>NC_050097.1:4746769-5054107 GCF_902167145.1 Zea mays
AGGTCTAGCAGACCCATGCTGGGCCGCCCGTTTGGCCATCTACATGCAAAGGTATGGTTTGGACGTGGAGAGGTTGCAGCGAGTTAATATAAAATAGATGTGAGGGTTATTTATAACAAATATGACGTGGGACGACCGTTGAAACTAGTGTTTTAATATAATAGAGATATTATCGAGGAATTCTCAATAGTGTTTATGAAAATTGTGTGGGATATGCGCGTAATCAACCATCCGAAAGTAAACCTAAAGAGACATGAAAGATTTATATGGGTTTAGACTTTTTTTGAGAGAACAGGAGGGGGAACCCCTACTGAAAATTTTATTAAAACTAGAAAAGTTACAGTTTTTAAAACATACAGATAGACATATTACACGAGGGGTTAGCTATTACTGCCATTGCTGAAGCCAGTCAGGAATGGAGGAATCGAATCTTCCCCGAGCTCTATGGATGACCAGGAGTAATTCTTTTGTGAATTCATGTTTACATTGCTGCACCGTTGGATCTTTGTTCTGAAATAACCATGCATTTCGACACTTCCAAATGCTCCAAGTCATGAGGATAACTATCTCCATAGAGAATGGAACATTGAGCTGTTGCTTGAGATTTGTCGAGGCCTCCTCGGGATTAGCAATTCTAGGAGGCGTCAAACCAATTGAATTCCAGCAGGCCTTAGCAAAGTTGCATCTGAGGAAGAGATGGTATAGTGTTTCCTCTTTTTGTCAGATACAGTTTTTCGCATGTGTATGACTCAAGTGTCATGTTTTTCCTCCTCACCATATTCCTTGTGTTCAGTCTGTTTTTCAGCCACAACCAATAAAAAACTTTATGCTTTAGTTGACATTTATTTTTCCAAAGCGATTTGAAAATGTGGTGAACTTGGAAATGTCCCATAAGATGCCTGTAAGTCTTCTTTGTAGAGAAAATCTCTGATCCTCAAATAAGTTTCCAAATGTCCTTTGCATTGGTCACAGTGATTTGCCCCCAGGCCTCATTTAGCTCAAGATACTGCTCGTAAGCCTGTGCAGACACAGGAAGCTGAAAAATCTCGAAAATGTGTTCTTTTTGTTTTGCTTCTTTGATAGAGAGTTTACTGTTGCAAGCAAAGGAGAATAATTCCGGATATTGTTGAGCTGGGATGCCCTTATTCCACAGATCTTCCTAGAAAAGGATAGTTCTCCCATTGCCAATGATTGGTGCTGCTAGTCCCTTGAAATTTTGAACAAGACTAAGAAGGCTTCTCCACCAAAAGGAACCAATTCTTGAGCAGCTAGGGAGTCTGTCTGACCTGTAGTAGTTATTCCATACGAGATTTACCTAGGGTAAGTCATAATTATTGAAGAACTTGTGTAAAAATTTCAATAGCAACGCCTTGTTGTGCGTCTCCAATCTGACCACTCTGAGGCCCCCGTTGCTCTTTGGTTGAGTAATCATGCACCATGCAGCTAGAGGCGATTTTTTGAGTTCACATCGTTTCCTCTCTAGAGGCAGTGCTTCCTATAAGCGTCTATCTTCTTGACTGTGGCGACAGGTATTTTAAGCGTGCACATAAGAAAAGTTGAAGAGCTAAGAGAACTGAGTTAACCAACTCCAATCTTCCAGCTTGAGAGAGGAGAGCAGATGTGCAAGAGAGTCTCCTTTCAATCCTTTCGATAAGTGGTAAAAATGATGGATTCTGGGTTTTGACAAGTTCAGAGGGACATCAAGGTAGGTGAAAGACATTGATCCTGTCTAACAGTTGAACGTTCTGGAGAGAACCTCCATTTTTTCTGGGTGGGTTTAGACTCTCAGGGTTAAATAGTACCCTACGTCAAGCTTGCACGTGGCTATGTTGTGTTCTTATAGACCCCTCTTAGATAGAGATGGATTGAATAGGATTAAATTCATTGCTAGTTAAAAACTGAATAGGTCAGGGATTTGATCCCTCTCTCTTCCGATCCCGGTGCAATCCAACAAGGACCCCCCATACTTTTATAATGGAAGGAATGAGTTAATTACAAAGGAGACGAATATGGATCTCTCTGGATTAGCGTAACTATATCTAACCATCGGTCCATCATAACTCGATGTTGTTTGTTAAATCAAATCTCATATGAACAAGATAATCTCCCTGGTTTTTTCCCTGATGCGGGATCCGAGTCCGAGTTCCTAGTTGAATCCAATTCTGAGTCCCTGTCCAGGTCTGGAGTGGAGCTGAGTCAAGTTCTTGAAGCCTTCTGGCTGATGGCACCCTATGATACATATATTTCACACTAGCCTCCGGGTATTACCTAGTTGGATCATATTCTCAAGTAGGTGAAACTCTTCATTTTGTCTCTCCAAAAAAAATAAATCATACACCCTTGGTGCACTGCATCATATGGATGTAGCCCACCGAGGCTGACTTAATAGAGTTTTTTTAAAGGAAGGGGCAAAAGGTTTGCCGCTCCGATCTATATTAGAAGGGAAAGAGAAATACAAACTCCAAGGAACTTAAGGGAAAGGAAACGAAAAACAACAAAAAATGAACAGAAAAGGAAAAAAGAAAAGAAAACAGCCGAAGCCAAAGAAAAACCACTGAGCCAACCAACCAACTAGCCTTCAGTTACTACCATAATCCTTGACTGCCAGAGCAACTTGATCAACGCTTCGATGCTGCCTTTGAAAGATTCTGTTATTTCTTTCCAGCCAAAGGTTCCACCAAAAATGAATTAGAAGACCGTCGAAGCCTCTTCTGGTCTGTCTGCTGCAAAGGCTGCACATGTCCATCCACCAATCATATAAGGAAATGTCATTGGGAGACCCCGTCAGTAAAGGAACGTTGGCCCCAGTACAAACTTTGTTCCACACCTCTCTACTAAAGGGGCAATCCTTGCATAAGTGGAGGATTGTTTCTGGAGCTGAGTTGCAGAACAGCATACTGGGTTACATGGCCAGCCTCTTTTTTGAAGGTTGTCGGCCGTCAGAATTCTCTTATGAAGAAGTGTCCAAGCAAAAAATCTGCACTTCGGTTCCACTTTAGCCTTCCAAATGGGGCATAGATTCATTATACTGAAATTGGATGCGAACTGGATTTTGTAAGCACTACTAGCACTGTACTGCCCATCTGTCGTCCATCTCCAAGAGATGTTTTCTTCTAACCCGTTAAGCTCATGCATATTACCTATGGCCCGCTAAAGAGAGATTAATTCTCCAAACTCCCCCTCCCCCGAATACGGTGAGCAAAGACGAATCCAGTTGTTGTTATTGAGCGCTTTGGCCACCGTGATGTTCTTCCTCTTTGTCTTCTTGAACAGTGATGGCGCAATGTTCTTAGGGGCTTGGCCTTGAATCCAACTAGAATTCCAGAATTCTGCCATCTTTCCATTGCCTACCGTGACAATTGTGGAAGCGTTGAAGAGATCTTCATCAGTTTTGTCACAAGGAAGCTTCAAGGCAGTCCACGCCCTATCTTTGCTCTTCCAACGTAGCCACAACCATCTTAGTCTTAGCCCCCTCGCAAAACGATCAAGGTCCAGAATTCCAAGACCTCCCTTGTCCTTTGGGAGGCAAGTTAAGGGCCAGTTGATGAGGCAGTGACCCCCGCTGCAAGCTCTTGGATTGCTCCCTTTCCACAGGAAGTTTCTACGCATTTTGTCAATTGTTTGCAGCAGCCATTTTTGAGGTGGAAAAACCGTTAAATGGTAGATTGGTTGTGCGGATAGCACCGCTTTAACAAGAGTTTCTCTACCGGCCTTTGACAGCAATTTGCCTTTCCAGCCTGCCAGCCTGTTGTTGATTTTATCGATTAAAGGTTGAAGGTCATTCCTTTTTACTTTCTTGAAATGAAGGGGTAACCCAAGGTACTTCCCGGGGAGGCTAGAGTATTTGCCCGGAAACACCTCCGTTAGCGTAGGCCATAATGCTATCGGGTAACGAATTGGGTAAATTTCTGTTTTGTCATAGTTGATCTTTAGCCCAGAGCACCCCTCGAACGCGTTGAGAATCCCTTTGAGCACCTCCAAGTCTGATTTGTCAGCTTTAATGAACACACCCGCGTCATCCGCGTAGAGAGAGCACCGCAACTTAGCCCCTCTAGGTAAAACATGTCCAAGCAATCCCTCGTCAGCGGCTTTCTCAATCATCCAGTGTAGAGGATCCATCGCTAAAATGAAAAGGAAGGGGGATAGTGGGTCTCCTTGTCGCACCCCACGCCTGTGTTTGATTGCGTTTGAACGTTGCCCATTGATAATTATTCTTGAGGAGGATGATCCCAGAATGTCAGCCACCCAATTGCGCCATTTCTAAGAGAACTCGCAGGCCCTTAACACATCCAGGAGGTATGCCCAATTCAGGGTGTCAAAAGCTTTGGAGATATCGAGCTTGACGAAGAGAGCAGGATTACCATTTTTATGCAGGTTCATAATCACCCTTTGCACATATAGAAAATTGTCATGGATTGACCGGTTCTGGATGAAGGCATTCTGAGCACTGGAGATAATTTTGTTCATTCTTGGAGCCAACCTATTTGCCATGATTTTTGTTATAATTTTCATGAAGCTATTGATTAGGCTAATCGGCCTAAACCTCGCAATTCTATCCGCATTTTCCCCCTTTGGTATGAGGATGATGTTTGCTTCATTGACCAGATGCAGGCTTTTGGATCTATGCTGGAAAAAATCCTTTATTGCCATGGAAAGATCATATTTTATCAATTCGAAGCAGCTTTTATAGAACAACCCAATGAACCCGTCCGGGCCGGGGCCTTTTCCGAGTGAAGACCCATCACAACATCCTTGATTTCACTGTCCTCAATCGAGTTGTCCAGCTCAGATAACTCAAAGGGGGCATACCCCAGGTGGTCCCAATGAACAGCACTGCTCCTCCTACCTGTCGTGCCTAGCATCTGATCGAAGTGAAGTTGTACCTCATTCAATTTGTCTTCCTGACTCGTTAACAATGTGTCATCTTTAATTAACGATCTGATTAAATTTTCTATCTTCTGTTATTGGCTGTTAGGTTAAAGAATTTAGTGTTAGCATCGCCCAGCCGCATCCAGGTGAGTCTAGAGTGTTGTCTTTGAAAGCATCTAGGCCCCTGGTTGGTTTTAGTGATTAATGACAACATAATGTTATATGTGACTAACGTGTGGTTTGTAGAGACAAATGGTAAGTTAAGGTCGCATTACAGGTAGAAGTACTACATCGGTGAAAACAATCCCGGAGATAAGAACTCGAAGCGACGGCTAAAACGACGAAACAAAATGTGAAGGACTACGGAGTCCGAGTGTCAAGGAGATGTGGACACTCGTGATTTAGTTAGGTCTTTTATTCTCTTTTAGCCGTACTATAAAGAGGGGTTGTCGATGAGTAGTTTGACCAAGAGAGTTCTAGTGTAGTGTTGGTGCACAATCACACTCACATACAGTGTTAGGTGTCACTCTAGAACTCACTCACAAGTTAGAACAAAAACCGATTTGAAAATCAGCTGAAAAACAAGGAATAGGGTTTCTGGCCTTGGGGCACCGGACTGTCCGGTGCACCCTCTGCCAGGTGGGGCCCAGGCGGCCCTGGGGAAGAGTTTGTCCCCCAGAAACCCGAGAGCGCATGTTTCGAAAATGAATTTTAGTGGCGCACCGGACAGTGCACCGGACAGCGCACCGGACTGTCCGGTGTGCACCGGACAGTGACTGTTCACTGTCCGGTGTGCCATCAGTCCAACGGCTATCTGTCAGAACTAGCCGTTGGAAACGACCGTTGGCGCACCGGTGGCGCACCGTTGGTGCACCGGACTGTCCGGTGCGCCAATGCGCAGAAGATTGCTGGTAACGGCTAGTTGGTGGGTGAGGGTTTTTTATACCCCCTCCACCCACCATATTCAATGTCTTGCTGCCCACATTAATTCCAGCACATTGCTAGAGCATTGCAAGCACCAAAAGCCTAGTGAGGAGATTAGAGAATCTTAATCCCGCATTTGTTCCTCATTAGCGCTAGCGAGAGCCACCTAGAGCACACACCACTTGCATTAGGCTTCTCTTGGTCAAGCGAAAGTCTACGGCTTGTTACTCTTGGTGATCGGCATCACCTAGACGGCTTGGTGGCGTTGGAAGCTCGGTGATCACCGTGAAGATCTTGTTGGTGACCCGACTCAAGTTTGTAAGCGGTCTCGAGGGATCCACCGTGATGGAGTGGCAAAGGATCATCTCGTAGTGAGCACTTGGTTCTTGCGAGGACCAAGGGGGAGCGATACCCTTGCGCGGGTGCTCCAACGAGGACTAGTGGAGAGTGCCGACTCTTCGATACCTCGGGAAAAATTGGAGGAGTCTTCTAAACCTTGCTTTACATTCCGCACTTAATTCAAGTACTTTACATTGTGTATTTGTTTAGCAAGTATTTGAAGTATTGTCTTAGCACTATTGTATTTCTAGTATTATTATCTTAGTGCTAGTTGTTGGGGTGAAGTTGGGCTCTTGTTTAGCTCTTGCTTAGGTTTTAATTAGTGTTGATTTTTAGAAAAGCCCAATTCACCCCCCCCTCTTGGGCATCGTGATCCTTTCAATTGGTATCAGAGCCTTGTAGCTCTTAGATTAGCTTAACCGCTAAGAGTTACGATGTCCGGTGGGGATGGACCTCCTCCCGTTTTTGATGGTGACGATTTTCCTTATTGGAAAATTCGTATGGAAGCATATTTAGAGGCTATAGACATTGGTGTCTATAAAGCCGCCACAGAAGGATTCCCCGAACCTAGAGATCGCACAAATCTTGTAGGTGATGAGTTTAATTATGAAAAATGGAATGCCAAGGCCAAAACACCCTTTTTAGAGGCCTTTGCAAAGATGTGTTCAATAGAGTAAGAAATCATAAAAATGCTCATGATTTGTGGATGGATATTTGTGCTCTACATGAAGGAACTAGAAGTGAGCGTGAGGAGAGATATCACATTGCTATGAGAAAGTTAAATTCTTTTGAAATGATTGCTAATGAAAATGCCAATGCTATGTACTCACGTCTCAATATTCTTGTAGAGGAAGTAAATGGATTGGGGCTTACTCAAATCTCACAACTGGATGTTGTGAGGAAGATTCTCAGTGTCCTCCCAATAGACAAATATGGACACATTGTCACTGTGCTACATCAAATGGATCTTTCAGTTACCACACCTACACAGATATTGGGAAAGATCAATGCTCATGAGATGTACATGCACATCAATGACAAAGATGAGTCATCTTCCAAGAGAAAGGATTTGGCTCTCAAAGCAAATCAAGAAAGAAAAGGAAAATCCAAAGTACAAATTGAGGAAGAATCCTCAAGTGATGATGACCTTGATGCTAACATTGCCTTGATGGTGAGGAAGACCACCAAGATGTTAAAAAAGCTCAACAGAGAAGGCATCAAATTTGATTCAAGAAAGAAGAAATTCTTTTCTGGCAAAAGAAAGCCCATTTCTAAGATGGATTGCTACAACTGTGGAGAGCTTGGTCATCTTGCTCATCAATGTACCAAGCCCAAGAAGAACAAGTTCAAGGGCAAGAAAGAAGATGACAGCGATGATGAGAAAAAGGAAAAGAAATTCTTCAAGAGAAAGGATGGGAAGCAAAAGAGGTTCCACAAAAAGAAAAATGGAAAGGCATATATTGTTGGTGACTGGCTCACTGACATTGAGTCATCAAGTGGATCTTCTTCAAGTGAAGAGGAGAATGATGAAAAGGTTGCCGCCATCGCCGGGGACTTCTCTTCACCACCACCATCACCATCATCGACTTCTCACCTATGCCTCATGGCTAGAGGTGAACGAAAGGTACAAAATGATATTGATATTACTGATGATAGTGACAGTGATAGTGATGAGGAATTTGCTTCACCTTCATATGATGAACTAGCTGACTTGCTTAAAGAATATACTCTAATCATTAGGAAGTCAAAAGCTAAATGTGATAGGTTGAAAAATGAAAATGAATCTTTAAATGCCAATTATGACATAGTTATGAAAGCTAGTGATGAACTGAAAGAAGAGAACAAAACTATGTCATCAACTGTAAATGAGCTCACAACCTCCCTAAAAGATGCTAAGAATAAATGTGACAAGTTAAATGAAGCTAATAGGGAGTTGCAAGATAGATTAGTAAAAATCAAGGAAGATTATACTAGGATTAAATTTGATCATGATAATCTTCTTGTTGAGAATGAACTTTTATCTTGCAAAACACATGAGGCTATTAACCCTGTTGTTAAGATTGATGTAGCAACCTCATGTGATGATTTGAGTCAAGGAGAGAGCAAACTAGTCTACATGATGAATTGACTGAAAAAGTTGAAGTCTTGACTTTAGACAACCAAAAATTGAAGAGATACCTGACTGATGCAACTACTAGAGGAAAGGTTGCCATTGAGAACAATGATTTGAACAAAGAGTTGGCAGTGGATAATGAAAGGCTTAAAAATGAGGTCAAGAAACTTAAGAGTGAAAATGAACATCTTGCAACAAGTGTGCAAAAGTTCAACAAGGGCCAATTCCTCCAAAATGAGTTGCTTATGAACACTGTCATGAAAAACAACAAGAGTGGTATTGGATACAATGCTTTTGTGCAAAAGAAAGATACCACTCAATACAAGCCAAAGCAGACTCACAAGCCCATCAAATGCTTTGAATGTGGAAAAGAAGGTCACTTTGCCCACAACTGCAAAGCCAAACCACCAACTCCCTTGCCTAAGCACTCAAGACCATTTGCTTTCAATGCTCATTATGTTCTAAGAAAAGTAGCAAATGGAAAGGTCAAAGTTACATTCCTAGGTCCACCAAGCAAGAGTAGACCTAGACAAATTTGGGTTGCAAAGTCTTTGATTGAGAAAGTCACTGGTCCTATGCAATATAGGGCCCTCAAAACTCAAGCTTGATTTGTCTGTGGATGTAGGTGAACTACAAGACCGGTGGGAGCCATTGGGTTATTGACAGTGGATGCACACAACATATGACAGGCAACCCACGGATGTTCACCTCACTTGATGAGAATGTTGATGGACAAGATAAAATCACATTTGGAGACAATTCAAAAGGGAAAGTGCAAGGACTTGGCAATGTGGCAATTTCGAATGATTTATCAATTTCAAATGTTCTCTTGGTTGCACCTTTGAGCTTCAATTTGTTATCAGTGGGTCAACTCTATGATCTTGGACTTCAATGCTTATTCACTCCAACAGAGGTTATTGTATCAAAAATGGATGATGAATCAATGGTGTTCAAAGGATTTAGATACAACAATCTCTACTTAGTGGATTTCACTTCAGAAGATGCAGACTTAAGAACTTGCCTCTTCACCAAAGCTTCACTTGGATGGCTTTGGCATAGGAGGCTTGCACATGTTGGGATGAGCACACTCAAGAAGGTATTAAAGAAGGACATGGTTAGAGGATTAAAGGATGTGGTGTTTGAAAAGGACAAGTCTTGTAGTGCATGTCTGTAACATCCCAAAATCCCATCTAAGGTTTGAAACCCTAACCTCCTAATCCCCCCTTATTTTACTTTTCTCCCTTAACCCTACCCTTAGAACCCCTTCTCATGTGCATACACTTGAAATAATTAGAGCACCTCACATAGACTATATTTCTCACTCAAGATCACTTAGAAAATATTTTTGGCCTCCAAAGAAAAAAAGAAACAAAAATAGAAAAAGGAAAAGAAAGGAATTAGAATTAGAAAAAGAAAAACTCCCCCCCCCCTCCCTCATCTTGGCTGAATCCGGCCCAACCAGCCCCACGCACCCGCGCTTCCCTCCTCTCTCCCCGGCCCAGGCAGCCCAGCTCCACGCGCGGCTCCCTCTCGCTGACATCTGGGCCCCGCCCGTCAGCGCCTCGTCCCCCTCCCTCTCGCGCTGCTTCCTCTCGCTGGCAGCCAGGGCCCGCTTGTCAGTTTCGTCCCTCTCGCCCATCCCTCACCGGCGCATCCGCCGCCGAGCCCCCCTCGCCTCGTCGCCTCGCCATTAATGCTTGCCCAGCCTCCGCGACAACCCCGCCACTGTGCTCGAGCCGTCCCCTCACCCCCCCCGCCTGCCCGAGCCATCGCAATCGGCGTTAGCGCCATTCCCGCCATCATGGCGAGCTCGCCTGTGCTCGCCGTCTCCTCCATCCCCCTCCCTCCCCCGAGCGCCTATAAAAGGGCCCGCCCGAACCCCGTCTTCGCCACACAGCTCCGGCCACCTCCACTGCCTTCTTCCCCGAGCCATTCGAGCTTGCGCCGCCGTGCTCCCTTCATCGCCCTGAGCTCCCTTTCCCCCTCTAGCGATCCTCTGTCCAATTAATCTATGCCAGAAGCTCCACCACACTCTCACGGTCACAGGGCGCCACTTCTCCCACTCTATTGTGGCCGGCAACCTCACCGGCGGCATCACCGCCACGGGCATCTGCCACTGTGACGCGGACCGGCTGCCAGAGGCCACCGCCTGTCCAATTCGCCCCACCCCCGTGACCCCCATCACCCGCTCGTGCTTCGCCACCACCTCCCCGCCGTAGAACCGGTCCAGCGGCGGAGAACCGCCGCGGGACTCGCCGTCGGCTGGACCCCGGTAGAGCCCCCCCCTCCTCTGTGCCGTTAACGCCGTCCGCCCCTCCCTCTCTCTGGCGTGCGGGCCCGCGCCACGGCGCCGTCGCCCCGCGCGGCTGGGCCAAGTGGGCCGAAAGCGCGCCCGCCCGCGTGTAACACCCCTGGTGTTACTGTAACTAAAACTTGAGCATGACATCATAAGCATTGGCATTGCATATGTTTGACACACCTAGAGTGCATTCACTAGGCAAAAATTTCAAACAAGTTGTATTGTTTAAGTGTTTTTGCAAATAGAACCCTGGATAGGAAACTTAACCCAAATAGGGATTAAAGGGGTAAGACCTAACCCAAGATGAGAAAACCTAAATACTTTAGGGAAAGAGTCATAAAATATCCCCAAAAACAAAGTTGAATCACATTTATGCCCCTGGGATACCAAAAACCCTTATTGGAATCCTGGAAAACCCTAAAACCAAACCCTAGGGACCTATGTGCAAAATTAGTCCACTTTTGGACTAAAGTGCAAAAACCAAGTCAAATAAGTTTCTTAAGTCCTTTGGTTCACAAATGTGTGGACTTGAAAGCCAAATGTTGAGTTTTGGACTTAAATGCAAAATGGACCTCAATTAGGTTCTATTCTAAGTCTGAAATTTCAGAGTTTTGGCTCAACTTTGGAGCCTTGTAACTTTCAAACTGTAGAGTTTTTGCCCTAGGTCACCACATCAAGTTTGTAGCTCAATCATAGGAGAACAACTTTGCTTAAGGTTGTGAGCTCAGTTGTTAAGAAAAATCCAGAGATAATTAAGCCTAAAGTCAGGCTGTCAGGCTGACTAGGTCTGAAAATCAGACTGACAGGTGGATGCCCTGAACTTCAAGCCCAATTTCAAACCAGATGCAGTGGCTTTTTGGGGCAACATCATATGGCAATATTGTAGATGGCATATTGCTCTACAACTTTGCTGCAGAGCTTGGTATGAGTTATCATCTGAAATCAAGAGAAAACTTGGCTTCAAATTTGGCTGTCAGGTTCATTTAACTGAACTCCTCCATGGTACAGTGCTATCGGGAGGATCAGAACGCCAGCATGGCCTGCTCGCCGCCGGTGACCCTCCCTGCGCTAAGATTTGCGCCGTCGTCGTCTCAATTCGTGCTCAGGATAACTTGATAAACGTTCAAAGCACACCGCCGTGGATAAGCCCGGCCATTAAAGTATCCCGACCATCGTACAAAGTTCCCCGCGGTAGAACCCGATAAGTTCACCGGAGACCGCCGCCTCCCGGCCGTGTGCCGCGTGGCCTAGCCGTTCTACAGCACCGCCGCGACTTACTCTCGCTCTCCGTGGCTCACCGGAGTAACTGCCACGGCAGTAGACACCAAGCAGTTGCGCCAGTAATCTTCTCCACCTCCGGCCGCCGCGCGTCCTCCCCAAATTCACTGGCCACCGCTTCCCCTCGCTATAAATTGAGTGTCCCCGCCACTCCGTAGGATAATTACGCATCAGTTGCACCAAACCTTGCACCGGATCATCCACCAGTGAGCTCGAATTCGAGTTTTCCCCCAAATCTCTTTCCGCCACCGTGAAACGAGCTTCACCGTCGCCAGCCCTTTTTCCGGTCAGTCCAACCCTCCCTCTCTTTCGTTTAAGCTTCCTCACATGTCTGCGATGCTTACTGACCCGTCCAATTGGGCTAGGGGTCCACTGACCGTCGGGAACGCATGGATCTTTGGTTCATCCGCGCGCTCTCCGTGGCCAGACCAAATTAGTTCACCATTTGTGCAATTAACTTAGGGAAATCAATGGTTGGGGCGTGAATTCGGTTTCGACCGAAGTAGGGCATCAGTCCTTAGGTAAATCGGCCGGTACAGGTGCTCGTCGGAGCCTCCCTGTGCCCACCACCGTCGTGGACTTTCCCCTGTGAAGAAATGAAAACCGAAGGGCCTTTCTGTAATCTGTCAGCGACACATGAGAATAGTATCTGAACCCGTTCGCAGTTAAACAGAAACGCGAGGGTCCCTGTGCAAAGTCGCCAGCGCAGGGCGTGGGCGCACGCACGCGTTTTCCCTGTGTACTGGGCCGTCTAGGCCAGATGTTGCCCAGTACTATTCATAAGTTTTTCTTTTTCTTTTTACTCCAGAGCTAAAACAATTGTAGAAAATTACAGAAAAATCCTAAAATTGTGAAACCAATTTTCCTAGGTTCATTATTTTCCCTAGAATTTAATAAAAATAGTTTCATGAATTTTAGTGGAAATAAGAAATTTTAGGGCATTTAAAGTAGTTAAAAGTATTTGGTATGGATTTTTAGAAAATAATTGGTAAGTCCAAAAATGCCCAAACTTTTTATGGGAACTTAAAACAATATTTAAAAGCCTTGGGTAGAGTTTGAATTGATTTGGACCATGTTTGATAACTAGAACCCAAAACCCCCCTGCCCTTTGAACTCCTTTACCAACTCCGGAAACCCTAAGTTCTCGGAGTTCCGTGAAGGAAAGTTGTATTCAAGACTTAGATAATAAATCTTTATTGTCTTCGCACTCTCATGAGTATTACATGGCATTCATTCTTATATATATATATATATAATATATATATATATGGTTATGTTAGAACATGAAGAAGAAGTGGAAGTCACTGAAGAGAAGACACCACCACCCTCGGATTCTCAGGCAGTCAACTACTTCTACTTTGATATTTGTGGATCCGAGCCAGACTCACCTGTGAACGAAGGCAAGCCCCAGTGCATGCAGCCCCTTCCTTGTGTTTTTAAATACTTTTCGCACACTTTAAGTCTAGTGAAATATGCATTAGGTTATCGGAGTTGCTTGAAACCCTTTGATGCATTGCCTTCCTTTATATCCATACCTTTATAGATACTTCTGATGAAGTATCAAAAATATGATTTACAAAAATGCTTAGCCCTGCTTAGATCTTGTGGATAGAGGTTGTCCTTAGCCTAGCTCGAGAAAGGATGACTTCTACCCGCAAGAATATTTTCTTTTGGAGCAATGATGGGATCTTACTGCAAAGTTCCCTGTGATGCTCTTTTCATCCTAAGGAACAGAAACAATCCTAAGGATGGAAGTACTTAAATCGAGACTTGGGTTAGGAACAGGTGATGTTCTACCCAGGTTGATTAAGGATTGAATGCATATGTAGGCGTGCTGATCGAGGACCCTTTAACTGGTCACATGCCTCGTCATGGGTAAGCCTTGCCTCGGGCAGACTAAGGCCAGAATAAGATAACACGAAATGGGCGTGGAGCGGTGGCGGGAGTAGCGTGTACCCACCGTGGCAAGAGGCTGGACGGTGGTGTATCTGTGCTCTCGGTTTGCGTGAACCTGATCTGGTCTTAAGAACCCCAGTGGCAGGTTGACATATGCAAGGGTTAAGTGCTACATATGTCGTGTGATTGGAGATCCTCAACTGAGTATAATCGATTCGGATCGCCGTACCTTCGCGGTTATGAAGACTTGGTCACTTCCCTACAACCTAAGTCAGGATGTGAACCTCATGAATAAAAATGATGTTGTATTGATGAGATGGTGAAATTAGACCAGATGCAAACAGAGTCTATTAATATTTAATCTGGCGTTAAAACATTGAAAGTAAGGACTCACTTTAGTAAGCTATTTCTGCAAAAGTATCTAAGTTGATTTTTGCTAAAGCCTCTCCTTGATTCCTATTTATCCAGCATACCCTTGAGAGTCTTTTCCTTAGTCGGGTAAGACTTGCTGAGTAATTCCATATTCAGGGTTTATCCCTCCGTTGTTTTTAGGTGAGGAAGCGACAAACCTTTGTTGCTTTTGCTCCAAGGTGGTTCCTAATGAAGATAAGCAAGATTGAAGTGCGGGAGGAAAGGATCCCCCATTAGGACTTTTTGTGAGATAACTGTCGGGAGGAGTTTTTGCCTCCCTTGGTATGTGTAATAATATTATCCTGCACTCATTATATAGTTCTGGTCTGTAATATACAACTTGATCTTACTTTTTAATAAATGTAAGTTTATGTAATCGTTTCCGCATATCTATATCTCCGATGTTCGGTAATGTCTGCAAGACGGGTGAAACGTTCCTGGTAAGGTAAGAAGAAGATACCGAACTTGTCGAGTAATCTAGGAACATCTACAGGGTTGTCTGATGTCTGTTGGACAAAGACAACTGTAGGTGGGCCTAGTTACTTGGGAGGTTCTGTCACAGCTGGTATCGGAGCGTAGCCCTTCTTGACAGATATTGTGTAGCATCTTCAAAAGAATTTTCTAAGACTTATCTAGAAAATTTCTTCTCTTTTTACCTAAGCATCTCTGAAGAGTTTATTTCAAAGACCAGATAGAAAGAGTGCAATGTTTAGAAGGTTGAATCGACTAAGGTTGATTCTGTACTTACTCATGCATCATGCTAAGAATTGTACTAATAAATTTTCCCCCTTAGTAAATGCCGCCACGTACAAGGAAAACGGCGCGAAAGCATACTGGACCTATCGGTGTACCTCGACACCAACTTGCCCCACGGGAGCAAGATAGCAGTAGCGGGAGCAACGATCCTATTGGTGATCTCGAAGCTCGCGTGAATCAACTTCAAGCGGAGTTACAACGCAGGACCAATTTATGGGTTGCGGACGGTGACCGAATAAATGATTTAAGAAGTTACATCCGCACCCTGCAAGATCAACTAGCTGACCTAGATTTGGCGCTTGATTGGGCGGTACAATCTCGCTCAGTAGCTTTAGCTAAGGAAGCGAAGGCTCGAGCACGAGTCAACGAACTTAGCGCTGCTATTGACAACTTGCAGGTATATTGCAATACTTTACATGAGGAAGTTCATGTACTGTATTCGCAATTACACCCAAATGTCCCTGCGAATCCCGTCAGGTCAGAAGCCGGACCCTCGCATACTGCAGGAGAAGCGCTTGGTCGGGAGTTAGACCTTTTTAGGCCCCCTCCTTCTTTGAGGCTGGTCGACGTATGGTCTCCCACCCCTGACGATGAAGCTACCAAGAACAATCAGAAGCAGGAATAGTAGTGTAGTTGTAGAAATAGAAGTAGTATGTTGTACAAAGGGTTGAACTATTGTATAATGGGTAATGTATCCTGTTATGTAAAATCGAGTCTATATCATTACTTTTGATGGTAATGTAAAATGGAAGGTTTCTCTGGCATATTATATTTATTTCAAATGTTCTTTGCCTCAGATGCCTACCAGGACTCGAGGACAGGATGCAGCAGGAACTTCTGGGGGAAGGGATGTTACCCCAAATCCACCTCCGGTTCCTCCCACATTGGCCGAGGCGATTGCCGCCTTGGTGAACGCGACTGCGGACAATACCCGCTTTCTTAGAGAAATGGCGGGCCAACAGCTCCAGCAGCAGGGTGGAAGGGGTTATCAGCAAGGCCCCCGTGAAACCACCTATCTGGATTTCTCTGAAACCCGTCCACCACTATTCGTCAAGGCTGAGGACCCGTTGGAAGCTGATGAGTGGATACGGGTTATTGAACAAAAGTTCGGTCTTCTCCGCTGTTCAGAGACGCAGAAGCCGTTATTCGCCGCACAACAACTACGTGGCCCTGCCAGTACCTGGTGGGGGAATTTTGTGGCTATTCAACCTGCCAACCATCAAGTCACCTGGGAAGAGTTTAAAGTGGCCTTCCGCGAGCACTACATACCCGAAGGTGTTCTGCATATGAAGCAGGAAGAGTTCATGAAGCTGAAACAAGGAGGAGATACCGTCAATCAGTATCTCAACAAGTTTAATCACCTGTCGCAGTATGCCATCGACCAGGTGAATACTGATTTAAAGAAGAAGAACTGCTTTATGAGGGGTCTAAATGACCGATTGCAGAGAAAAATGGCCACATGCATAGATCTCACGTATGGAAAGGCTGTCAGCACAGCCTTATCTGTTGAAGCAAAATACGCAGGTTCCGGGAAGAACAAGGGATTCGGTGGTGAGAAACCTAATCAGGGCCAGGCGAAGAGGCAACGGTTTGTGATCCGGCCTTCTAGCCAAAATCGCACTTTTTCTCGTCCACCCTCATTCCCTTTCAAGCAGCCAATCATTATCCGTCCCAACAATACCCCCACTACCCCAAATCAGCCGGGTGCCCCGGGCACTCGATTCCCTGCTTTGCCCAGCTCTTCAACCGGGTGTTTCAATTGCGGCAAGTCGGGACATTTCATCAAGGATTGCCCATATCCCAAGCAGAATCAATCAAATGCTCAGCAAGGGTCTGGGAAATTAGCTCAGTCAAAGGGAAATACTGTGGGGAAGAATACAAAGAAGACGGGGCGGGTATACTATACTCAAGTGGCCACTACACCGGAAGGTGAACCGGTGATGATGGGTACGTTTCTCGTGGCCAGTCACCCTGCAATTATTCTTTTTGATTCTGGTGCTTCGCATACGTTCATTAGCAAGAAATTTGTGGAGCAACATCACATTGCATGCCATGAATCAAAAGAGGGATTTAAAATTCATTCACCTGGGGGACACATTTTTACTAGAGAAGTGGCCTATGAAGTGCCAGTAACAATGGTCGGACGGAACTTTCCTGCTAACATGATTGTTCTGAAAGGCCAGGATATAGATGTAATTTTGGGTATGAATTGGTTAACCCAACACAAGGCAATTCTCAACACTGAACTCAGAACCGTCAGGTTGAGCTATAATCAAGAAGAGATTCTTTTGTCTCTCCCCGTAACCAATCCAGCCAAAGCTTCTGGTAGAATATATGAAGCCATTGTACCGGAGATCAAGGATATTCCGGTAGTATGTGAGTTTCCAGATGTATTTCTGGAAGATTTGCCTGGACTGCCCCCTGAAAGAGATGTAGAATTTGTAATTGAGCTAAAGTCCGGTACGGCTCCCATCTCCCGAAGATCGTACCGTATGCCCCCTAATGAGTTGGCGGAATTGAAGATTCAATTACAAGATCTACTGAATAAGGGATTCATCCGGCCAAGCTCGTCTCCATGGGGTTGCCCCGCCATTTTTGTTAAAAAGAAGGATCAAACCTTACATATGTGCGTGGATGATCGACCCCTAAATGAGGTCACCATCAAGAACAAGTACCCTCTTCCAAGGATCGACATCTTATTTGATCAACTGACTGGGGCGAGGGTATTTTCCAAAATTGATCTCAGGTCGGGCTATCACCAAATCCGTATTCGGCCCGAAGATATACCAAAGACCGCGTTTACTACGCGGTACGGATTGTTTGAATATCTGGTAATGTCTTTCGGGTTAACCAATGCTCCTGCTCATTTCACTTACTTGATGAACTCGGTGTTCATGCCCGAGTTGGACAAGTTCGTGGTAGTCTTCATCGACGATATCTTGATATACTCTAAAAATGAAGAGGAGCATGCTCAACATCTACGGATTGTATTGACGCGCCTGAGGGAACATCAGTTGTATGCCAAGTTCAGCAAGTGCGCGTTCTGGCTGGAGGAAATTCAATTTTTAGGGCACTTGTTATCTTCCAAGGGGATTGCGGTAGATCCTAGCAAAGTCAAAGATATTCTAGAGTGGAAATCCCCAACCACTGTTCACCAAGTCCGGAGTTTTCTTGGACTAGCTGGATATTATCGCAGATTCATACCAGATTTTTCTAAGCTTGTGAAGCCAATCACAAGTTTATTGAAGAGTGACATTAAATTCAATTGGTCTTCTAAGTGTAATGAAGCCTTTGAGCAATTGAAGACATTATTAACCACTGCTCCGGTATTGACTCAACCGGACATCACTAAGCCTTTTGATGTATATTGTGATGCGTCTGGCAGTGGACTCGGCAGTGTATTAATGCAAGAGGGCCGAGTAATTGCATATGCTTCAAGACAGTTGCGCCGACATGAGGAGCATTACCCAACTCATGATCTGGAGCTAGCTGCTGTGGTTCATGCCCTGAAAATTTGGCGTCATTATCTGCTGGGAAATGTCTGTCATATTTATACAGATCATAAAAGCTTGAAGTACATCTTCACCCAGTCAGAATTAAATATGAGGCAAAGACGATGGCTTGAGCTTATTAAGGACTATGAACTGGAGATCCATTATCACCCAGGCAAAGCCAATGTTGTGGCAGATGCACTGAGTCGTAAGGCTTCCTGCCACTGTCTTATGGTGAAGTGCGGGAGGAAAGGATCCTCCATTAGGACTTTTTTGTGAGATAACTGTCGGGAGGAGTTTTTGCCTCCCTTGGTATGTGTAATAATATTATCCTGCACTCATTATATAGTTCTGGTCTGTAATAAACAACTTGATCTTACTTTTTAATAAATGTAAGTTTATGTAATCATTTCCGCATATCTATATCTCCGATGTTCGGTAATGTCTGCAAGACGGGTGAAACGTTCCTGGTAAGGTAAGAAGAAGATACCGAACTTGTCGAGTAATCCAAGAACATCTACAGGGTTGTCTGATGTCTGTTGGACAAAGACAACTGTAGGTGGGCCTAGTTACTTGGGAGGTTCTGTCACACCGCGCGCGCTCGCGCCAACTAGGCCGAAATCCCCCCCGGCCCAACTAGCTGGAGAACCCTTTCTCTTTTTCTTTTCCCTTTTCTTTTTCCCATTTTTCACATATATATTTAGATGCTAACATTTTATGCACCAAAAATGGTCTAAATAAATTATAGGGCACAAAAATAATAAAGTATAAGAACTTGCACACCCCACTAAAGTCACTATGTTTGATGTATTGTTATTATCTGTGTTTGATTAGCGGAAGAGGGATCCGATCCTCCGGAACTTATAGCTCCGGAAGAAGGGCAAGAACCCGACCCCTCCGAGATAAACCTCTTGTGCCAGGAAAGCTTCGACGAAGGCAAGTCCATCCTTCCCTTGATGCATTATTTACCTATTTCTATCTACCACTACCTAAGCCTGGATTATGGGATGGGAATCGAATTGCATAGTGAGCATGAGAGAGCCCGCATTAACTATTACCTTGATTAAAAGATAAGGGGCAAGTAAAAAGGGTACAAGTGGTATGTTTTCCAAAAGTGTGCGATGAAGGGTATTCACCCTCATCACCTGGTGAGCAGGATGATCAGGGACTCTCTAGTTTAGGGGAGGGCCTAAGGTGTTGGCTCAGCTGGTTTAGGCGTGAGCAGAAGGATTGTCCTCTCGTATAAGGACCGGTTTGTCATCTTTCATTACCTGTACTCATAAAAAGTACAACCACTCGAGGCTGTGTGGGCAGCCACTCGATCTGAACTCGTACGGTCCAACCCCAGGGTTATGAAGGCCGGGGAGCACCGGGAGGATAAGGAGGGGGGAAGTTTTGTCCGGTTTGGACATGGCGGTGGCCTGACTCCTTCCGGTATAACCGTTAAGGTTAGGACATGCAAGGAAGGAAAGAGTTTCAGAATCGGATCTCATTGGCCATGAGATCGCAGAGCCGGACTAGTGGGTAAAGTGTACCCCTCTGCGCAGAGTCTAAACCTA
This sequence comes from Zea mays, assembly GCF_902167145.1. Classification (NCBI taxonomy): domain Eukaryota; kingdom Viridiplantae; phylum Streptophyta; class Magnoliopsida; order Poales; family Poaceae; genus Zea; species Zea mays. The sequence continues at coordinate 4,766,705 of NC_050097.1, forward strand.
TTCGAATAGTCTGTGTCCACTGGTATGGACGAGTCTGGTATGGTATGACAATTAGTGTTTCTACTACAACCGGGAACAGGGAAACGTGTGTGTATGTTCTGGAAAGAAAGTGGTGCCACGGGAGCGGGAAGCTCAGTGGTGGTCAAGCAAGTGTTATTTCTAATGTCTTGGGAAAAACCTACATCAATGAGTACTGCCTTTCTCTGAAAAAGTATGAGTGACTTCAACTCCACCATATAAAGCATGTACAATATAGGTCACTTCCTCTTTACGGGAGCCGGGTGGGCTTGCGGAATACCTAGTGTATTCACCCAGATTTATTTATGTTTTTCAGCAGCTGAAGACTTCTTTTCTGCTATGCTTGATTGATGGGGCTGTGTCTTCACCCAGTTCTGCCTGTGGCCTGGGCTATTTTATCTTCCACTGCGCTTTATGATTTTCGGCTCACTCTCGAGCTTGTATCCCCCGGTATTGTAATAACATTATTCAGACTCTGTAACTATTTGAAGCAATGAATGTGGTTACTAGCCTCCTGGAACTAGTAATTGTATCACATTTGAGTCCCAAAGGATCAGGACGCTTCAGGTGGTATCAGAACCTATAGGACTGGTCGTAGACCGCAGCCCTGACCTTAAAAAGTTGCCTTAACAAGAAAACACCTCTTACCCCCCAAGAAACACTCTCTCCTTTCCCCGATATTAACAGACCCTTCTTTTCTTCTACCAGATGGAAGACTCCTGGGTTATTAGGACATCCTACTGCTCAGGGGAAGAAGGATTCCCTCACCTCTTACGGAGTTGCGCGCTACGCATGGGGATCCGCAAGAAGCCCGAATATGTCTAGAAGGAATACCACGAAAATGGAGTGGAAAAGTGCTCTATGGCAGTCTACCTGGGAGAAAGCCGAAGCTACCCAAACCACCCTCCCTTCCAAGTCAACTTCACCGGACACCGCTTCCCAGACACTTGCCAAAGTGTAGCCCGAAAAGCCCTTAAACAGCTATGCCAAAACTACAGCCAAGAGATCTCTGAAACCCCCCTTCGTTATTTCCCACCCAGCAACAAAAATACCCCCACCTGGAGGAAAAGACTTCAGGCTCTGTCAGGGAGAGACCCCACCGAGGATGACCCCACCATTGTCTACATGGCCGGATACCTCCACACCCTCAACAACCACTACGATGACCTCTCCTCCCACTGCACCCACCTAAACTCCCGGGTGGAAAGCCTGGAGCGGCAAGTCAGAGAGCTTAAGCAAGAGAAGGCATCCCTCCAAGAGTGTCTCGACATAGTAGAAGGCGAGGAGGCCAACACCCGTGAGGCCTATCGAACCTTAAAGATGGACTATGACAAGAAGCTAAAGAAGCTCGCCCCCAAGAAGAAAATCCAGAAGAAGACCACCAACCGAGGATGCCAAATGGAGAAGAAGAAGAAGACCCCTCCAGCCCCACCTCCCCCCAGGGTAGATGATTGGTCCGACGCCGAGGATATATCCCTAGCAAGCCTTGATGATCTTCTCAAGGAGTTTGGGGATACCTTAGAGAAAGAGTTCGGTAGTACCTCAGGGAACGCTCTCGTGTAGTACAACTTGTAGTAGTCATATGCTTGAAATGTACTGGTGTAATGAATAAAATAACTTGGTTGAAAACAATTTGCATATGCATAATAGTGACTCCCTCCCCTGGCAGATGGCTTCGGATAAAACCACGCCTACCGCCTCCGGGATTGGAGCAGGGTTTCCCCTGAGAGCTGAAGGGGAAGCTGATAGAGAGGAAAGTGAAACCCACCTCCCCGCACCTCCGCAATTACCCTTAGATCTAGCCCAAGTTCTAGCCAATCAAACCCGACTCATCGAGGTCCTCACTCGAAGTCTGGAAAATCAACGTCCAAATGGTGGAAGACCGCAAGATAGAATGGGGGATTTCCTGAGGCTCAAGCCTCCCACGTTTGCTGGATCAAGCAATCCCCTCGATGCCAACGATTGGATGCGCACGATTAAAAGAAAGATGGAAGCCATCGGATGTCCAGAAAATCAGCGTGTTCAATTGGCTGCCCATCAACTTTCCGGGATGGCCTTAGCCTGGTGGGATACCTTCAACGTCACCATCAGAGATGCTACCTGGGCGGAATTTGAAGCAGCTTTCCGGGAGCACCATGTGCCCAAGGACTTGTACAGCTTAAGGAGGACGAGTTCCAAGAACTGACTCAAGATGGAAGATCTGTCAGCGAATATATGCACAAGTTCACAGAGTTAGCCCGCTACGCGCCAGATGACGTCAGTACCAAGGGCAAGAAGATGGCCCGTTTCCTGAAGGGACTCAGGCCAGAACTCAAGACAATTCTGGCTAGCCAAGACTTCCTCAATTTCTCTCACCTTTCCAACAAAGCCATGCAAGTTGAAAGGGCAAAGGAGGAAGAAAAAGGGCATCTCAAAAGAAAGTTCCAGGTTCTCCAAGCACAGCAGCAGGACAGGCACCAGAAGACTCGATCATTTGGGTTTCCACCCAAGGGGCCAAACTTCAGCAGACCAGCTGGACCCACCCCGTCACGGTTCAGCCAGCAGAGTCAGAGCTCTTTCCATACCCCCTCAGTGGCAAGCAACCAACCCCCGGCGAATGCATGTTGGCACTGCGGTGATCCCAGTCACTTCAAGAACAACTGTCCGCAGCTGAAGCTACCAGGACCCGCCTACTCCAACTCGGTGAATGGCCCCAAGAATACCACGGCATCCACCCCCAAGACGCCCTCCTCCGTCAGCCAGCAAAACAAGACCCCATACCAAGGAAGGGCACGAGTGAATCACGTCGATGCCCAGGAGGTTCAACAAGCTCCGGGAGTAGTGCTCGGTGAGTTCCTTGTTGAATTTACTTCCGCCACCGTACTTTTCGATTCTGGAGCATCCCACTCTTTCATAGCCACTAGTTTTGTGGAAAAGCATGGCATTCCCTCTACTCCTCTAGAGATTCCCTTGGTCACCCAAACCCTAGGGTCCGACCTTCTATGTCAGCTCAAATGCTCCCAAGTCAGAATCCTTTTAAGTGGGGTAGTATTCCTAGCAGACTTAACCGTCTTGCCATCCAAAGGAATTGATGTGATCCTAGGAATGGATTGGCTAACTAAACACAAAGGCATCATCAGTTGCGCAGACAAGACAGTCCTCCTCACCGACCAGCAGGGGAAGTCAGTCTCTTGTCAGGCACAGCCACCCGCCAGTGACCCAATGATGTTCAATCTAGCAACAGAAAGTATAACAGTGGTAGAAGAATTCATGGACGTGTTTCCAGAAGAGTTACCAGGAATGCCACCAGAAAGAGAAGTGGAGTTCTACATAGATCTGCTCCCTGGAACAGCACCCATCGCAAAGAGACCATACCGCATGGCTCCGACCGAGTTAGCTGAACTAAAGCTTCAAATCGCAGATCTTCAGCAAAAGGGATACATTCGTCCCAGCTCATCCCCTTGGGGAGCACCAGTCCTGTTCGTCTCTAAGAAATATGGAAGCATGAGAATGTGTATTGATTACTGATCGTTAAATGAAGTCACCATCAAGAACAAGTATCCACTTCCTTAGATTGACGACCTCTTCGATCAGCTTCAAGCAGCCAAGTACTTCTCCAAGATAGACCTAAGGTCTGGTTACCACCAATTGAGGATCAAGGAAGCAGACATCCAGAAGACTACATTTGTCACCCGGTACGGGCAATATGAATTCACAGTGATGCCGTTCGGACTGACCAACGCACCCGCCTTTTTCATGAACCTCATGAACAAAGTGTTTATGGAAGAGCTAGATAAGTTTGTCGTGGTCTTCATTGACGACATCCTTATCTACTCCAAGAATCGTGAAGACCATAAGCGTCACCTTCGGATCGTCCTTGGAAAACTCAGAGCACACCAACTTTATGCTTGTCGGGGACCATAATTAGGGGAACCCCCAAGACTCCTAATCTCAGCTGGTAACCCCCATCAGCACTAAGCTGTAAAGGCCTGATGGGTGCGATTAAGCCAAGGCTCGGTCCACTCAAGGGACATGACCTCGCCTCGCCCGAGCCCAGCCTCGGGCAAGGGCAGCCGACCCCGGAAGATTCACGTCTCGCCTGAGGACCCCCTCAAGCGACGTACACACCTTCGGCTCGCCCGAGGCCCAGTCTTCGCCAAGAAGCAACCTTGGCCAGATCGCCACACCAACCGGCCGAATCGCAGGAGAATTTAATGCAAGGATGGCCTGACATCTTATCCTGTCCTGCGCCCTTCAGTCGACAGAGCCGAAAGTGACCGCAGTCACTTCGCCCCTCCACTGACCGGCCTGACAAGAAGACAGCGCTGCCTGCGTCGCTTCGACTGCTGTGCCACTCGACAGAGTGAGGCTGACAGCAGCCAAGTCCGGCCTCGGGCGCCATAGGAAACTCCGCCTCGCCCGACCCCAGGGTTCGGACTCGGGCTCGGCCCTGGAAGACGACGAACTCCGCCTTGCCCAACCCCAGGGCTCGGACTCGGGCTCGGCCCCGGAAGATGACGAACTCCGCCTCGCCCGACCCCAGGGCTCGGACTCGGGCTCGGCCCCGGAAGACGACGAACTCTGCCTCGCCCGACCCCAGGGCTCGGACTCGGGCTCGGCCCCGGAAGACGACGAACTCCGCCTCGCCGACCCCAGGGCTCGAACTCGGGCTCGGCCCCGGAAGACGACGAACTCTGCCTCGCCCGACCCAGGGCTCGGACACGACCTCGACCTCAGAAGACCGACTCGACCCCGACCTCGGAGGAGCCTCCGCCTCGCCGGACCCAGGGCTTGGACCGACCACGTCACAGGGGGGCCATCATTACCCTATCCCTAGCTAGCTCAGGCTATGGGTAACAGGACCGGCGTCCCATCTGACTCGCCCAGGGAAACAGATAATGATGGCGCCCCGCGTGCTCCATGACGACGGCGGCTCTCAGCCCCTTACGAAAGCAAACAGACGGCAGCAAGGACTCGACAGCCCCGACAGTTGTCCTTCCGCAAGGCTCCAACGCTCCTCCGATGGCCACGACATCACATGAACAGGGTGCCAAAACCTCTCTGGCTGCCACGACGGCATGTACTTAGGGCACTAGCTCCTCTCTGCTAGACACGATAGCGCACTGCTACACCCCCCATTGTACACCTGGACCCTCTCCTTACGCCTATAAAAGGAAGGTCCAGGGCTCTCTTACGAGAAGGTTGGCCGCGCGGGAGGACGGGGCGACGCGTAGAGTCCCTCGCTCTCCCCCCGCGCGGACGCTTGTAACCCCCTACTACAAGCGCACCCGACCTGGGCGCAGGGCAACACGGAGGCCGCGAGTTTTCCCCCTTTTTTCTCCATCTCTTCTACCCCCCTTCGTGCTCCGCCTCGCGCTGACCCATCTGGGCTGGGACACGCGGCGACAATTTACTCGTCAGTCCAGGGACCCCCGGGGTCGAAACGCCGACAGTTGGCGCGCCAGGTAGGGGCCTGCTGCGTGTTGACGAACAGCTCCCCGTCAAGCTCCAGATGGGTAGTCTCCAGCAACCTTTCCAACCCGGGACGGTGCTCCGTTTCGGGAGTCTTGAGTTCATGTCCCTCGACGGCAGCTACGACATGATACTCCTTCCTCCGCCGCGCGACGGCGACAATGGCGGCCGACAACCCACCCGCCGGCGGCGGAATCGACGACGTCTTCCCCACGAGGCGGAAGAACGGCGTCCGAGTTTGTCCCGTCACCTCCCCCGCCGGAGGAGGAGGCGGGGCAACCATGGCCAAGCAGGAGGCGACACCTCATCGGCTGTCGAGCGAGTCGATGGCGCCGGCGCCCCGACAGGGGACGCGTCGGGCGTCGACCTCGCGTCTGAGACGAAGACGAGTGCCGTTTCCCCGCAACACGCCAACTCCAAGCGGACGGACGACGCCAGCACGCTCGCAAAGGGCTTGCTGGGCGTCACCCTCGTACCTGAGATGACGGTGCAGTCCGCCCCTGACGTGACAACGTCACCACCTGTCAACCAAAAGGTACCGATCGACTCCCGTCTCATGCCTTTTGGATTCGGCCTCGACCCACCAAGCGACCCCGCTTTGGTGGAAGCCTTCATAGAGGCATGCACCAGCCCTCCGGGGTATCATATGCGGTCACCCTGGGACCGGCTGACAGCCGTCTCGACCTACAGACCCTCGAGTTCCGAGGAAGATGACGAGCCCAACTTTGGTTGGGATTTCTCCGGGCTCGGTAACCCTAGCGCCATGCGGGACTTCATGACCGCATGCGACTACTGCCTTTCTGATTGTTCCGATGGTAGCCACAGCTTTGGCGACGGAGATCGCGGCCTAAGTCGTGAATGTCTCCACGTCGGTCTAGGGGGTCCCGACGAAGGCAACCATCTTGGTATACCGGAAAACGGTGATCCCCCTAGGCCTGCGCCTCGCGTTGACATCCTTCAGGAGCTAGCTGTGGTCCCAGTCCCTACGGGGGGTCAGGACGCACAGCTCGAGCAAATCCGCGAGATGCAGGCCAGGCTCGACGAGGGGGCAGGAACACTTGAACCGCTCCGCCGGAACATCGGGCAGGAATGGGTAGACCAAGCTCCGGCCGGAGAAGCGCGTCATCTACCCCAGGGCGTCCAGCTCCGCATCGCCGACGACGTCAGGGCAAGGCCGCCACCGGCTTCCAGTGGGGTCGGCCAGAACCTGGCTGCAGCAGCGATACTTCTCCGCGCGATGCCGGAACCATCAACCACCGAAGGGCGGGGGATCTGGGGAGAGCTCAAGAATCTCCTAGAGGATGCCGCGGTCCGACGGGCCGAGAGCTCTGCCTCCCGAAGGCAGGGATACCCCTCGAAGCACTGCGTCGCGACTTCCCGATTCGTGCGAGAAGCCTCGGTCCACACCAGGCGCACGCGCAACACAGTGCCTGCAGCCCCGGGACGCCTCAGCGACGAGCACCACCATCGCGACCATCGAAACCGCCTCGACGAGAGGGTACGCCGAGGCTACCACCCCAGGCGTGGGGGACGCTACGTGACAGCGGGGAGGATCGGAGCCCCTCGCCCGAACCGCCCGGCCCGCAGGCTTTCAGCCGAGCCATACGACGGGCGCCGTTCCCGACCGGGTTCCGAACCCCGACTACCATCACAAAGTACTCGGGGGAGACAAGGCCGGAACTGTGGCTCGCGGACTACCGGCTGGCCTGCCAACTGGGTGGAACGGACGATGACAACCTCGTCATCCGCAACCTCCCCCTGTTCCTCTCCGACTCCGCTCGGGCCTGGCTGGAGCATCTGCCTCCGGGGCAGATCTCCAACTGGGACGACCTGGTCCAAGCCTTCGCCGGTAATTTCCAGGGCACGTATGTGCGCCCTAGGAACTCCTGGGATCTCCGAAGCTGCCGCCAGCAGCCGGGGGAGTCTCTCCGGGACTACATCCGGCGATTCTCAAAGCAGCGCACCGAGCTGCCCAACGTCACCGACTCAGATGTCATCGGCGCGTTCCTCGCTGGCACCACCTGCCGCGACCTGGTGAGCAAGCTGGGTCGCAAGACCCCCACCAGGGCAAGCGAGCTGATGGACATCGCCACCAAGTTCGCTTCTGGCCAGGAGGCGGTTGAGGCCATCTTCCGGAAGGACAAGCAGCCCCAGGGCCGCCAGCCGGAAGATGTTCCCGAGGCGTCCGCTCAGCGCGGCACCAAGAAGAAAGGCAAGAAGAAGTCGCAAGCGCAACGCGACGCCGCTGACGCGGACCTTGTCGCCGCCGCTGAGTACAAGAACCCTCAGAAACCTCCCGGGGGCGCCAATCTATTCGACAAGATGCTCAAGGAGCCGTGCCCCTATCATCAGGGACCCGTCAAGCACACCCTTGAGGAATGCGCCATGCTTCGGCGCCACTTTCACAGGGCCGGGCCACCTGCGGAGGGTGGCAGGGCCCCCCACAACGACAAGAAGGAGGATCACCAAGCAGAGGAGTTCCTCGAGGTCCGCGACTGCTTCATGATCTACGGTGGGCCAGTGGCGAACGCCTCGGCTCGGCACCACAAGCAAGAGCGTCGGGAGGTCTGCTCGGTGAAGGTGGTGGCGCCGGTCTACCTAGACTGGTCCGACAAGCCCATCACCTTCGACCAGGGCGATCACCCCGACCGCGTGCCGAGCCCGGGGAAATATCCGCTCGTTGTCGACCCCGTCATCAGCAACGTCAGGCTCACCACGGTCATCATGGACGGAGGCAGCAGCCTCAACATCATCTACACCGAGACCCTCGAGCTCCTGCAGGTCGATCTATCCTCGGTCCGGGCCGGTGCGGCGCCTTTTCACGGGATCATCCCCGGGAAACGCGTCCAACCCCTCGGACGACTCGATCTGCCCGTCTGCTTCGGGACTCCCTCCAACTTTAGAAGGGAAACCCTCACGTTCAAAGCGGTTGGGTTCTGAGGAACCTACCACGCGGTACTGGGGAGGCCATGCTACGCCAAATTCATGGTCGTCCCTAACTGCACCTACCTCAAGCTCAAGATGCCGAGCCCCAACGGGGTCATCACCGTCGGTCCCACATACCGACACGCGTACGAATGCGATGTAGAATGCGTGGAGTACACCGAGGCCCTCGCCGAATCCAAGGCCCTCATCGCCGACCTGGAGAGCCTCCCCAAGGAGGCGCCAGACGTGAAGCGCCATGCCGGCAACTTTGAGCCAGTGGAGACGGTTAAGTCCGTCCCTCTCGACCCCAGCAACGACGCCTCCAAGCAGATCCGAATCAGCTCCGAGCTCGACCCCAAATAGGAAGCAGTGCTCGTCGACTTTCTCCACGCAAACGCTGAAGTTTTCGCGTGGAGTCCCTCGGACATGCCTGGCATACCGAGGGATGTCGCCGAGCACTCGCTGGATATCCGAGCTGGAGCCCGACCCATGAAGCAACCTCTGCGCCGATTCAACGAAGAAAAGCGCAGAGCCATAGGCGAGAAGATCCACAAGCTGATGGCCGCAGGGTTCATCAAAGAGGTATTCCATCCTGAATGGCTTGCCAACCCCGTGCTTGTGAGAAAGAAAGGAGGGAAATGGCGGATGTGTGTAGACTACACTGGTCTAAACAAGGCATGCCCAAAAGTTCCCTATCCTCTGCCTCGCATCGATCAAATCGTGGATTCCACTGCGGGATGCGAAACCCTGTCTTTCCTCGATGCCTACTCAGGGTATCACCAAATCAGGATGAAAGAGTCCGACCAGCTCGCGACTTCTTTCATCACACCTTTTGGCATGTACTGCTATGTTACTATGCGGTTTGAGGAATGCGGGTGCGACGTACCAAAGGTGCATGAACCACGTGTTCGGCGAACACATTGGTCGAACGGTCGAGGCTTATATCGATGACATCGTAGTCAAGATGAGGAAAGCCTCCGACCTCCTTTCCGACCTTGAAACGACATTCCGGTGTCTCAAGGCAAAGGGCGTAAAACTCAATCCCGAGAAGTGTCTTCGGAGTCCCCCGAGGCATGCTCTTGGGGTTCATCGTCTCCGAGCGGGGCATCGAGGCCAACCTAGAGAAAATCGCGGCCATCACCAACATGGGGCCCATCAAGGACTTGAAAGGCGTACAGGGGTCATGGGATGCCTTGCGACTCTGAGCCGCTTCATCTCGCGCCTCGGCGAAAGAGGCCTACCTCTATACCGCCTCTTAAGAAAGACCGAGTGCTTCACTTGGACCTTCGAGGCCGAGGAAGCCCTCGGGAACCTGAAGGCACTCCTTACGAATGCGCCCATCTTGGTGCCCCCCGCCGCCGGAGAAGCCCTCTTGATCTACGTCGCCGCTACCACTCAGGTGGTCAGCGCCGCGATCGTGGTTGAGAGACAAGAAGAGGGGCATGCATTGCCCGTCCAGAGGCCGGTTTACTTCATCAGTGGGGTACTATCCGAGACCAAGATCCGCTACCCGCAAATTCAGAAGCTGCTGTATGCGGTGATCCTGACGCGGCGGAAGTTGCGACACTACTTTGATTCTCATCCGATGACTGTGGTGTCATCCTTCCCCCTGGGGGAGATCATCCAGTGCCAAAAGGCCTCGGGTAGGATTGCAAAGTGGGCGGTGGAAATCATGGGCGAGACGATCTCGTTCGCCCCTCGGAAGGCCATCAAGTCCCAAGTCTTGGTGGACTTTGTGGCTGAATGGGCCGACACCCAGCTCCCGGCGGCTTCGATCCAGCCGGAACTCTAGACCATGTTTTTCGATGGGTCGCTGATGAAAACAGGGGCAGGCGCGGGCCTGCTCTTCATCTCGCCCCTCGGGAAACACCTACGCTACGTACTGCGCCTCCATTTCCCGGCGTCCAACAACGTGGCTGAGTACGAAGCTCTGGTCAACGGGTTGCGCATCGCCATTGAGCTAGGGGTCTGATGCCTCGACGCTCGCGGTGACTCGTAGCTCGTCATCGACCAAGTTATGAAGAACTCCCACTGTCGCGACCCGAAGATGGAAGCCTACTGCGATGAGGTTCGACGCCTGGAGGACAAGTTCTACGGCTCGAGCTCAACCACATCGCCCGATGACACAACGAGACTGCGGACGAGATGGCTAAGATAGCCTCGGGGCGGACAACGGTTCCCCTGGACGTCTTCTCCAGAGACCTGCATCAACCCTCAGTCAAGATCGGCGACACGCCCAAGCCCGAGAAGGCCTCGGCCCAGCCCGAGGCGCCCTCGGCTCGGCCCGAGGCACCCTCGGCCCCCGAGGGTGAGGCCCTGTGCATCGAGGAAGGGCGGAGCGGGGTCAAGCCTAATCGAAACTGGCAGACCCCGTACGTGCAATATCTCCACCAAGGAGAGCTGCCCCCCGACCGAGCCGAGGCTCAACGACTGGCGCGGCACGCCAAGTCGTTCGTCTTACTGGGTGACGAAAAGGAGCTCTACCACCGCAGCCCATCCGGCATCCTCCAGCGGTGCATATCCATCGCCGAAGGCCAGGAGCTCTTATGAGAAATACACTCGAGGGCTTGCGGTCATCACGCAGCGCCCCGAGCCCTTGTTGGAAACGCCTTCCGGCAAGGTTTCTACTGGCCGACCGCGGTGGCCGACGCCACTAGGATTGTCCGCGCCTGCCAAGGGTGTCAATTCTACGCAAGGCAGACCCACCTACCCGCTCAGGCTCTGTAGACAATACCCATCACCTGGTCGTTTGCTGTGTGGGGACTAGACCTCGTCGGTCCCTTACAGAAGGCACCCGGGGGCTACACGCACCTACTGGTCGCCATCGACAAATTCTCCAAGTGGATCGAGGTCCGACCCCTGAACAGCATCAGGTCCGAACAAGCGGTGGCATTCTTCACCAACATCATCCATCGCTTTGGGGTCCCGAACTCCATCATCACCGACAACGGCACCCAGTTCACCGGCAGAAAGTTCCTGGACTTCTGCGAGGATCACCACATCCGGGTGGACTGGGCCACCGTGGCTCACCCCATGACGAATGGGCAGGTGGAACGTGCCAACGGCATGATTCTGCAAGGACTCAAGCCGAGGATCTACAACGACCTCCACAAGTTCGGCAGGCGATGGATGAAGGAACTCCCCTCGGTGGTCTGGAGTTTGAGGACAACGCCGAGCCGAGCCACGGGCTTCACACCGTTCTTTCTAGTCTATGGGGCCGAGGCCGTCTTGCCCACGGACTTAGAATACGGTTCCCCGAGGACGAGGGCGTACGACGACCGAAAAAACCAGACCGACCGAGAAGACTCAATGGACCAGCTCGAAGAGGCTCGGGACATGGCCTTACTACACTCGGCACGGTACCAGCAGTCCCTGCGACGCTACCACGCCTGAGGGGTTCGGTCCCGAGACCTCCAAGCAGGCGACCTGGTGCTTCGGCTGCGACAAGACGCCCGAGGGAGGCACAAGCTCACGCCTCCTTGGGAAGGGTCGTTCGTCATCGCAAAGGTTCTGAAGCCTGGGACATACAAGCTAGCCAACAGCCAAGGCGAGGTCTACAGCAACGCTTGGAACATCCGACAGCTACGTCGCTTCTACCCTTAAGATGCTTTCCAGTCGTTCGTACACCTCGTTCACGTTCAAAGTCTAACCATCAAGGAATGGTCAGCCTTGCCTCGGCAAAGCCTGACCCTCCCTCGGGGGCTAGAAGGGGGGAACCCCCTCTGCGTCAAAATTTTCCTTGGAAAAGTCTTTCTGCCAGAACGTCTTTCGTGCTTTTTGACTACTTCGAAAGTGGGGTCCTGAAAACGATGGAGTACACGTAAGCAGCCAAGGCCGACCGAGCCGAGGGACTCCTACGCCTCCAGGATACGGATACCTCACTCATCACCTTCTTTGATAAGTAACTCACGCTCGAATAAGCGATTCCGCCGATCGAACAAGTCTTAATGCTCGAGACCTTTCTGTCGAAACGGTTTTTCGGGTCTTCTCGACTACATCCTTAGCAGAATCCTACAGACGAGTAAGAGTACACGTAAGCGGCAAGACCGATCGAGCCGAGGGACTCCTACGCCTCCGGGATACGGATACCTCACTCATCACCTTCCGTCAAAAGTAACTCTCGCTCGGACAAACAATTCTGTTACCGACGAACAAGTCTTGACACTCGAAACAGAGGAAAAAAAAGACGCAGCTTTACAACACAACAACAGTATGTTTGGGCCTCGGCGGCTGCAGAAAACATACGCATACTACAAGGTAAACTGATCCTGCAGGTTCGGACCTCGATGGAGGGGGAGCAGCAGCACCCTCGACGTCAACACCACCTTCGGCGAAGTCCGACCGAGCCTCGAATGGCGACACAGTCGGAGGATCTCCGCTCCGAAGGACGACGTCAGCACCACGCCCGGGCCATCGCCGCCAGGGTCTCCTCCAGGAGTCCGGCTCGAGCAGACGGCTCGGTCGGTCGCCCCGAAGCCTCAGCCAGCTGTCCCCCAAGGACATCAGCCCGACCCATGGCCTCGGCAACTCGACTCCAGCGCCGGTCCCGCTAGTGGACGGCCCGGTCAGGCTCCGGCCGACGAAGTCTTCTTTCCGAGCCAACTCTACCTCTGTCCACGCTGATACCGCTGCCTCTGGCTCTGGCTCATCGAAGAGCGGCCGAGGGTTTCTTTTAACCAAGCAAGAGAAGCCTCGAGCGGCAAGGCCGACTGAGTCGAGGGACTCCTACGCCTCCAGGATACGGATACCTCACTCATCGCCTTCGCACGAGGCAACTCACACTTGGTGAAGCGGTTCGGTTAGCTGACAGGCGAGTCCTAGTGCTCGGAATGAGGGAAAAACACGGCTTCACGCCAAAAGATACATACATGTTCAGGCCCCAACAGCCACAATGAACATACGCCAGCACTCAAGGTGCCATTACAAACGGAACTCAGGTTCCACCCCGCAGGTACGGACAACCCCCCACGTTGGAGGGCCTGCGGGGCGACAGAACTCCAAGCGGCTCACCGCCGCCCGCTCTGACAGCAGCGGCAACGACCTCCATCCTGGGCGGCAAGACAGCTGCAGCAACGGCTTCCGGGTAGACGCTGCGGCAGAAAGGCTCTCGCCCACAAAGGACGAGAACCAGCCATTCAAGCCAGGGGGATGGAGGTCCAGGAGTGCAGGCGGAGTTGGCAATCTCGTCGGCAGAGAAACCTTCTCCGGCTGCTGCTACCTCAACACCGCAACAGCGGGCGCCGGTCGCCCCAAAGCGCACCGGCAGGTCCTCGCTCCCGCCCTCACCGAGGCCACCCCAGAACATGAGCACCGCCCTCGCGGCGCACGACGTGCTGGGCAACCCTCTGGCGCGACTGTCGGCGCAAGGAAGACCTGGACATGGCCAGCCCGTACACGGCACGACCATCGCCCGGACAGAGGACGGAATGCTGTACCCTGGCTGGGCAGCAGCAGTTCGCATTCCCCGGCGTGGCTGAAGGAAACCTCCGCGGGGCTGGAGGATGCCTTTCCCCCCAAATGCCGGGGGAAGAAAAGGGTTACCGACCCACGCGGGGGGAACCCCCCACTCGGTGCGCTCCTCCGCCTCAGCCTGGATGACGAAAATCCTTGAAGCTGAGGGCGGGGCGGAGGCCGCAGCCCGGCTCGCTTCTCTCCACCAAATTGCCCACCGGCGAGGGGAAGCAGTCGGGCTGCCTGACAAAAATCCTTGAAGCCGAACGATGGCTGAAAGGTACTAACTTCCGCGAAGTTGCATTGCCCACAACGATGACAAGGCAGAAGAACCGCGGGCGCCCCCATCTGGGGGCTCAAAAGGTGGAAAGACACAACGCATGAGGAGAGCGCGAAGACATGGTTGCCTTTCGAGGGGGTCACCCTCCTTTAAAAGGCAACACTCTCCACTTGCGTCCTCAGCCGTCGCGGGCTGAGTCGTCTCCAACACGCTCCAAGGTCCTCCCCCTACGACACGGGGGTTGGGCCCCGCACGTCATGCAAGCTGGCGCAGGGCAAACAGGGCCAAACCGCCGCCCACGGTGCGCGCGACTGCCCAGCGGTTACAAGCACTCCTCCACTTTCACCCAGGCCAGCGGGTGAAAGGGCGGGTCGCCATGCGGGCGGCGTGCAACCGCACCTAGGGGGACGCACCCTTTCGACTTCGACGCATCCAGCATGGAGGCCCAGGCCCACATGTCATGTAACCGACGTGCCGGTTACTACGTACAAGAAACTGCACCGCCACTCGCGCCAGTACCACGCCTTCTCGACTGTGGAACCAGTACCGCGACTCGAGGTGACCCTGTGCATGACCCGACAGTGCCAACCGAGCACATCGGTCACGGGCCGGTCAGCCACGGGAGAGGGCGCGACGGTCGGTATGGCCAGAAATGGGCCGGTAGTAATGGCGGTGGCAGGCGGGCGGAAGCGGCAGTCGAGTCGTCAGCAAGCTCATGTCCCCTCCTGGGATAGCGAAAGGACTTTCTCCCACGGCGGAAGACGACACGTCCGCATTCCGTTCCTCGAATGGCTCGCGCACGCGCAACGGCCGCCCCGTGAACCACTCGTCCCGTCGCATTAACTCCGCGGCAGGACAGGCGACACCTTTGGCAGGCGAAGCAGGTGATGCTTCACCTCCGCCATAATGACCGCGTCAAAAAAGGTGTGCCACGTCATTCGATTTCATATCCTTTTCACTTCCTCTTTCTCTCTCTTGCCTCAGGGGTCAGAAAAGGGGATACTCCGAAAGGGATCCTTCTCCGCGAAGGAAGCGGGCCCCGAGCCCCCCTACTGATTAGAGGTTCAAAGGCTGGCCCCTCAGAAGGGTTCAACAGCCGCCTCAGAGCGCTCGGGCTCCGCGCCCACTACTGGTCAGAGGTTCGAAGGCCGGCCCCTCGAAAGGGTTCAACGGCCGCCTCAGGCCACTCGGGCTCCGCGCCCACTACTGATCAGGGGTTCAAAGGCTGGCCCCCGAAGGGTTCGACAGCCGCCTCAGACGCAGAGCGAGGGATGACCCTGGGTACGTTCGATACATAACCGAGGCTCGGGCTGTGCTCCCGAGGTACCCTAGGACATTTCCGAGACCAACGGGAACGATTTTGTAACAGAATCCCACCAGAGGGAGGCATCGAGCCCTCGGACCCGTCAAAAGGGGACTGGGTCCGGCAAGTCACCCGCAGGTACTTTTGGAGCGCGCCTCTGGTCCACTAGTCGACCCCTAACAAATGGGGCACGGGCGTCCACTCGGATTACCCGTTAGCAACTCACTGGAGACACCATGTTCGGCGCCCTCCGAGGGCAACATGGCTCTTTCCCCCCCTCCTCCTTGCGGAAAGGCGACGCAGGGGCGTATGTAAAAAGCCGAGTCTGTCCCTGACCGTCCTCTCGCTCTGTGCGGAGGCTCGGGGGCTGCTCTCGCAAACCCGGCTCCGGCCAAACCGTTGACAGTGTCAACATACTAGCCCGAGAACTTGGGACTCGACTGTTCGCCCGGGCTACGGCCAGTTCACATGAGGGAGCAGCTAGACCGGCCGAAACATTACGAAACGTACTAAGACCTCGAAGGAGTCAAACTACTCCTCCGAGGCCTCGGGGGCTACACCCGGCGGGTGCGCTCGCGCGCACCCACCGGAACAAAAGGCAACCGAGGAAGGCCGGTCCCCTTGCAAAAAAGTGCGACAAAAGCCTCCAAGCGAGTATCAACACTCCCTTCGAGGCTCGAGGGCTACTGTCGGGGACCATAATTAGGGGTACCCCCAAGACTCCTAATCTCAGCTGGTAACCCCCATCAGCACTAAGCTGCAAAGGCCTGATGGGTGCAATTAAGCCAAGGCTCGGTCCACTCAAGGGACACGACCTCGCCTCGCCTGAGCCCAGCCTCGGGCAAGGGCAGCCGACCCCAGAAGATTCACGTCTCGCCCGAGGACCCCCTCAAGCGACGTACACACCTTCGGCTCGCCCGAGGCCCAGTCTTCGCCAAGAAGCAACCTTGGCCAGATCGCCACACCAACCGACCGAATCGCAGGAGCATTTAATGCAAGGATGGCCTGACATCTTATCCTGTCCTGCGCCCTTCAGTCGACCAACAGACCGCAGTCACTTCGCCGCTCCACTGACCGGCCTGACAAGAAGACAGCACCGCTTGCGTCGCTCCGACTGCTGTGCCACTCGACAGAGTGAGGCTGACAGCAGCCAAGTCCGGCCTCGGGCGCCATAGGAAACTCTGCCTCGCTCAACCCTAGGGCTCGGACTCGGGCTCGGCCCCGGAAGACGACGAACTCCGCCTCGCCCGACCCTAGGGCTCGGACTCGGGCTCGGCCCCGGAAGACGACAAACTCTGCCCGCCCGACCCCAGGGCTCAGACTCGGGCTCGGCCCTGGAAGACGACGAACTCCGCCTCGCCCGACCCTAGGGCTCGGACTCGGGCTCGGCCCCGGAAGACGACGAACTCCGCCTCGCCCGACCCCAGGGCTCGGACTCGGGCTCGGCCCCAGAAGACGACGAACTCCGCCTCGCCCGACCCGGGGCTCGGACACGACCTCGACCTCAGAAGACCGACTCGACCCCGACCTCGGAGGAGCCTCCGCCTCGCCCGACCCAGGGCTCGGACCGACCACGTCACAGGGGGGGCCATCATTACCCTATCCCTAGCTAGCTCAGGCTACGGGTAACAGGACCGGCGTCCCATCTGGCTCGCCCCGGAAACAGATAATGATGGCGCCCCGCGTGCTCCATGACAACGGCGGCTCTCAGCCCCTTACGGAAGCAAAGAGACGTCAGCAAGGACTCGACAGCCCCGACAGCTGTCCTTCCGCAAGGCTCCAACGCTCCTCCGACGGCCACGACATCACATGAACAGGGTGCCAAAACCTCTCTGGCTGCCACGACGGCATGTACTTAGGGCACTAGCTCCTCTCTGCTAGACACGATAGCGCACTGCTACACCCCCCATTGTACACCTAAACCCTCTCCTTACGCCTATAAAAGGAAGGTCCAGGGCTCTCTTACGAGAAGGTTGGCCGCGCGGGAGGACGGGGCAACGCGTAGAGTCCCTCGCTCTCCCCCCGCGCGGACGCTTGTAACCCCCTACTGCAAGCACACCCGACCTAGGCGCAGGGCAACACGAAGGCCGCGGGTTTTCCCCCTTTTTTCTCCCTCTCATCTACCCCCCTTCATGCTCCGCCTCGCGCTGACCCATCTGGGCTGGGACACGCGGCGACAATTTACTCGTCGGTCCAGGGACCCCCCGGGGTCGAAACGCCGACAATGCTAAACTCAGTAAATGTGAATTCTGGTTGGAAAAGATAGCCTTCCTTGGGCATATCTTAATCGCAGAAGGAATAGAAGTGGACCCTTCCAAGGTGGAAGCAGTATCAAAATGGAGGCAGCCGACCAACGTCAGTGAAGTTCGAAGTTTCCTAGGAATGGCAGGGTATTACCGCCGCTTCATCAAAGGATTCTCCAGAATAGCAAGACCAATGTCAGAACTTCTCAAGAAAGACCATAAATTTGTGTGGACCCCAAAATGTGAAGGGAGTTTCCAGATCATAAAGGAGAAACTCACAACAGCACCCGTTCTGTCACTACCAGATATTCATCAAGATTTTGTCGTCTTCTGTGATGCCTCGAGGCAAGGCTTAGGGTGTGTGCTAATGCAAAACGAGAAAGTCATTGCTTACGCATCGTGCCTACTCAAGCCGAATGAACAGAATTACCCCACCCATGATTTGGAATTGGCAGCCATAGTGCATGCCTTGAAGATATGGAGGCATTACCTAATCGGAAACAAATGCCACATTTTCACCGATCACAAGAGTCTGAAGTATATATTCACTCAACCAGATCTCAACCTCCGTCAGCGAAGATGGTTAGAGCTGATCAAGGATTATGATCTGGAAATTCATTATCACCCCGGGAAGGCCAACGTGGTAGCAGACGCCCTTAGTCGAAAACCATTCGGCATCAAGGGGACCAACTTTTTAGAAGATTGGAAGAAAGAATCAGCTCAACTGAATGCGTGTCTGGGAAACAGCGACAGTCTAGAAGTCAAACCAATGCTAGAAGACCTCATATGCAAAGCTCAACGCCTAGACTCAGAGACAGCAAGACTTGTGGAGAAAGCTCGCAAGGAACAACTCCCGGACTTCAGGACAGATGAACAAGGAGTCCTTTGGTTCAAAAATCGTCTGTGTGTACCAAAAGGGGAGGCCCGAGAAGTCCTGCTC
Source organism: Zea mays (assembly GCF_902167145.1). Taxonomy (NCBI): domain Eukaryota; kingdom Viridiplantae; phylum Streptophyta; class Magnoliopsida; order Poales; family Poaceae; genus Zea; species Zea mays. Next base: position 4,785,316 of record NC_050097.1, read on the forward strand.
AAGGAAGCTCACAACTCGGCCTACTCCATCCACCCAGGAACTACCAAGATGTACCTAGACCTCAAAACCAGATACTGGTGGCGAGGGATGAAGAAAGAAATAGCTCAGTATGTGGCCCGATGTGACATCTGCCAACGAACGAAGGCCGAGCACCAAAAACCTGCAGGCCTATTGCAACCCCTCCCGATACCTGAATGGAAGTGGGAAGAAATAGGCATGGACTTCGTAACCGGACTGCCCCGGACGCAAAAAGGGAATGATTCCATCTGGGTAATAATAGATCGCCTCACCAAGGTAGCCCATTTCATCCCAGTGAAAACTACCTTTGGAGGAGCCACCCTTGCCCGGATTTATCTCAAGGAGATAGTCAGACTCCATGGCATCCCAAGGAAGATAGTGTCAGACAGGGGAACCTAGTTCACATCCAAATTCTGGACAAGCCTTCAGAAAGCTATGGGCACCAAGCTAGATTTCAGTACCGCTTATCACCCTCAGACAGATGGACAGACAGAAAGAGTCAACAAAGTCCTTGAAGATCTATTAAGAGCATGTGTGCTAGCTTTTGATAGAAGTTGGGAATCTAGTCTACCCTACGTAGAGTTCTCATACAACAATAGCTACCAGGCCAGCATCAAGATGTCGCCATTCAAAGCACTGTATGGACGAAAATGCCAGACCCCTCTCATGTGGTCCAACGTAGGGTAAAAAGCACTAGAAGGACATGCCTTTGTCAAAGAGGCGGAAGAGAAAGTTGCACTGATCCGCAGAAGGTTACTTGAAGCTCAGAGTCGGCAGAAGAGTTATGCAGACAACAGGCGGAGGGAGCTCAGATTTGAGGAAGGAGACTTCGTCTACCTCAAGGTTTCTCCAATGCGTGGTGTCAGGAGGTTCCAAGTAAAAGGAAAGCTAGCCCCGCGATTAATAGGTCCCTATCCCATCATTGGCAGGGTGGGACCCGCAGCATACCGTCTGGAATTACCGGAATCCATGTCCGACATCCATAATGTGTTTCACGTATCCCAGCTCCGCAAATGCCTGCTAGCACCAGGAAGTCACATCGAAGAAGAGACAGTACAGGTTCAGAAAGACCTTCAGTACCGTGAAAAACCAGTGAAGATTCTTGATTCAGCAGTCAGAAAGACCCGCACCTCAGAGTTGAAGCTCTGTAAAGTTCAGTGGAGCAGAGAAGGAGAAGAGGAAGCTACCTGGGAGAGTGAGGACTCCTTGAGGAGGGAATACCCTTATCTTTTCTCAAATCCAGTCTAAATCTCGAGGGCGAGATTCCTTTAAGTGGGGTAGGTTTGTAACATCCCAAAATCCCATCTAAGGTTTGAAACCCTAACCTCCTAATCCCCCTTATTTTACTTTTCTCCCTTAACCCTACCCTTAGAACCCCTTATCATGTGCATACACTTGAAATAATTAGAGCACCTCACATAGACTATATTTCTCACTCAAGATCACTTAGAAAATATTTTTGGTCTCCAAAGAAAAAAAGAAACAAAAAGAAACAAAAATAGAAAAAGGAAAAGAAAGGAATTAGAATTAGAAAAAGAAAAACTCCCCCTCCCTCGGCTAGGTCGAATCCGGCCCAACCAGCCCCGCGCGCCCACGCTTCCCTCCTCTCTCCCCGGCCCAGGCGGCCCAGCTCCGCGCGCGGCTCCCTCTCGCTGACATCCGGGCCCCGCACGTCAGCGCCTCGTCCCCCTCCCTCTCGCGCCGCTTCCTCTCGCTGGCAGCCAGGGCCCGCTTATCAGTTTCGTCCCTCTCGCCCATCCCTCACCGGCGCATCCGCCGCCGAGCCCCCCCTCGCCTCGTCGCCTCGCCATTAATGCTCGCCCAGCCTCCACGACAACCCCGACACTGCGCTCGAGCCATCCCCTCACCCCCCCCCCCCCGCCTGCCCGAGCCATCGCAATCGGCATTAGCGCCATTCCCGCTATCATGGCGAGCTCGCCGGTGCTCGCCGTCTCCTCCATCCCCCTCCCTCCCCCGAGCGCCTATAAAAGGGCCCGTCCGAGCCCGTCTTCGCCACACAGCTCCGGCCACCTCCACTGCCTTCTTCCCCGAGCCATTCGAGCTTGCGCCGCCGTGCTCCCTTCATCGCCCCGGTGAGCTCCCTTTCCCCCTCTAGTGATCCTCTGTCCAACTAATCTATGCCAGAAGCTCCGCCACACTCTCATGGTCACAGGGCGCCACTTCTCCCACTCTATTGTGGCCGGCAACCTCACCGGCGGCATCACCGCCGCGGGCACCCGCCACCGTGCCGCGAACCGGCCGCCAGAGGCCACCGCCGGTCCAATTCGCCCCACCCCATGACCCCCATCACCCGCCCGTGCTTCGCCACCACCTCCCCGTCGTAGAATCGGTCCAGCAGCGGAGAACCGCCGCGGGGCTCGCCGCCGGCCGGACCCCGGTCGAGCCCCCCCCTTCCTCTGTGACGTTAACGTCGTCCGCCCCTCCCTCTCTCTGGCGTGCGGGCCCACGCCACGGCGCCGTCCCCCGCCGTCGCCCCGCGCGGCTGGGCCAAGTGGGTCGAAAGCGCGCCCGCCCGCACGCGCTCGCGCCAACTGGGCCGAAATCCCCCCCCCCCGGCCCGGCTAGCTGGAGAACCCTTTCTCTTTTTCTTTTCCCTTTTCTTTTTCCCATTTTTCACATATATATTTAGATGCTAACGTTTTATGCACCAAAAATGGTCTAAATAAATTATAGGGCACAAAAATAATAAAGTATAAGAACTTGCACACCCCACTAAAGTCACTATGTTTGATGTATTGTTATTATCTGTGTTTGATTAGCGGAAGAGGGATCCGATCCTCCGGAACTTATAGCTCCAGAGGAAGGGCAAGAACCCGACCCCTCCGAGATAAACCTCTTGTGCCAGGAAAGCTTCGATGAAGGCAAGTCCATCCTTCCCTTGATGCATTATTTACCTATTTCTATCTACCACTACCTAAGCCTGGATTATGGGATGGGAATCGAATTGCATAGTGAGCACGAGAGAGCCCGCATTAACTAGTACCTTGATTAAAAGATAAGGGGCAAGTAAAAAGGGTACAAGTGGTATGTTTTCCAAAAGTGTGCGATGAAGGGTATTCACCCTCATCACCTGGTGAGCAGGATGATCAGGGACTCTCTGGTTTAGGGGAGGGCCTAAGGTGTTGGCTCAGCTGGTTTAGGCGTGAGCAGAAGGATTGTCCCTCGTATAAGGACCAGTTTGTCATCTTTCATTACCTGTACTCATAAAAAGTACAACCACTCGAGGTTGTGTGGGCACCCACTCGATCTGAACTCGTACGGTCCAACCCTAGGGTTATGAAGGCTGGGGAGCACCGGGAGGATAAGGAGGGGGAAGTTTTGTCCGGTTTGGACATGGCGGTGGCCTGACTCCTTCCGGTATAACCGTTAAGGTTAGGACGTGCAAGGAAGGAAAGAGTTTCGGAATTGGATCTCATTGGCCATGAGATCGCAGAGCCGGACTAGTGGGTAAAGTGTACCCCTCTGCGCAGAGTCTAAACCTATTCGAATAGTCAGTGTCCACTGGTATGGACGAGTCTGGTATGGTATGACAATTAGTGTTTCTACTACAACCGAGAACAGGGAAACGTGTGTGTATGTTCTGGAAAGAAAATGGTGCCACGGGAGCGGGAAGCTCAGTGGTGGTCAAGCAAGTGTTATTTCTAATGTCTTGGGAAAAACCTACATCAATGAGTACTGCCTTTCTCTGAAAAAGTATGAGTGACTTCAACTCCACCATATAAAGCATGTACAATATAGGTCACTTCCTCTTTACAGGAGCCGGGTGGGCTTGCGGAATACCTAGTGTATTCACCCAGATTTATTTATGTTTTTCAGCAGCTGAAGACTTCTTTTCTGCTATGCTTGATTGATGGGGCTGTGTCTTCACCCAGTTCTACCTGTGGCCTGGGCTATTTTATCTTCCACTGCGCTTTATGATTTTCGGCTCACTCTCAAGCTTGTATCCCCGGTATTGTAATAACATTATTCAGACTCTGTAACTATTTGAAGTAATGAATGTGGTTACTAGCCTCCTGGGACTAGTAATTGTATCACATTTGAGTCCCAAAGGATCGGGACGCTTCAATGTCAAGCTGGGAAGCAAGTTGCTAATACACATCCTACTAAAGCTTTCATGTCAACATCTAGGCCACTGGAACTACTTCATATGGATTTATTTGGACCTACAAATTATGTAAGTGCTGGTGGTAACTTCTACTGTCTAGTGATTGTTGATGATTTCTCAAGATACACTTGGGTGTTCTTTCTCCATGACAAATCTGAAGTTGCATCAATTTTCAAGAAGTTTGCCAAGAAAGCTCAAAATGAATTCGATTGCAAGATCAAGAAGATTAGAAGTGATAATGGCAAAGAATTTGACAACACAAACATTCATGAGTACTGTGATGAAATTGGGATCAAGCATGAAGTGTCTGCAACATATACACCTCAACAAAATGGAGTTGTTGAAAGAAAAAACAGGACCTTGATCACACTTGCAAGAACAATGATTGATGAGTATAACACACCAGAGAGGTTTTGGGCCGAAGCTATCAACACTGCATGTTATGCATCAAACAGGCTATTTCCTCACCGGCTACTTGCGAAGACTCCCTATGAACTGCTAAATGGGAAAAAGCCAGACGTCTCCTTCTTCCGGGTGTTTGGATGCAAATGCTACATCTTCAAGAAACGCCATCACCTAGGGAAGTTTCAAAGACGTTGTGATATTGGTTTTCTTTTGGGTTATTCATTAAAGTCCAAAGCATATCAAGTATTCAATCATGCCACTGGCGTGGTAGAAGAAACATATGATGTGGAATTTGATGAGACTAATGGCTCCCAAGGAGCACTTGAGATATTTGATGATGTAGGTGATGAGCCACTTAGGGAAGCAATGAAGAACATGCCAATTGGAGCTATCAAACCAAAAGAAGATGAAGAAGAGGTGCAAAACATTGACATGCCTTCTTCATCAAATGTACCACAAGATGATGAAAAAGATGAGAAGCATGCAAATGAAGATACATTTGTCTCTCATGAACAAGGAAGGGTACAAGCCAAAGATGTTGATGCTCCAGGATCTTCTTCCCAAGTGGTTAACAGGAGAAATTCATCACTACTTCAAGCTCATCCTCAAAACCAAATCATCGGGAGTCCTTCACAAGGGGTTATTACTCGATCCCATAGACATGCTTCTTTTATTGAACATCACTCCTTTGTTTCTTGTGTTGAGCCTACTTGTATAGATGAGGCACTACAGGATCCGGACTGGGTGAACGCTATGCATGAAGAACTTAACAACTTCACCCGTAACCAAGTTTGGACCCTAGAGAAGCCCCCACAAGATGCAAGAATCATTGGAACAAAGTGGGTGTTCAGAAACAAACAAGATGATCAAGGTGTGATTGTAAGGAACAAGGCAAGACTTGTTGCAAAAGGATTCTCTCAAGTTGAAGGCTTAGATTTTGGAGAGACCTTTGCACCGGTTGCTCGACTGGAAGCCATCCGTATCCTACTTGCATATGCATCATGCTATGATATAAAACTTTATCAAATGGATGTAAAAAGTGCATTTTTAAATGGCTTCATAAATGAACTTGTATATGTTGAGCAACCACCTGGATTTGAAGACCCTAGATATCCTAACCATGCTTACAGGTTGTCCAAGGCGCTATATGGGCTAAAGCAAGCTCCAAGGGCTTGGTATGAGCGTCTTCGCGACTTCCTCATCGAAAAGGGCTTCAAGATCGGGACCGTCGACACAACTCTATTCACAAAGAAACATAACGGTGATATTTTCATTTGTCAAGTATATGTTGATGATATAATCTTTGGCTCGACAAATGACTATGATTGCAAGGAATTTGGTGAGTTGATGTCGAAGGAGTTCGAGATGTCAATGATTGGTGAGCTGACATACTTCCTCGGCTTTCTAGTCAAGCAAATGAAAGATGGTAACTTTCTCTCACAAGAGAAGTATACCAAAGACTTGTTGAAAAGGTTCAACATGTAGAAGTGCAAACCAATCAAGACACCTATGCCAACAAATGGACATCTCGACCTAGATGAGGGAGGTAACCCGGTTAATCAAACTCTCTACCATTCTATGATTGGTAGTTTATTGTACCTTACCGCATCTAGGCCCGATATCATGTTTAGTGTCTGCATGTGTGCTAGATTTCAATCTAATCCTAAGAAAGCTCATCTTCGCGCTGTTAAAAGAATTCTTAGGTATCTCAGGCACACCACAAGCGTTGGTCTGTGGTATCCCAAAGGAGCTACTTTTGATTTAATTGGCTATTCCGATTCGGATTATGCCGGTTGCAAAATTGATAGGAAAAGTACTTCTGGGGGATGCCATCTGCTTGGTAGATCACTAGTTTCATGGACATCCAAAAAGCAAAATAGTGTTGCCTTGTCAACCGCCGAAGCAGAGTACATTGCCGCGGGTGCTTGTTGCACACAAATTTTATATATGAAACAAACTCTTCTAGACTATGTCGTAGTTCTAGAAAAGGTACCTTTGTTGTGTGACAATGAGAGTGCTGTTAAAATTGCTAATAATCCTGTACAACACTCTCGCACCAAGCACATTGATATCCGTCATCACTTTCTTAGAGATCATGTTGCTAAAGGAGATATCATTTTAGAAGGAGTGAGGTCGGAAGATCAATTAGCGGATATTTTCACTAAGCCACTTGATAAGACCCGCTTTTGCATGTTGAGGAATGAACTAAATATTCTTGATCTCAGAAATTTTATGTAAGATGTCAAATGGTGTTGTCAAGCTTGCATTGCATATTTAAATTTCTTGTATTGCATCTAGGGCTTGTCTAACCTAGTTGAGATAACCGCCAACAAAGCGAGTGAAAAAGCTTAACTCGGATCAAACTTGACAAGACTTAGTTTTAAGCTTTTAGTACTTAAATTCCTACTTTTATGTAATTGTTGGTTCTTAAGATATGCATGAGGTACTGCACTTAGGGGGAGTATTCAAAACTCAAATCTTTCATGAAAACCCCTAGTGCAATGCCAAAATGAAAATCTCACCATTTGCCCATTTTTTCTAAAAATTATCTAGCCTATGGCAAAATATGTTGAACATTATGAGAAAATATATGAGGGTGCCAATACCTGTCCCAACAAGTGTTATTTTGTGTGATTATAAGTTGGGATTTGGTTTGAGATAGAGAAATTCAAAAAATTCAAATCTTCCCTCTGTCTGGGCTCACCAGACAGTCCGGTGTGCACCGGACACTGCACTGTGCAATGTCCGGTGCACCGGCAGCCGCGCGCTTCAAATCTATTTTCCTGTGCGCTGTCCGGTGGCTCACCGGACAGCTACTGTGTGCTGTCCGGTGTGCACCGGACAGGCACTGTAGACTGTCCGGTGCGCCCATACTCGTTTTTTAAAAAATTCTTTCCCCTCTCGCGCCCGAGGCCAGGCAGTCCTTCTTCTATGGCTTCTCTCTGCCTCTCTGGCGATTCCTCTCCCTCGCCGGCGACGTCCTCTCACCGGCGACCACCGTGCTCCGGTGATCTTTCGTGCTTGCGCCTGCTCTTTCTCTGGTGAGCAGCCCTGTTTTCCCCTGCATCTCTTCTTCTCCTCTCTGTCTGTCTCTGCAGTAAGCACTCTCTTCCACCCCTTTGTGCCCATTTCAAATTCCTGTGAATTCCAGTGAAGCCAAGTTGTGGTATGTGTTCCTCTGTGTGCCTTGATCATCCCTGCAGGTTCTCAGCTCCTTAGGGAGGGTTTCACAGCCTTAAACAGCCGTTTCACCGTAACCCTAAATCCTCGCACACCACATGCTCGGTGAAATGCCCAAACCAGCCAAAAATGCTCCAATTGAACCCAAATTTTTCAGGCACTTTCACAATACCTCCAGTACCATATTCGCCAAATTTCACGCCAAACCGATATTCCAAGCCTCCATTTCACCAAATTTCCTATTTCGAGCGATCATTTCCGAGCCGAGTGCCCAAATTTCATTTTCTTCGCCTAAATTCAAACCAAGCACACACTTCACTCCTATTCACCCATATAAACCTATTCATGAAGTATTGGCTCAATTCCAAATCACTTCATGCCTCATTTTCAATTTCAAACCTCCTATGGCACTATTTCTCGTTCAAACGTCGTTTTCGCGTCGTTTGACCTCTCGATCGCCATGACTCTTGTTTTCTGTGCCATAATTCTGTGTGTATGTATTTATTCACATTTCATATACTTATGACTATGTGACTAATACGTGCTCACCTCTTCTGTCATTTCAGTGACCTTGCCTGCTCGTGAGCCGTCTCCTGTTCTGCCTGGATTTTCACCTCTCGTGTGAGCGTTCCAGGTAGACATCTCTTCTTTTGATATTCTATCGGCTATTCTCGACTTGTGCTTAGATTCTCTCTCTCATTTGCAGTCGTCAGGTCAGGATGCCGCGCACGAAGAATGTGTCGGCGCCAGGGGAGGCGATGATGAGGATCCTCGTCGCCCCTTCAGGCAGGTCAAGGGCAAGACCGTATACTTGGAGCAGCAGGAAGGCCGCAAGAAGCGACGTATGGACACAGCAGCCCGAGCAGCGGCAGCAGCAGTAGCAGCAGCTGCTGCTGAGCAGGCCGAGCTAGGAGATCAGCCTCATATTCCTTCAGATCAGATTGCATACCGTGTTCGTCGCCTCGCCTCCCGGCCTTGCTCCTCCACTCACACCACTACTTCCACTCCACCACCCACTTTGCCTGCTCCTGTCACCCCTGTTGCGCCATCCACCACCTCCACTACACCAGCTTCCACTGCTCCTCCTCCCGTTTCCGCTCCACCTATCCCACCTGCTCGCTTCCAGGAGCGCGATGAGACTGAGGTGCGACCTCTGGCCGCAGATCCCAAGTTGTTTGACCTTCAGCGTGCTACAGCGGCACGGGTACGCAGGTTCAGGTACATACCCATGGAGTCTTGGTTACCGGCTCAGAGGGACCCTGCTGCAGTTGACCTTTTCAGCACCAGGATTTAGGAATCCTTCTTCAGGGCACAGATGTCTGCACAGATTGCTCTGCGAGTGCACCGGCTTTTGGACCTTCCCGTTTTTCTGCTAACCGCCGGTGCTGACTCTGAGGTGCACCTCTCATATCTGTCTGGCTTTCTGACTCTTTTGACTACCAGCGGCAGGTATGTTGAGGAATGGGTCCGAGTTTTCTACGCGACAGTCTGGATAGACCCTGATCACCAGTGGATGAGATTTCGTTTTGAGCGAGAGGATGTCACTATCCATGCCAGCCAGATTCGCCAGCTCTTTGGATTTCACGAGTCATCGACTCGTCTTCACAGCTTATGCTATGGCACCTCTGACCCTCCTCGTCGTCCTCACGGCGATGTCGCTCTGGGTACAGCTCACGTCGTGGCTCTGTTCCGACCGCCCTTCTCAGATGGGTCGCGACGCTCTCCGGCAGATTTCACTACACCAGCAAAGTTCCTATTTCAGCTTATGAGATGGACACTTCTGCCGCGGATGGGATACAGGGAGGCTACCACACATATCCAGCTCTGGCTCCTTGGTGCCCTGGTCTCTCACTCCGAGTTTGACGTTGTGGATTTCCTTATTTGTGAGATCGAGGACACCGTTTTGGATGGTTTGCGTGCCCGTCGACAGCTGTCGTATGCTCACTACCTATGTCACATTTTTGCTCAGCTGATTCGGCCTCCACAGTTCCAGGGCACACTTGAGGCCTCACGCCTTGTCTTTGGGTCCTACCGTCCTGCGCCTGAGGCTCCTGTGCTAGCTTCTGCTCCAGTTTTTGACACTCAGGCCGAGGATACTGCACTTCATCAGTTCGAGGCTCAGGGCACAGCAGTTGATGATGATGATGATGATGATGATGATGATGATTTTGGGATTCCGCCTCCGCCTCCTATGCCTCCACGCTCACATGATCATGAGGCTGGGAGTTCTCGTGCTACCCCTGCTGCCCCTCCTGCCGTTGACCCTTCTTTTGCTTCGATTCTCCAGACACTTACTCAGTAGTAGGCTCACTTGGCAGCCGAGCAGACCCGCCAGGCAGCAGCCCATCAGCAGTTGTCCGAGAGGATGCTCTTGATGTTTCAGACCATACAAGACATGCAGGATTCTCTTCAGCAACAACTTCTTCAGGATCGGGCTGAGAGCAGGGTGTTCATGACTCTTATGCTACAGCACTCTGGTATATCGATTCCCCCGGTTCAGTCAGTCCCGCCTCCTCCTCTTCAGGCTCCTGTTGTGCCAGCGCTTCAGCCAGGACCCCCTGTTGGTCCTTCTTCCTCTCCGCTCTGGCCGGTCACCCTGGCTTTCACGTCACCAGTCTTCAGCTCCGTCAGCCCTCAGCCGTCAGAGCCTCCAGCTTCTGCTGTTCCCACTACTGTTGTGGCGGTGTCTGTGACCACTTCTTCGGCTCCGGTAGCTCCAGCTGTGCAGCTTCTGTCCGAGTTAGTACCAGCTCCAGCTTCTACAGCAGATCCTGGATCCGAGACTGACTCTGACCCCCAGCTAGCGTACGCTCTTCTGCCTCGACCGCGACCGGATGCGCCTCCGCCGCCTCCTCCCACTTCTGATGTGTAGGTTTGAGTGCCCTTTTGGTGTTTGACGCCAAAGGGGGAGAGATATGAGTTGTGAGAGCTAGGGGGAGTTAGGGAGTTAGTAGAGAGTCATTTTGATGTAATATATGTGCTTGTTACTCTCTGTACTAGCTCTATATATACTCTCGATGCTTATGTTGACTGTGTGTATTATGTTTTCACCTTATATGTTATCACCAGTCTTTTAAGTTCTTGTTCATCGATTTGATTTCACTTTTATATGAACAAGAAACTCACGTTGTGTATGCGCTCATTCTTATTATTATGGTACACATTCTTTCTGTCAAAGATTACTGAGTATAACTAACCATCTTCTCTATTGACAGAAATTTCAAAACAAACTACTCTCACAAATCTTGTAGGGTTGTCATCAATCACCAAAAAGGGGGAGATTGAAAGCATCTAGGCCCCTGGTTGGTTTTAGTGATTAATGACAACGTAATGTTATATGTGACTAACGTGTGTTTTGCAGAGACAAATGGTAAGTTAAGTTCGCATTACAGGTAGAAGTACTACATCGGTGAAAACAATCCCGGAGATAAGAACTCGAAGCGACGGCTAAAACGATGAAACAAAAGGTGAAGGACTACGGAGTCCGAGTGTCAAGGAGATGTGGACACTCGTGATTTAGTTAGGTCTTTTATTCTCTTTTAGCCGTACTATAAAGAGGGGTTGTCAATGAGTAGTTTGACCAAGAGAGTTCTAGTGTAGTGTTGGTGCACAATCACACTCACATACAGTGCTAGGTGTCACTCTAGAACTCACTCACAAGTTAGAACGAAAACCGATTTGAAAATCAGCTGAAAAACAAGGAATAGGGTTTCTGGCATTGGGGCACCGGACTGCCCGGTGTGCACCGGACTGTCCGGTGCACCCTCTGCCAGGTGGGGCCCAGGCGGCCCTGGGGAAGAGTTTGTCCCCCAGAAACCCGAGAGCGCCTGTTTCGAAAATGAATTTTAGTGGCGCACCGGACAGTGCACCGGACAGTGCACCAGACTGTCCGGTGTGCCATCAGTCCAACGGCTATCTGTCAGAACTAGCCGTTGGAAACGACCGTTGGCGCACCGGTGGCGCACCGGACTGTCCGGTGCACCAATGTGCAGAAGATTGCTGGTAACAGCTAGTTGGTGGGTGAGGGCTATTTATACCCCCTCCACCCACCATATTCAATGTCTTGCTGCCCACATTAATTCCAGCACATTGCTAGAGCATTGCAAGCACCAAAAGCCTAGTGAGGAGATTAGAAAATCTTAATCCCGCATTTATTCCTCATTAGCGCTAGCGAGAGCCACCTAGAGCACACACCACTTGCATTAGGCTTCTCTTGGTCAAGCAAAAGTCTACGGCTTGTAACTCTTGGTGATCGGCATCACCTAGACGGCTTGGTGGCGTTGGAAGCTCGGTGATCACCGTGAAGATCTTGTTGGTGACCCGACTCAAGTTTGTAAGCGGTCTCGAGGGATCCACCGCGCCGGAGTGGCAATGGATCATCTCGTAGTGAGCACTTGGTTCTTGCGAGGACCAAGGGGGAGCGATACCCTTGCGCGGGTGCTCCAACGAGGACTAGTGGAGAGTGCCGACTCTTCGATACCTCGGGAAAAATTGGAGGAGTCTTCTAAACCTTGCTTTACATTCCGCACTTAATTCAAGTACTTTACATTGTGTATTTGTTTAGCAAGTATTTGAAGTATTGTCTTAGCACTATTGTATTTCTAGTATTATTATCTTAGTGCTAGTTGTTGGGGTGAAGTTGGGCTCTTGTTTAGCTCTTGCTTAGGTTTTAATTAGTGTTGATTTTTAGAAAAGCCCAATTCATTCCCCCTCTTGGGCATCGTGATCCTTTCAGTCTTGCACGTGCCCTCTGGGCGGAGGTAATATCAAGAATCTTGCTTTTAAGAGTCCTCCTGAAATCTAATTCTTCAGAGGAAAGTTGTCTATTCTCTTGAGCTTTATCCAGTAGAGTAAGGGTGATCTGAATGATGGCCATCTTCACTTTGAAGTTGCCAACCGTATTGCGTCTCCAAGCCATAAGAGCTTTGGCAGTGCGAGCCATCCTTACGTGCAGTCGAAGGATGGCGTCATCTGTGTTTACTGTAGAATTCCAAGCTTGATGGACCACCTCGTTGAACCCCTCAATCTGAGGCCAAAAAGATTCGAACCTAAACCCTTGGTAGAAAGTACCCGAAGAGTGGCTTTGCAATAGAAGCGGGCAGTGGTCTGAAGTCATGGTGCACATGGAATGTATGTCAGCCGAGGGGAACAGGTCATGCCACTCAGTCGTTGCGAAGAACCTGTCAATCCTAGTCATGGTAGGGCTCATTTGTTCATTTGACCAGGTGAATGCTCTATCAGTGAGCTCAAGTTCAAGGAGATGTAGATCATCAATTGTGTTATTAAACTGCCTCATCACTCTTCTGTTGATTGACCCTTTGTTTTTCTCTCTTGCTCTCCTGATCATGTTGAAGTCACCTAGAAGAATCCATTCTGGTCTGACCATTGATTGGATGTACCGGAGCTCAGAGAGGAATATCATTTTTTTCATTTTCCAGTTGTGGCCCGTAAACCCCCGTGAGGTCCCACACCTCATCCTCCAGCCTAGAACTGATCCTGACTGATAGTGAATATGCTGCTGAACTTGGTAAGAGAGTCATGTCGAAAAAATCCGGATCAGCGGCAATAAGGATGCCACCTGAGGCGCCCAGAGAAGGGAGTTGAAAAGATTGGTTGGCTAGTTTGGCGCCTACTGTTTCCTTTAATACAACATTTGACCAGCTCGAAATCTTTGTCTCTTGAAGGCAAACAATGGAAGCATTGGTGGACAGAATTGTATGTCTTACGCTGTCGCGCTTAGCGTGGTCATTTAGCCCCCGCACGTTCCAAGAAAAAATAGTACATTTCGGATTCATAAGGTAAAAACATCCACTCTACTGGAGACATTAAGCTGCCAACACACACAAATCAGCAAGAGACTCTGCTGAACCAAAATAACAGAAGCTGAGATATTAAGCTGCCAGCACACATCAATCAGCAAGAGACGCTGCTGAACCAAAATAACAGAAGCTAGGACCATAAAACAGTGGATTGTTGAGCTATGACACTGTCCAGCCCCAAACCATAAACTGAAAGGGCAGAGATACAAAGGCATGCCAGGGAACATATAACACTCCCTAGAATCACTAAAGCTAGCAGAGGTACAACCAAGGACGGATGGAACGGAGTTGCGCCGAGCGAGACTATCCATCTGAAGATACATTGATCACCAAAAGCACCACCGACCGGCCCAGACAAGGAGCTCAGCTCTCTCCCACCTCCACAGCTTTGAGGGCAGGTGTCACCTTTCTCCCTTTCTTTTTGTTCTTCGCTGTCTTCACAATGTCTTGATTTATCAGCTCCAAGATTGCTTCCATTTGCTTCTTGGGGAGAGGTTTTGTGAAAATACTTGCCATCTGTTCAAGTGAATCATCAAAATCAGCACGGTTAGAAGAACTAGAGCGACCGACATTTTTTGCTGTCGAATTGTTAAGCTTGGCCGGTAAGATTTTCTGGGCTTTGGATATTGCATCTCGGTTATTCCCGGTCTTAAAACGTTGCTTTGCAGCGAGCCTAACACTTGACCTTTTAGTGATGGGTTGCTTCTGAAGTTTTAAAGTTTGTCTTTTTGGTGGGGTTGGAATCAGAGGGTTGTCGGCCGTCTTGTTCCTGGTGGAGATGTCTTGATTTCTGAAGTTTCTGGGCACTGACAGTCCGGCCGGGTGTTTAGAGCCTCATCTTGCGATTGTTAATCAAGATACATATTGCATCGCGTCTGATGCTGATCAGGCTGTTCCTGCTGATAGCGACTATCAGGTTCCTTTGGGTGCTTCGCCTTCTCTGGGATCAGAGTCCCATCCACAGCTGCTAGATTTCATTGCCAACAAAATAGGAAGAAAAATGGCTCGGACATAGTAAAAGTCTGACTTACCTAAGTTGGTAACTCTATTAAGTCAGACTCTGATGATTGAGGATTATCCTCGATTCTTCTGATGTCGCCTTTGAGACATTCCTACTAGCTATCGAATTACCGGGGCTTGAGTTGAGCCTCCGAGTCCTGAGAATCGATCGTTTTACTATGTTCAGTTTTGTTAAGAATCACCAAACTGACGTTTTGAGGTTAATGTATCGTCTCAGATTTCCTCACCATTTGTCCCATTCGAGCTAACCCAGCATCCATATATATTCTTGGATTGGGAAAGGAAAGCAAGTTCATTTTAGCTGTTATTTGGTGAAGATCATCGGCGTGTCCGAGCCATTTTTCTTCCTGTTTTGTTGGTGGTGGCAGGCTATTTCCTGTTCATAACTCGGTCGCTTACTGTTTATAGCCCGACCACTTACGATTTTATACTTCAGCCTTTAGCGGTGCTTAGTGATTTCTAGAGAATACCCCACTGTTTTGTCTTTTGCTTGTGACTGTAGACCTTTTTCAATAGGTTATAAACACCGCATCGTCGGCCTTTCTTCTAGAGTTACGCCTTTTCTCACTCACTTTTTTAGCCGCCACTGCTTATTGCAAAAGCTCCACCTTTCTTGAACCTCACCCAAAACTCCCCTCCTTACTCGACCCGCCATGGCGGCCTCCCACCTCCACAAACTCGAGAAGAGAGAGTGTGTGCGCGCGCGCAAGACGCAGCTCTTCTCTCCTGGATTGGGCCGTATGACGCATCTCTTCTCTGCTGGATTGGGCCGTATGGCCAGACAATCTGTTCATAAGTCTCGGGACGTATTCACAACACGGAAAACTCGTTTTATAGCCCACTTAGCACGACTGGCCGAACTGACGAAACGTGTCGCCCCGCCGGCCGCCGCGAAAAAAATATCTTCGTGTGTCCCTATCCATCGTGCTCTCGTGGCCCTCAAAAGGGCGGCGGTTTTCTATGGTGACATGCCACGGCAGCAGTGTATTCTTTCTGAGCTACTAGTACACAAGGGCATTGTCCAGTCCACATCGATGCTCCTCGGTCGTTCAGCGAGCACTATCGCCTGCAGACGGAAAAGCGGGCGGGGCTACATGCACGCCCTATTATACATGATTCTTCAAATTAAGAAAAAGAAGAAAAATCACTAAATCAGTGTCCATACCTTCTTCACAAAACAAGCATGGAGACGAACTTTTCGATCACACGGATCGGACATGGCTGCCGTTGAGATTTCACCGACCACCGTAGCCTGGGGCTGGGGATTTCACAAATCACTACATGATCCATACTCCATATAGCCCTGTCGTGAGATGATCTCGCCAGTCTGAGTTGAGATATTTTTTGTTTCTGATGGTGAAACAACAAGCTATTCAACGGAGGACGCGCAAACTTATCTCCGAAGAAAATGGGAACGACGTACCAAGCATATGAATAGTAAGCGGCAATTGCCGGAAATTCTGAGTGGTTATCCATCCATCCACACACACATGCACAAAAACCATACGAATCCATGCCTACATATGCACGATCGCATGCACAGCCGCCGCCGAATTCTTCTTCGCCGTTTCGGTGCAACTACGAGGGAAGCAATTAAGCAACGACCGAGTACGCCATTATTGAATCGTAGCACTAGCACAAGTAGAACTAGCAGAAGACTTTGACCTCGCAAAGCCAATCAGAGCGGACCCTCCCTTCTTAACTGCCCTCCACTCCCCTCCTTCCCCCCGTCTCCATCACGCGCCTGCCCACCTCTCCCTCGCCGTGTGCCGACCTCGCTCCCCACAACCATCCGCAAGGAGGGCATAGCCATGGTGCGGGCGAGCCTTCTCGCCGTGCGCGAGGCGCTAGCGGTCGGCGCTGCTGCGGCCACGCGGCACGGCGCCGACGCCGCCCCGCTCGGTCCCGTGGCGATCTTGCTCCTCGCGGTGGCCGCGACGGCAGCCGTGGCGGCCATCGCGGCGTTCGGGTGCGCGCAAGGCGCCAAGAAGCCGCGCCGGCAGAACAACAACAACAACGCCTACTACTACGGCCAGGGCTACCCGCCGCCTCCCGCGGGCGCGTACGGCTACCCTGCGCAGGCCGCGTACGGCTACCCGGCGCAGGGCGCCGGAGGGAGGCCCGGCCGCAGCGGGCTTGGGTCGGGAGCCGCGGGGCTCGCCGTCGGCGCGGTCGGCGGGCTGGCCGCCGGCGCCATCATCGGCTCGGCGCTCGACTCCGGCGGCGGCGGCGGCTGCGGTGGCGGTGGCGGCTGCGGCGGCGGCGGATGCGGTGGCGGTGGCTGCGGCGGCGGATGCGGTGGTTGACCTCTCTGATTTACCTCTGTCATGTGATACGCGTGGCAATCTGCATGGCACTATGACTTGTGTTCACGGGTTCTTTTATTTTGTGAAACAAAAAGAAAGCACGATATGATTCCATGGGATTTCGTGCTGTCGGATCAAATGTTCTTGTTAAACCATAATCGATGTCTGATCATCTATATATAACTGTTGTCGCGTAGGAGTACGTATGTACATACCCACGTTATCCTGTTTATTATGATATTAATGCACATAATCCTCATCGCGTCCTTATTAATTTATTATCGTGTATAGTGGTCTAATATGGATAGGAAGTTCTATTTTATTGTTTCTATGCGTATTATTTTATATTGTATCTTTACTCCTACAAAACATCAACTTCGTAGTACTACGTCATTTTTCAAAAAAAAATATACTTCTTTCTAATCTGACTCGTGGTTCAAACATTTCTTCTCTACTCTACTCTTTTAAAGTGGAACGTGCCTCGCCTCGCGGCCTCAGGACCGATCTGCCGCCAAACAGCCTCCGCGAGAGTGGATACTGACGTCTCTGTTTCACAGGCCACCGCCTCTTCCCTCATCGTTTGAATGTTGGTTCGGCTTTGGTCGTCTTCTCCCCTTCCCCAATCCTCATCCTCAATAAACCAAACATAGTTGCTCCACCCGTCCCCGCACCGCCGCGCCGTCCTCCCTCCGCCTCTCGCTCCATGCGCAACCTCATGCCCACACCTCAGCGCGCGCCTCGTCGCCCCATCCGAGTCATGGCTCCAACGGCATTGACAACCTCCCCTAACTGCTCAGCTCGACATCACAGGGCTCACGTTGTTGTGGGTCTAGGGATGGCAAATGGTCGAGTTTGGGTCAGGTAGAGTAAATATCCGCCCACGATCATACCCCGCAGGAATTATTCATGCCCGCTTGCGACTATGCTCGCAGGTAAAACTTTGAACCCATGCATATACCCGTCGGATATTGCGCGGGTATTGAATACCCGTCGAGTATATATATATATGTTGTTGTTTCATCTGCAGTTACCAAAATCGTAGCGCCAGGCCTTCAACATCATGCCCGACACAGAACCGTCGCATCGGATCATAACGTGACATGTGACTTGTTTTTGTTCGTTGTCGCTCTGAACATTTAGTTTGCAGTTAGTTTAATGAGATAATAGCATGGTTTTAGTTTAATGAGATAATAGCATGGTTTTAGCGCGTCTTCGCCATGACACGATAGGGGACTAGCGTCATTTGTTAAAACATCGGTTTCTTTGGTCATTCAGGCACTATTTGGAAAGCAACACAAATGTCGTTGGATTCCATTTGGACGATCATGAAGATTCCTACCCCACTCTCTCTCCCTCCCTTCCCAAGCACAAATGCCCGACCACCAACATGGGAGCAGATCATATCCCCTTTATTTCACTATTTTTGGATATTCGTCGGATACCAGTGGGTGGAAGATAAAATCCATACTCGCCCTGATTTTATCATGAGTCGGTACGGGCGAGACTCACGGGTTAAATTTTGGCCCGGACCCGTTGGATCGGATATCCGATGGATATCCAAACGCGCGAGTAAAATTGCCATCTCTATGTGGGTCGGTCTCAATGTCTTCGAGGTGTCCAAGGGCAGGCTCCCACGTCGGCGTCAAAATCGACAACGCTGATTTTGCCATCGCCACTGAGGTGGAGATGTGAAGGTCCTCCAGGTAGTTTCTGGTGCCCAAGTATGTTCTTCACACTTGTTGTTCCTTTCCTCACATGAACTGAACGTAATCACCTTGAATTGTCGGGGAAAATTATTTTTAGGTGATGCTGAAGTCTCAGGAAAAAACTAGCTGCAAAACTAGGTATTTGGATTCAACCTTTCTGCTCCACAGCTTGCCTGCTCAACTAAGTATTTTCGTTTTGTGACCATGATGTGTGAACAATTCTACTTGCACACGCTAACCATAACTATCTCCCTCTCTTTTGGTAGGACCCTGACAGAAACATATTAGTACATCTAAGCACATCTCATCAACTCAATGATTGTGTTGTGAACACAGAAACAAAAAAAATCATCAAAAGGCTGGACAGTACTAACATATGTTAATCTTATGTACATTCCAATACGACAAGATAAGAACATACCACAAACTGATGAAGTGAAAGAGATTTCATTTGTTGATGTATGTTGAAAGAGTCTTTAAGTAAATATTGATGTACGTTGAATTAACTTGTTACTATGAGCTTATCTATTTAGAGGCTAATAAGATAATCTCAGGATAGAGCTGGTACCATCACTTCTAGTATTTCACATAAACTCACCTATGTCTTATCTTTACAAGTGAATGAGAATTAGAATGGGAGGAAGAAAGCACGATCAAGAAAACCAAGCATAAAGGGTAACGAGTAAAACACAAGGTCACACTCTTTATAGAGTATCTCCAAGGCGCTAATCACTAAAGACTACAAATCACAATTATGACACTTGGAGGAGTTTTGAGGCTTTTGAGTGTGGCTTGAAGTGAAGACTTGCTATTTGCAATGAACGAGAGTTGTGGAAGCTTGGGTGCCTTGGAGTGGGTGGTTGGGGTTGTATTTATAGTCACCAACTACCTCCTAGTTGTTGCTACTTTTTCTGACAAACGTGGACGGTCCGCGCTCCTGGTTCGGACGGTCCACACCTGCAGGATCAACGGCTGGATCACAATGGTCAGATGTAACAACTATATCAACGACTATAATCGCATTAAATGTGTCGTCAGAGATGTCGGATAAAGTCTGACGCGGACAATCCGGTTATCCCTTCAGACGGTCTGCATGGACGCTATAATTCATTTTACTGAATGCAGTACCTTCAGGTTGGATTGACCTTCAACGGGCGGACGATCCACGCATGAGGTCGGACGGTCTGCATAGGGTGTCGGACAATCTTCGCTTATCTTTCGGTCAGTTTGTAGTAGAAATGTGTATTTGACATAGTTCCTGTCTAGTCATTGTGGTGTCATGGATGGTCCGCCGGAAGGGGTTGTACGCTTCGAAGCCAAGTGGTATTTTCAAAAGGAGCTCTTGTTCGGGATAATCTACGTTATCTTGGACAATCCACACTATAGTCTCGGGTGGTCTGTGATATGTTAATTTTGAGGGTTGATCTTTCTTGAAGTATTTTATGAGTACCTAAATTTGTAACTTAGTAAACTAGTTGGTCCATAAGATTGTGATGGTCATCAAGTATCCGAATCAATTAGAGAAAATGGCTGAGGCCATTTTCCTTTCAAGTGGTTAGGGTCGGACGAGATGGAAAACGTTTATCACTTGTCTCATGTGGTTGGATGCGACGAGGTCTGTCTCACGAAGGTCGGACGGATTCAAACGATCGGACACTTGTCGCATCTCACTGATCTTGCGCCATGACATATCCGTGTTATTCACCCTCGACACTTTGTTGTTTATTGTGTGTTAACATTGTGTTTGTGTACTTTATTTTTTGATGAGTTTGTTTGTTGTTGTACCTTTTATCATGTGTCTTCGATTGATTATGAGAATGTATATGTGAAATTTATTTTTAATCATACATGGTATCATTGTTTCATGTATTCATATATCTAATTTTTCGCTGAAGGATACTGTATTAAAATTGACTCTAAAAATTCTTGCTGTAATGTGATTTATTTTTTCAATAATATTAATTGATACTTAAAATGGAAAGAAACGAAAATACTTCGGACAAAAATAACTTTTCCAACCAAATCACTAAATTTATTAAGTTAAAGGTTGTTTATAAAGCAAACACTTAAAAAACTTGGTAACTTTACTGTGAAACTGCCCTATGATAAAGTTGGTTAAGATAAGCTGCATTTCGTGAGATTCAGCTGTCAAAGAAGGACTACGTCAGTCAAATACTTGTACTGCGTTACTAGCAACTTACCGCGTGCCAACCGGGCGAAAATTCACATCACAGCAGAAAACACATCGACGATACTCATGCGAAGTCATACATACATCTGGCCTCCCCTCCTGCACGCAAAGACGACGTGCTCGCTACCCTCCCCCGAGAATTTTGCAAACATGACACTGTCTACGGCGGGCTTCAAACTTTTGGCACCGCCGTCGTGGCAATTGAACGGGTGGCACTGGAATCTCCCTCCAATTGTAAATTTGGCATCGCGCGCGCTTAATGGTGTTTAGCCCTTGTGCAGTGCCCGTGTTGCCCTCGCGCCGTTAGAAACTTGCCGCCGTCCGTTCTTCTACCGTCGCCCGTCTCTCGCCCGTTAGTCTCTCGTATTCCATTCTCCCTGTCTCCTCTCCTCCTTATTCTCGCCCTGGCCGTCGTCTTCCTCGAGCTGCTCTGTTCTTCTCTGCGCACTGGGTGCATTCGAGCCCTGTCGTCGTCCGGATCTCGCCCTTCCCTTCCTCGCCGGTTCCTTCGCCCGTGCTCCATTGCCGACCTCCGACGCTGGTGAGCTTTCCTTGTTCTGTAACCCTAGGGTTTGCAGATTAGGAAGCCGGCATGGATTCTGCCGCCGAGCATTGTGCCCAGAAGTTGTCCTTGGCGGCTGTTGCAGCCCGTGACACACTGAAAGCTTCTGCTGCCGCGAGTATTGTTGCTGGTGATTATTGCGCCACATTTTCGTTAGGTAACGATGTGGTTTCTACTCTGGATGTTCTTGAATCCGCTGTGGCTGCGGAAAATAGTGCTATGCGATCTTACAAACAGGTGACTGCAGCCGTCGATTGTGCTAAGGAGACAGTGGCCAAATATTCTGAGGTTTGTATTCTTAAACTTATGCCCTGTGATTGAAATGTGTAGTGAGGAAATGTGAAGTGGGGAAATTTGAAGTGAGGAAATGCTTAGCCCTGTGATGAAATATTTGAAAATAGTCAACTGAATACTACACTTGTTGTTTTGATGCGATGAAATTTTTGAGGGCTATGGCTGTTTGAGCCTGTTTGTTGCTGTTTCATTGAATAATTTGACCTGGGGCTTGTGCGTTGAGATTAACAGTTTGCTTAGCCCTGTGATGTTTTCTTTGAAAACAGTGAACTGTATACTACACTTGTTCTTTTTATGTTAAAAAAATACTGAGGGCTATGGCTGTTTCAGCCTGTTTCATGCTGTTTAATTGAAGAAATTTACCTGATGCTTGTGTTAATGGAAGATGATCTACTTGATTAGCCCTGTGAGGTTTTCTAAAAAATGACTGAGGGCTATGGCTGTGCCATGTTTGCAAAATTCTCCAGTTCAGTATTATTGATATGGCTGTTTTCAGTCTGTTTGGTGGTTTCGAAAGATGACCCTGAACCCTCAGCTCACTTTGGCAGTCTGACTGTTGTGGATGTTTTCAGCCTGTTTTTGCAGTTGAGTTCAAAATAGTAGTTGCCCTATGATGTTTACAACTGCCTAGTACATATGATGATTTTTAAAAAAAAAACTGAGGGCATATGCATGTGTCAGCCAGTTTGGTTCATTTCATGGTATGTGGTTCATTTCATGGTATGTGGTTCATTGTTCAGTTGTAGCACCAATGGCTGTCCATATTCTAATTTTAATTTTGTTTTCAGGTGAACCAAAAACTTGCGCAAGCACTCAGATATGCCATGTCTCAAATGAGTGATACGGCTAAGAAACTTCAAGAAACTGCCTCTTTGTGCTACACAGATGAAGATGTTGTAGACGGTTTCAAGCTGACTCAAGTAGCTCGTTCAATGGACGAGATAGCTGAAATGCTTGAAGTAACTGCAATTGACTGCCATATCTTTATGTAGTTTTGTATGAGATGCCTAAAACACTCCCTTTTTTCAGCATGCGGAAAGACATTGTTCATAGCATTTTTAAGCCCTTTGCAGGCATCTGAACACAATGCTAACAAAGGCAGATCCCCCACAACCTTGTGCAACTGATGAAAGAACCATGTCCAGTTTTCTGTATTTTCTGCCTCAAAAAATCCATATGCTACTGGATACATCCAATTGTGCCCATCAACCCCTATTGCACAACATAGGTGACCATTCCACCTTCCATTGAGAGCTGTGGAGTCAACACTTAGGTATGGTCGGCACCCACCCTTGAAGCCAGAAATGCATGGACCGAGCGCACAAAAAAATCTACTAAAGAAAGGACGCCCCTCATCCATTTTGACATCAAGCTCAATGACACTATCTGGTGACTTTTGCATAACTGCTTCTCTCCAACGCCAAAGTAGCTGAAAGCTCTCTTCCCAACTTCCAAATAATTCCTTCAAAGCTTTCTCTTTCCCATGCCAAACTGTGTCATATGCAATTGTACAACCAAAAGTGTCCTGCAATGTAGTTTGAAGCTCCTTAGCACCCATATGAGGCTTCTTCATAAGCAAAGGAAGGGCACGTGCAGCAACCCAAGCTCCGGTAGGTGTAGTCGTCTTACGTCTACCACTTGATGTACAAGTATGTTTGTCATTCAAGACAATTACCTGAAACATTGGTTAAATTGTCAAATACCTATATTCTTAGAATTGTACATGTTAAATGAAATAACTATAATCTCAGCTTACTTGAATTGTAGGAGAACCTTTCGTCTCCGGTCTAGCATGAATGCTCCAAGGGCAATCAGGCCCTTTACAATACCCTCTAAATCTAGTCTTATTTGTTGCCTCAATTCCAAGCTCAAACTCTTTATTTATGGCGTATTGCCTAATTGCGAGTCTGAATTGCTGCATTGTTGCATACAAGCTGCCAGGCTCCATGACTGGATTGTTCATATCATATATCGTCCTAGTCTCATCGAGGACTGCATCAGAGCACGGAATGCCTTCTCCCAATTCATCTTCACAGGGAATGTTATTTCCAAAACGGGAAGCACTTGAATCATCTTCCCTTCTATCATCTTGAGAATGCAGTCCAAGCTGATAATATAGACCTTGTTCACTAGTTACATCATTTCTTCCTTCTTCGTTGTTGGTTTCTTCTAACATTATTGAATCCCAATCAATTTCATGAATTCCATGGGCACTCGCCTATTCACCAGAAACAGTTGTTATGTAATATGTAACTACTAACTTGCATACAATTAATTCAAACTACTGACCACTGTAGGCTGTGTCCCAATACAAGACAATGTCCACTCGTCTTCTTGGACAGTGTATGCAGTGGTTTCGTCGATGGTGGGAACTGCCTCTTGGTTGGGAGTATTATTCATAGTACACTGCACATAAAATGGTGCTCACTGGCTGGTAACCTGTAGTATTGTTTACTAAGCTAATTGGAACAGCGAAAAGGAAAGGAACAAAGCAAAGGAATTTCTTACCTGAGCCGGCGGCGTTGGGGGACTTCAGCGCAATGGACCACGGGTGCAGGAATCCGGCGACGCAGGGAAGGGCGAGCTCCGGAGAAGGACAGGGCCCAGTGCGCGGAGACAAAGACAGCAGCTCCAGGAACACGACGGCTAGGGCGAGCAGAGTTGGGGCGAGGAAGACGACGGCCAGGGCACAGAGAGAATGGAATACAGGACCTTCACGGGGAGATCTCCTTCACGGGCGAGAGAGGTAGAAGAGGAAGACGGCGGCAAGTTTCTAACGGCGCGAGGGCAGCACGGGCACTGCACGAGTACTAAACACCATTAAGCGCGCGCGATGCCAAATTTACAATTGGAGGGAGATTCCAGTGCCACCCGTTCAATTGTCACGACGGCGGTGCCAAAAGTTTGAAGCCCGCCGTAGACAGTGTCATGTTTGCAAAATTCTCCCCTCCCCCAGGCCCCAACTCGCAAGTCGCCTGCCAGCCCGGTTAGCAAGGAAGCACGCAGGATATTTGGTGCGCGCGGGCGGTGTGAGCGGTGAGCCTGCAAAAGCCAGCAGCAGCGAGCGTCGGTAGGGGAGCCCGGGCAGCGGAGCACACTTGCCCTCTCCACCTGGAACCCCGAGCAGGCTCCGCCGGCCACGGCCGGTGCCGCGACGACTCGGCACGCGCTAGCTAGCTAGCTGTTCCTCTTCCCGAGGGCCCCACCACTACCACCATCCTGCCGCCCGGCCTCGTGTGGCGGATGATGATTCCTAGGGAGCCGTGGCGGCCGGAGCACCCTTCCAACTCCTGATCCCGAGCTGACCCCCGCCATCGCAGCGGCGGCTCTGCCGCAGCGTCTGTGTCCAGGTGAGGTTGGTGCCCCACGGATTTGGAGGTGAGTTCTAGGATTTTCGGATTTGGTAGATGCGTGGTTAGTTGCTGCTGGATTGGGTAGGTTCAGTCGTGGATCTGGGAGTTCGATTTAGCTGCATTCCTTAACTGTTAAGTAAGTAGCTTTGAAAATCCGCTACACTTGATTGAAGTAAGTAGATTAGAGGAGCAGCAAGCTGGACACTGGAGTAGGAATTTGAGCCTCGTTTGCTTAGATGAAACCAAACTTAGTCCGTCTTGTTGCTGCAAATTCCCGTCTTTCGATCTATAATATCGCTCACGGCAACTGCTATTTTCCCCGCCTGTGGTCGTTGTCGTAGACTTATGATGATGGAGACCCCTCAAATCGAGATGGGCGGTTTCAAGGTCAACAGCCCGCAAGTGCCCAACGGCGTGTTGCGGCCCACCGTGTCTTCCTCCTGGAACTCGCGAGGGACGGTCGAGAGGGCGCTCAAGAGCATCAGGATCGTCATTTTCACTTCCAAGCTCAACTTGCTCATGCCGTTCGGGCCTGCGTCCATCATTCTCCACTTCACGACTAGGAGGCATGTAAGTGCTGATCATGGGACTTGAACTCTGCTGCCGACCTGCCGTGCTATTGGATTGGTCAGTGGATGGTTGTAGGGCAGTAGGGATTTACTGTGTGCCATCCTTTTGTTTCAGTTTGCAATAAAAACCAACACCAAATAACATGTATACATAAAGAATTTAGGGAGTAGCCAATATGTCACAATAGTGGAACTCCCCAACAACATGGCTAGTTTAGTTGTTCTGGTTATATGTGGTACTTGTACATGTCTCATCATCACTAGGAAACCTTCGTCAGCTGAGTTCATCGAGTGCTATTGGTGAACACCCCACCCCACCCAATTATTGTTAAATTAATGCTGACATGGTTCATACGACATTAAAATTGCAGGGATTGATTTTCCTTTTCAGCATGCTAGGAATAACACCTTTAGCTGAGCGTTTAGGATATGCAACTGAGTAAGCTGCTAAACTTTCTACCTGTTTTTTTCCTGCTCTATTGAGCTTTGATGCCAATGGTTGTTGTACAGGCAGCTTGCAATATACACTGGTCCAACAGGTATGCCTCTTTCTCTTTATGGCTAATAGCCAATTTGAAATAATACTAGATGAGGGTCCTCGAATGGCGACTGATTTCAACTTTCCTGAACTGCAGTTGGTGGCCTTCTGAATGCTACATTTGGAAATGCAACCGAAATGATCATTGCAGTATATGCTTTGAAAAATGGAATGATCCGAGTAGTGCAGCAGTCACTATTGGGTTCCATATTGTCAAATATGCTGTTGGTTATGGGTTGTGCTTTCTTTGCTGGTGGTGTTGTTCACCGCAACAAAGACCAAATCTTCAGTAAGGTGATGTTTGTGTGACTGTTTTTCTCTTCTTCAGTAACATGACATTTTGATATTGAGATTAATATTCAATCACTGCAGGCAACTGCAGTTGTCAACTCAGGTTTACTGTTGATGGCTGTCATGGGATTGATGTTTCCTGCCGTTCTTCATTTCACTCATTCAGAAGTGCGTCAAGGGGCATCAGAGGTTGCACTTTCAAGGTTCAGTAGTTGTATTATGCTTGTGGCGTATGCCAGCTATCTCTATTTCCAATTAAGTGGACGGAGCAACATTTACAGTCCAATAGGCAGTGTAAGTTTGATGCCTCATCTTATTTCTTCCTCGCTGGTGATAAGGACCATAACTGTGATGCTATAATTTCTATTGTCAGTATGGCTAGTTTAGTCTACTTTAGTCCAAGTGTAGTGTACATATATTGGAACTTTCAGAATGCCATGTGACAAACAACAATCTTGTGATAAAGAGTTTCTTGCAATATTGCATTAATTTAGTATAGAATGGTGCAATACATCAATACATGTTTTCACCATATTCAGAAATATTATAGGAAGAGGCGCCTATTGAGGATATTGCAGAGGAAGATGAAGAAGCTGAGATTGGCATGTGGGAGGCAGTAACATGGCTTGCGGTTTTAACACTCTGGGTGTCTTTTCTTTCTGAGTACCTAGTTAACGCCATTGAGGTATTCTTCTTCTCCAATTCAACAAGAAAGAATAAAAAGTCAGCTTTTATTCATCTGTAGCAAGTGGAACTTGTTAAAGGTAGCTTCCTACAGTTGACAGACATTATATTTTGGTGATACTGAAGCACTGCCAGGGAAATTATTCATGTTAAATTTGGAAATGGTTACATGCAGCTATCTGTAGGACAAATTTAATTACTTACTAGTCACTACTATTACCATGATGTACAATTGTACATTGGTAGTATTACAGAGATCATCTGATACCTCTGCAATGATGTAACTGGTCACTGTTTTGATCTATTGCTGTTAGGGAGCATCTGATTCATTGAACCTACCGGTGGCTTTTATCAGTGTTATTTTGCTTCCTATTGTGGGCAATGCAGCTGAACATGCAAGTGCAATAATGTTTGCCATGAAAGATAAGCTTGTAAGTGTTCACATGAGCTTGAGCTTCAGTTTCATGGTTCTGTTACTTCTTAGTTGTTCAGTATTCATGCATGTGATTGTCTCTCCTGCAGGACATAACACTGGGTGTTGCAATTGGTTCATCAACACAGATATCAATGTTTGTGGTACTTTTTTTTGACCTTTTACCTACTTATCTCATTGTCTGATTTCTGCATCCACATTCTCACTTGTTATGTCAAGCATAAACCTTTTGAAATGTTAGCATCGGTCCACACCTTAGTACCTGTTTATCATATATTTTTTTCTTTTGAAACAATTGGGAAAACCCCTACCTGAATTTTAGTCATTGAGGAACCAGAAGTCAATTACTGAATTACATAAAATCCTTAAATTCTTCTACCTCCGTGACGTTTGGCATGGTATACTCCAATGCAGATTCCATTTTGTGTTGTTATTGGTTGGATGATGGGACAAAGGATGGACTTGAATTTTCAGCTATTTGAGACAGCAACTCTCTTCATAACAGTGCTTGTGGTAGCATTTATGCTACAGGTAGGTTCTTAAGGTGGATATTAATAAAAACTTTTATAAAATGTGTCTGTTGTTGCCTGTTGGTAAGGTTTATTGATGCCATCATATGGACTGTGAAAATGTGTCCATTTTGTCCTTGGGCAGTGGTAAAATGGCCATCTTGATAAGATTATTTGGGCCCCGGTTTATTTCTGTCGTCATATGAATTGTGAACATATGTCCATTTCGCTGTTTGGGCCGTGGTGAAATGGCCATGTCGGTAAAGTTTCATCATTCATCTATAACAGTGGACTTGTTTTGAGTGTTAGGGTGCACATTAATATTTAAAAAACTCAACCAGCCTAAGAGGCAATAAGTACCATTGTGTTGATAAGGAGAAATAGGCACACATATTCTAGTTTAGTAAAGAAGGACCAAACCTCAGTGTTGGAGATGTACACCCATATCTTCCACCAGTTGAGCTAGGTAGCTTCAGGTCTTCAATGGCTATACTGTCCACTGAAGTTTATGTTACTAGCTCTTTGAATAAGAGCTGTTTTGAACAATATAATTTCTTTGTATTTCTCCTTTTCTTACTCATTTATGAAGTTGAGCTGCTTCAAGCTTTCTTAGGGTACCATAAGCTCATTTTGATCTATTTAGGCTATCTCCAACAGTCTTACTCATCTCACCACCTATTTCAAACTCCACTCTATAAACAGTGTAGTCTACATTTCAAAACAATGTTTTTCACGGTCATATCTCATTTGCCTTAGGTTTACATATAAAATATAGCTATTTGGCTCATATCTCACTTGCCAAGTCTCCTGTTTCAACATCTTCCTCAATTCCTGTCAATAATCAGGCATCTGTATGATCTATATCCTTGAGTAGTGATATGTTTGACCAGTTATCATCTTGTTTCATTTCACCGAGATTGGTTTTGTACGAATTTGAGCTACATTTGGTATCTGACCCTGTGCAATGTACTTGTTTCGTTGCAGGATGGGACTGCGAACTACTTGAAAGGACTTATGCTGATCCTATGTTATCTAATAGTTGCTGCCAGTTTCTTTGTTCATGTTGATCCACAATCAAGTGAGTAGGATTTTCATACTTAGACCCGTTTATGCTATTTTCCTTATTCCAGTTAGTTTAGTTAATTTGCTTGTCAAGAATCTTCCTTGTACTGTTCGTTTGTTCCACTTTATGACTTGTTCGGTTTCACACAGATTGGAAGGGATATAGGGGGATTAAATCCTTTCCTATTCAATATTGACTAGGAAGGGATGTAATCCCCTTCAAACCCTTCCAAAACGAACAAGGCCTTATTGTACATTCTCTCTTGCACATGTGTTGGCCGTTGTCTCCTCTTTCTCGGCTGCTCGATCTTTTTATGGGCGAGATGGCACTATATAGAGCATAGACTAGTTGATGCTAATTTTCTTTTATTACGATTTGGAACTCCCTGGACAGCCATACACTATCATCGTAAATGCAAGCATACTGTTTTTTTTTTTCAGGTGATGGTTGATGCCGTAGATGCTGTAAGTAATGCGTCAAATACCTTTTGAAACTTGTTAATCCTTTCTTGTGGAGGTGCTACTCCATAGCAACGTTCCACCTGTTTCAAGCAGCATGCTGGCAAAAAAAAAAGGCGGGAAGATCACACATTGTCGGTTCCTTCATGAACCGCAAAAGGAATTCTTGTATTGTGTGGATAATGAGGTGTACTAGGGGTAGTCTCAATGTATACAGAAACAAGAAGTGCCAGCATGTTACATTCGATTAATTGGATGGGTGAGTCCCTCTTTTTTTTTCTGGTTCCCTTTGAGATTTGGGTATATGATTTGATGCTGACTGAGGCTAAGATCTCTCATCCTTTTTTGTGGTTGATGATGTCCGCGCACTCATGGTTCTACATCTACGTTTCTTTTTCTTCCCTAGTGATTATGTGTACATTTGTGGTTGACCATGTCCGCACAGTCACGGATGGTCATACCCCATGTGAGGATCTTAATACTCTAACGCCGCGCAAAAATTCTAGTATTCCTTAAACCAAACACATCTTGATGGCAAATCAATTTGTATGGCTTGTCCTTGTAAAAAGAAGGCTGGTTATCTCCCAAAGGCAGGTTGCCTTTCTTGTGTGGGGTCAATGTTAGCAACATGGATAAAGTTTCAAAATTTTAGCTTACGATAAAACTGGTCTATGATATATTTGGAGCAAAGTAAAGGGAGAAACTTCGGGTTTCTTTGAATTGAAGAATTGTTTGCTGAATGCGTTTTCCTGTGTTTTTGAGCTAATTTCTATATAAAAATTTGTATGCTGTTATTGTGAAATTCTTGCCCTTCGTTGTTTTGCCACCGAGAGAAAAAAAGGTCAATACACAATTCTAGGCGCGTTGAGTTAAAATAGGAAATAGGAACACGAGGAGTCGAGGAGAGAAAGAAACGGCTCGGCGGCACTTTATATATGGACCGAAAAAATAGCGAAGTCGTTGTCTCGATGATGCAAGGTACTATAAACATGTGGAGCCGAAGCCGAGTCAACATCACAGACAAAAACCACGTCCTTGCTTCACCATCCAACCGAAACATTACATGTCGGTTGGACCGCCGAGCCAGGGAGCAGACTTTCAGCGCACAGCCAAAATTGCTCAGACTTTCCGAGTCACTGCTCCTTTGGAGGAAGAAAATTCTGTACGTACCGGACGTAAACGTTATCTTTACAGCCCCTCACATCCACCACTCGGAGGCCCACAAACACAGATCAAAATTTACAAAAAAAAAACTCTTTAGTAATTTGTTTTTTTATTTATATGGACCAGCCGTTGGTATATGTGAGGGGTTGTAAAAGAGATTCTTTACATTCGGTATGTAAAGATTTTTTTCCCCTTTGGAGGTACCAGGTTAGCATTGGATCCTCAACGATATGTATTGAGAATCGTGAGTTGTTTTTTTTTACTTTTTAGAGCATAAAAAAATTGTGCTAGTTAAGCCTTAAATCATGTATTTTAGAAATCAAATTACATTATAAAAAATCATGTATTTTAGAAATCAAATTACATTATTAGAAAGAAATTGTTGAAAATGATGTAGGAAACAAGGATAGGGTACATTTCTAGTTGTAATATATTTGAACTTTAGGATGTGCTCTATATTTTTTATGATGGAAAATTATAAAATAGAACATTGTTGAAACTGTTTTTTATTAATTGAGCTCTAATTCTATATTTTAAGATAGAATATTGATTTAAGACACTGTTGGAGATGCTCTTAAGACTGATGTTTTGGAGTGAGGGGAAGAAATGGAACATTTTATGTGTGTTCTTTTTTTATCCTTAGTGCAGGTTACTCTATATTCTTGCACTATAGTACTATTTACGATCTAGTCAGCAAGATTCTTTACTCTATCTCAAAATCCTTCACGTATATATCCCTCTATATATTCTCTCAATATTAACTACCACATATCATATTCATCTTAATCTAACTACCACATCTTTTTCCTGTATATAACATGTTGGGGACTTATTCTCAAATGCTATGAATTAAGAACAAGGCAACATAAAATGTTAAATATTAATGTCCTTCGTCCGCTGAAGCATTATTTCCCCAATGATTTAATGAACTTCGGACGAAGGTTATAATGACACAATTACGAAGGTTATATCTTCGTAATTGAATTCTCAAAGATAATATAGAATAACACGAGATATAAAGCATTAAAGACAAGTAAATTAGAAGTAAACAACATCATTTACATATTATATAAACTTGATGTATTTAAATATAATGTGTAGATACATTTATACCTCTGCCTTGGCAAGGAATAATTTCCGAGTGATGTGATTGCAATTACAGGAATGCGTGAACAGTAAAGGGAATATTGTTCACTATTTATAGGCACAGGACACAGCCTGTGACCAATTACAATCATACCCCTCATAAAAGTTTACAACAACCACTCAAACTCTTATGGACTAAAAGGTCATTCTATCTTTAAGTCGGTTTGTAACTCCGAAGCTTCATGAACGGCACCCTTCGGCATCGCGTACAGACAGCTTCAGCCGAAGCTGTTTCTTCTTGCAGGACCTTCGGCGACGAAGCATGGTCCCAACAGTAGCCCCTTCGCGGTACTAGATCGTTTTTCGTAACGAGCTTGATCCGTGAAAAAGTCACTTAGGCTTTAGGAAGCCGAAGGTCCGAAAAACATCTTCCCTGAGCTCGTTGTCGAGAAACGATACAACTTCCGAGCTCGTAGCGGTCCCACCATGCAGGTTCGCTATTTTGGTCTTTGCGGCCCACCGCACAACGGGTGTGAGCAGCTGTTTGCCTGGTGTAAAAATCCTGACGATTCACCTTCTTACCTGCGGCACTATATAAACAGACAGGTAGGTGTGAAGTTACCACAGCATTCATTGCTATTGCACTGTTTTGCTGCCAAAAATTTTAACCATAGCTGAACCTTGATTCTCGCATTCAGACGAAGCTCCAGTTTGGTGTCTACTTCGTCAGAAGGAAAGCTTCGGGATAAAAGGTTATTCAATTCCCAAGAAATCTTTCAAGAAATTCAATATTAAATGGCCAGAGTGCGCTCTACTGCTAGAGTTGAGCGTGAGGGAGACGAAGCCGAAGGTGCGGAGACTGTTCCTATCTCCGAAGCAATGCAGCGATCCGGATTGATGACCTCGGAAAGAATCCCCACTGCCAAAACAGAACAAGCCGCTGCCGAAGCGGAACAAGGAGATATTGAGGAAGCTGATTCTGACGGTGATTACCATATCGCAGTGCCGAGCAAGCCTAGCCATTTGGACTTCGGAAAGTCGACTATCTCCAAGGCTGATTTTTCCAAAATGGTGAAGTCGGGCTATTTCAGTGAAGATGAGAAGAAGCTGATTCGCTTCGGGGGAAAGGAAACTACCCCGAAGCCAGAAAAGGATGAAATAGTTATTTTCAAGAGTTTTCTAAAAGCTGGGTTCAGATTTCCTTTAAATAGAATGATTTCTGATGTGCTGCAAAAGTTTGGGATCTATTTTCACCAACTGACTCCTAACGCCATTGTCAGACTTAGCGTTTATATCTGGGCTCTCTGAAGCCAGGCGGTGGAGCCGTTTGCCGACAGCTTCTGCCGAGTACATGAGCTGCATTACCAGACTAAGGCCCGAAAGGATGGGTTGCATGAAAATTTTGGTTGTTATAATTTTGCCTATCGGAAAACCACAAAATTTTCTGTGATTAGCTACCGAAGCAAATGGCCAGCAGACTGGAAGTCAGAATGGTTTTACGTCAAAGTTGACGATGACAAAGAGAAGCTGGTACAGAGCCCTCTTGAACTGATCTTCGGAGAAACCAGACCCCGATGCAATATGACAACAGAAGGTCCAACTTGGACCGCACTGGCTGAATTCAAAATTATTGCAGAACACATCGGCACTAGAGATTTAGTGCAGGAATTTCTGGCCTTCAGAGTATTTCCAACTATGAAGGAGTGGACTATGCCGAAGCTTAAAGGAAAAAAGAAAGAGGGGAAGCTTGTCCGACTACCCTATTATTATAAGTTTAAGAAATATTTTAAAGTACCCTGCCAAGAATGGCTCGACACAATCGAAGTAATGAGTAATGAAATTCTTGGAAATTACTACAAAAAAGAGGACCAGCTGATGACAGCAGCCTTCGGCACTCGGCCGAAGCGAAGGCTGAACAGGGTGCTTGATGCTATCGGTTTTGAATATGCTGACTATGGTCGACTGAGCGGAGATGCTGGAGGCCCGAAGCGAAAAATAATTGCCAGCGCTGCTGACGAAGAGATCGCCAAGGTAGCCAAAAAGAAAAGGGAAGATTCTGAAAAACTTAGCCCTGAAGAATTGAACCCTAAGCCGAAGGTGGCCTCTGCAAGAAAGAGGAAAACTGCATCTCCAGAACCAAAAACGTTGGTTCGAGAAGAAGGTACTCCTGCAACGCCTTCTGCGGTTGAAGTAGAAGAGATTATGAAGGTAATGACTGAACCCTTGCCTGTCAAGCTAAGTCCGCTGGCACTGGAACTGACGAAGTTTTTTCAGAAGGACAAGGCAGCTTCGGCAGAAGAAGGTCCTGCACTGCCGAAAAAACGAAGGATTATTCAGATAGCAGATGTAATTCATGGGACACCGTCACCGACACCGGCATCAAAAATTGCCATTGATCAGACTGCCAAAACTGCCGAAGCTAAAGGCGTCGCAGCCGAAGCCACCAGAGCGGAAATCTTCGAAGCTGAAACTGGCGCAGCCGAAGCTGCCGGGGCTGAAATTGGGGCCACAGAAGATCCAAACCTGGAAGAGACACTTGAAGTTATCGATAACATACTCTTAAAAATGACTGAGGGAGAATCTGTTGTGGCTGTGGCAAGCACAGCTACTGAAAAGGGGAAAAAACAAGCTGAAGACATTTTGGAGGAAGAAGATTTTGAATTTCAAGATTTACTTGGGCAAGGACTGACAGGCGCTGAAAAAGCAGAGCTTAAAAAATGTGCCATAGCCTGCGGATATAAGCCAGGGGCTACACTGTTCGGTGGGGTTAACGAAGGAAAGCCGAGGTGCCTTCGAAACCGCAGCGAAGCTAAAATTGTTAAAACTCTCTGCAAAAACATTGGCTTGCCGAAGCTAGAAGCGGACCTCTGCTGCTACCAACGGCACCATATCGCCGGAAGCTTGCTTTATGCTAACTTCAAGGTAACAAATATTTTTGCTATTTTATTACTATTATTATTATCTTTTAGGTCGTGTTCTAACGAAGATCGTTTCGACAGAGCATATTATTAAGCAAGGTTCTAAAAATGCAACAAGATCTCGAAGAAGAGAAGAACAAAGCTGTCATCCAAGATTTGGCTGAAAAAGTTGAAAATTATGAAGCTAATCTGAAAAAGAAAGACTTCACTATCCAGGACCTTGAAATCATGGTTAAAGAGCACGAAGGTGCATTAGTGTCACACCCGGGTTTTAGGGGTTCAAAGCCTGGGCGCGAGCATAATCACCAGGTGTGCTGGGACCAAGTCTCACACATATGATGAATCATGGCACAGGATCGAATGTCACATCTTTACTATATAATAGGAGTTCTATACAAAATAAATAATTACATTATAAGGAGACAACGGTCCAGCAACCTAAAGTTGACTGGGAGACGACGACCTAGACCACTCACGAACTCATCACAGCATCCTCCATGCGCCTCATCTTGTGGTACCTGTTCTTCTCATCTTGTGGTACCTGTTCTTGACCTGTGGGAGGGTGTGAGACAGCAAGAGTGAGCTCACATACGTTCATCGCTCAACAAGTTGTGGGGAATAATGTGTATGAACTCGCCAAAGGTGGGAGCTCACGTGAAGTGTAAGGCTTACCAAAGAAGATGGTTAGAGCTGAGCATTGCTTTTAAAGTTGGTCAAAATTTTATTAGCAGTTACTAAGTATAAGTAAATACCAGCCCAATTAAATAGTAGAACAGAAGTAACAACATCACCTGCGACGCAATGCATATGACAAATTGAATTTAGTTCCATAAGTTAATCATGTGAGGGTCCGAGCTGCTCATGACCGTGAGCACGGCTAGTATACCAGTTTTACACTCTGCAGAGGTTGCGCATCTTTACCCACAAGTCATGTTACCCATATGTCAAGGGATCGCGACTTCCCATACACCTCTACCGAGGAGGCGAGACAGGGTAACACTACGAGGCCTTTACAAAGTTCCACTAGCTTCAGAAAACCCGCTACAGTTTATAGGAAGCTCCAATGCAGGGATCCCTCGCATGACCGCCATCGCAGCAAAATCATCCCAAGGACCTCCCTACACTAACCACTCCCCTACTGCCCTTGCCCCTTTCGGGTAAGGTAGTGCTCCACTAGCTTTCCTAATTAATCAGCCAAGGGCGTCCATAAACCCTTGTGGTAGCACTGTTTTCCCGGGTGGTCGCTCCATGTTCCAATTAACATAATGATCTTATCATGAACAGTGATAATAAACAGATAATAAAAGTGTGCTCATGAATAATGTATCTTCGTACCCAAAACCACATAAAGCACTAGCAAGTACTACCCAAAAAGTTCAGTGGTAAACAAGGTATAAAGATAATCAAACTAGGGTAACCTATTGGGTCCCATCAAAATTAACCTATGCAGATCATTATGATTAATTAGAACATGAGTGGGTAAAAAGAAGTGATCAAGGGCACAACTTGCCTGGGACTTGAGATTCCAGGTACCAACTTGCTCTTCAGATGACACGTGTCCTCACGCTAGTCGTAGCAATACAGACAAACATAGTACATGCAAAATTAACATCACACCAAACATAAAAATAAACCACGTAATAATAATCTACACGCTGCTACGAGATCGGAGAAACAAGAACTGCTAAATTCGGAGCTACAGTTATTAAGTTATGTATTTTCGAAATTATTTAGTGCTTAGAATAGATTAATCCAAATGAACAATTTTAATTCAAGTTTCATGGCTAAACAGTGTTACAAGTTGATAGACAATATTAAAACAAAATTATTGCAACTAGAATGGATCAATTTGGAGTTATATATTTTAAGTTATGAATTTCTGAAGGTTTTATGTGTTTTATGCAAAATTAAACAGGATATGAATTTTAATATGACTTTCATGTGAAAACAGTGGTACTATATGATAAACCATAATATTACAAAATTATAGGAACTGGAATGGACTAAAAAGGAGTTAGTACGAATTTTCTAGGAATTAAACAAGATCTAGAATTATTTTTATACTAGAAAAGCATTTTCTGTATTAATTTATTCAATTTCCTATGTCTCTGGACTGCGCGCATTATTATTATAAAGTGCAGGGGCCTCGGCGCAAGAAACCCGAGACACAGGCTGACAGCAGGATGGACAGCGGGTTGATTCCTTAAAACTACAGGGTCTCTTTTGTGAATTTACAACGGTGAAGGGGTATCATCCACCATGGGCCACACGATCAAACATCAGCGGCTAGGATTAGAGCAACGCGGTTATGAATCGGTATGAAGCCGGATCCATCCGATTCCAATCCTGCGGTCTAGATTTAGCGCCATCCTATTCCTATCGTGAGCCGCCCGATCAAGATCTCACGGACAGTATTAAACACGCGAAGGCTATTCCTTTGATCCCTCTATAACCGTTAGATGTAGATCCAACGGCGCAAACATAATTACTCTGAGATCTAATCGTGACCGTTGAATACAATTCAACGGCCCAAGCTATTCTTCTTCCTCTCGCGCCCTTCTATCCCCCCTTTCTCTCTCTTCATGGCTGACCGGCACCGGTAGCCCTTCCACGGCGAGGAGCACCCCGGTGAAAAAGGCCCACGACGAACAGGCACAACTACCGTAGCAGCTAGGCGCGGGTTACGCGGGTATAAGACTTACGGGAGGGTTAACGTACCGGAGATCCAGATGGCCGTCGGTGGTCTGACACGTCGAGATCCGTTCGTCCATGGTTGCTACGGCGGAGGCGAGAAGGGCCAGTGCGTCGAGTACCAAGTATCGCACCCGATTCCAGAGCGAGGCACAGGCTGCGGTCAAGCTTGGTTCGGCTGGCGGCGGTGATGAGAATTCATGGCGTAAGCTCGTGCGGGCGACAGACAAGCTTAGGTTCTAGGAGAAGGGCTCGACACATCGGGTTGGGGAGAACGAGGATACCGCGACGCCCGATTTATACCCCGGTAGCGAAGTCCGAGCATGGGCACGAGAAGCGAGATCCACGGGCGGAAGGTCGGCATCAAGTTGAGATTTGGGGCAGAGTCCGTGAGGTTGAAGACCGACCTGAAGGAGTGGCCCACGCGTAAGGGATGAGGAGGGAGAATGGCGAGATGGCCCCACGCGTAAGTGACTCAGAGAAAAAGATAAGGGCGCTGATGGGCCAGTGGGGTGCGATTCAGTCATGGTCCAAGCAGGAAAATAGGGCCCATAGCTCAGTTTCTTATCCCTTTTTTCTTTCCTTTTATCCATTCTTTTCCAATTTAAAACTTCAATTCAAATTTAAATCTGGTTTGAACATTGGCTTTCTGAATATACCCAATAAGAATCCTAATAATTCTAAGGAGTGCTCTAATATTTATCCTTATATAATACCTATTAACCTAAATAAAGGATAATTTATATAAGAATCCCTTTATTGAATCTTTATTATTAAACATTTTTAGGAGATGTGACTTCAAAAGTTTTGAAAGGAGAGATAAAAAAATTCTAACTCAAAACCTTTGGAAAATTTTACATAACTCTCAAAATGAGATTTTGAGGTGTTACAAATCCTACCCCCTTAACAAAAATCTCGTCCTCGAGATTTGTAAGGAACATGATACAACAAATTTAGCTTGTAGTCTAGATTTCAGTTTCTAGTTAGTTCAAAAATCAAGAGTCCTTTTTTTATTAGTTAGTTATTAGGAGAGCATAGGTATATATGGTTATAGACACTTTATTATGCAGGATAAAAGATATCTTTTAAAGCCTATATAGGTTTGGACAAGAAAGAGTGGGGTAAAGAAAGACTCCATCCAAGATTGTGGATCTTGACTCATCTTGGTGACCTCACTTGATCCTTGAAGACTTGAGTTGGTGCTCATCCTTTCTTGATGAAATTGATCATCTTCTTTGGTCTTGTCTCATTGATTAGGAGTTAGTGTATATTATTGGGCTGGGGAATATGGTTAAGATAGGTATGGATGAGATAGACTACATGATGTAGGTCAAAAGTTTGTTTGATGTTAGGTGGGGATAGGCAGGTCATGCAATCCATCAAGACTCTATTGGTTGGGTTGGTTTCTCATTCTTTATTTAGTGTAGGGTGAACTAAGTTAAAACATGTGGAGAGGGTCTAATCTATTTCACAAGTATTATCTAACATGTTTAGTAAGTCACTTTAGATTAGATCAGATCTATGTTAGATTGGTGTGACTAGTTTGACTAGATAAGATCTAATTAATTTGCATTAGATCATGGTTGTTAAACTAGAGTGGGATAAATATGCTAATTAGGGCAAGATGAATCCATAAGGATAAGGTAGAATCTTTTGAGGTCAGTTAGATCTATTAGGATGAGATAAATCTTTTCAAGATAAGATGAATCTACTAAGTTAATGAAGTATCTTTGAAGATAAGATGGATCTTATGAAGCTAGATGTATTTAATGAGGTATTCTTAGTTTGTATAGTCATCTTATAATTTTTTTATTTATTTATATTTATGCCTATATGTATATGCAGATGTAATTGTGGACATTACTCCACAACTCATCACACTCAATCAAAAATCCAAATCAGACAAATATCACAAGAACAAACATTCATACATACAAATATTTATAAAAATAGTTTTGTTTTTGTTCATAAGAATAGGTCTCCTATTCCTAAAGGTCACTTTAGGTACGGGATTTCAAAGTGTGAAATCCACATTTGTCTTTAGAAGAAAAAGGTAAGAATAATCAGAGTAAAGCGGAAATAGATGAGAAAAGATTAAGAAAAGTTTAGAAAGAATCAGAGTAGCAAAGGTAAGTAAGTATTGGTTGTCCAGTTCTATCTAGGTTTCGTCCTACAGTCAACATTCCTCTGATACCACTTCTGTCACACTCGGGTTTTAGGGGTTCAAAGCCTGGGCGCGAGCATAATCACCAGGTGTGCTGGGACCAAGTCTCACACATATGATGAATCATGGCACAGGATCGAATGTCACATCTTTACTATATAATAGGAGTTCTATACAAAATAAATAATTACATTATAAGGAGACAACGGTCCAGCAACCTAAAGTTGACTGGGAGACGACGACCTAGACCACTCACGAACTCATCACAGCATCCTCCATGTGCCTCATCTTGTGGTACCTGTTCTTGACCTGTGGGGGGGGGGTGTGAGACAGCAAGAGTGAGCTCACATACGTTCATCGCTCAACAAGTTGTGGGGAATAATGTGTATGAACTCGCCAAAGGTGGGAGCTCACGTGAAGTGTAAGGCTTACCAAAGAAGATGGTTAGAGCTGAGCATTGCTTTTAAAGTTGGTCAAAATTTTATTAGCAGTTACTAAGTATAAGTAAATACCAGCCCAATTAAATAGTAGAACAGAAGTAACAACATCACCTGCGACGCAATGCATATGACAAATTGAATTTAGTTCCATAAGTTAATCATGTGAGGGTCCGAGCTGCTCATGACCGTGAGCACGGCTAGTATACCAGTTTTACACTCTGCAGAGGTTGCGCATCTTTACCCACAAGTCATGTTACCCATATGTCAAGGGATCGCGACTTCCCATACACCTCTACCGAGGAGGCGAGACAGGGTAACACTACGAGGCCTTTACAAAGTTCCACTAGCTTCAGAAAACCCGCTACAGTTTATAGGAAGCTCCAATGCAGGGATCCCTCGCATGACCGCCATCGCAGCAAAATCATCCCAAGGACCTGCCTACACTGACCACTCCCCTACTGCCCTTGCCCCTTTTGGGTAAGGTAGTGCTCCACTAGCTTTCCTAATTAATCAGCCAAGGGCGTCCATAAACCCTTGTGGTAGCACTGTTTTCCCGGGTGGTCGCTCCATGTTCCAATTAACATAATGATCTTATCATGAACAGTGATAATAAACAGATAATAAAAGTGTGCTCATGAATAATGTATCTTCATACCCAAAACCACATAAAGCACTAGCAAGTACTACCCAAAAAGTTCAGTGGTAAACAAGGTATAAAGATAATCAAACTAGGGTAACCTATTGGGTCCCATCAAAATTAACCTATGCAGATCATTATGATTAATTAGAACATGAGTGGGTAAAAAGAAGTGATCAAGGGCACAACTTGCCTGGGACTTGAGATTCCAGGTACCAACTTGCTCTTCAGATGACACGTGTCCTCACGCTAGTCGTAGCAATACAAACAAACATAGTACATGCAAAATTAACATCACACCAAACATAGGAATAAACCACGTAATAATAATCTACACGCTGCTACGAGATCG
Organism: Zea mays; assembly: GCF_902167145.1. Lineage (NCBI taxonomy): Eukaryota > Viridiplantae > Streptophyta > Magnoliopsida > Poales > Poaceae > Zea > Zea mays. Next base: position 4,826,293 of record NC_050097.1, read on the forward strand.
GAGAAACAAGAACTGCTAAATTCGGAGCTACGGTTATTAAGTTATGTATTTTCGAAATTATTTAGTGCTTAGAATAGATTAATCCAAATGAACAATTTTAATTCAAGTTTCATGGCTAAACAATGTTACTAGTTGATAGACAATATTAAAACAAAATTATTGCAACTAGAATGGATCAATTTGGAGTTATATATTTTAAGTTATGAATTTCTGAAGGTTTTATGTGTTTTATGCAAGATTAAATAGGATATGAATTTTAATATGACTTTCATGTGAAAACAGTGGTACTATATGATAAACCATAATATTACAAAATTATAGGAACTGGAATGGACTAAAAAGGAGTTAGTACGAATTTTCTAGGAATTAAACAAGATCTAGAATTATTTTTATACTAGAAAAGCATTTTCTGTATTAATTTATTCAATTTCCTATGTCTCTGGACTGCGCGCATTATTATTATAAAGTGCAGGGGCCTCAGCGCAAGAAACCCGAGACACAGGCTGACAGCAGGATGGACAGCGGGTTGATTCCTTAAAACTACAAGGTCTCTTTTGTGAATTTACAACGGTGAAGGGGTATCATCCACCATGGGCCACACGATCAAACATCGGCGGCTAGGATTAGAGCAATGCGGTTATGAATCGGTATGAAGCCGGATCCATCCGATTCCAATCCTGCGGTCTAGATTTAGCGCCATCCTATTCCTATCGTGAGCCGCCCGATCAAGATCTCACGGACAGTATTAAACACGCGAAGGCTATTCCTTTGATCCCTCTATAACCGTTAGATGTAGATCCAATGGCGCAAACATAATTACTCTGAGATCTAATCGTGACCGTTGAATACAATTCAACGGCCCAAGCTATTCTTCTTCCTCTCGCGCCCTTCTATCCCCCCTTTCTCTCTCTTCATGGCTGACCGGCGCCGGTAGCCCTTCCACGGCGAGGAGCACCCCGGTGAAAAAGGCCCACGACGAACAGGCACAACTACCGTAGCAGCTAGGCGCGGGTTACGCGGGTATAAGACTTACGGGAGGGTTACGAGGGTTACGTGTCGGTGGTCTGACACGTCGAGATCCGTTCGTCCATGGTTGCTACGGCGGAGGCGAGAAGGGCCAGTGCGTCGAGTACCAAGTATCGCACCCGATTCCAGAGCGAGGCACATGCTGCGGTCAAGCTTGGTTCGGCTGGCGGCGGTGATGAGAATTCATGGCGTAAGCTCGTGCGGGCGACAGACAAGCTTAGGTTCTAGGAGAAGGGCTCGGCACATCGGGTTGGGGAGAACGAGGATACCGCGACGCCCGATTTATACCCCGGTAGCGAAGTCCGAGCATGGGCACGAGAAGCGAGATCCACGGGCGGAAGGTCGACATCAAGTTGAGATTTGGGGCAGAGTCCGTGAGGTTGAAGACCGACCTGAAGGAGTGGCCCACGCGTAAGGGATGATGTAACGCCCCGAATTTTGCAGTTGAATTTTTTCTTTTCTTTACTCGCCAAAATTCGGGCGTTACCTTTTCTTTTTCTTTTTTCCCTCGCTAGACCTTGACCTTTTTTAAAGTTAGCGGGATTCGGTTTGGAATTCTCGTGTAAGAAAAACCATAAAACTGTTTTATGTTGTTTGATGCACCATGCCGAACTATGCATTCTTTGATTGTTTGAAAGTGCAAATGCATTCATGTAGAAAGATCGGATTTCGAAAAATAAGGAGAACCTTTTCTTTCTTTTTCTTTTTCTTTCTCTCTCTCCTCTCTTTCTCTCCCTCCCGCGCCGTGGGCCGACCCCGGCCGGCCCAGCCGCCCTTGCGCCCCCTTTTGGGCCCAAAAAGGCCCAACCGCCCCCCCCCCACCTCCCCTTTTTCCCCAATTCTCTCTCCCCCCTCTCATTTTCTCTCATTTTCTCTCCCCCACCCTAAGCCGCCGCCGCCCCTACCCCCCCCTGCCCTAGCGCCGGCCGCCGCCCTCGCTGTCGGCCGCCCCTCGCCGGTGAGCCCCCCCTCCTCCCTCTCTCCCTCCTCCCTCCCTCTCCCCTCCCCCTCCTCTCTCCTCGGCAGCCCGGCCGCCTGGCCGCCCTGGCCTGGCCGCCTTGGCCGCGCCCCCAGCCGGCCGCTGCCGCGCCGCCCTGGCCCCAGCCGGCCACGGCCGCCCCTAGCCGCGCGCCCCAGCCCTCGCCTGGCCAGCCCCAGCCGGCCCCTGGCCAGCCCCGGCCGCCCGCCTGGCCGCCCCCGGCCGCCCTGGCCCCTGGCCGCGTCCCCCTGCCTAGGGCCGGTTCAACCGCCCCCCTGTTTTTTTTATTTTTTATTTTATTTTATTTACTTTCTGTGATCATAGTTATTTTATTTTAGGTAGGCTAATCATTGTTAATGTTATTGAAATATGAAGCTTAATTTAGAATTCCGTTACGCTAATTGATTCATGTGATTAACTGTTTATCTCGTTCAATGTTGATCAACTTAAAATGACTAAGTTTCCATTAGTGTATATAACAGAATTCTTTTGTCAAGAACCAGTTGTAACTAATCATTAGGGCATAAAACTTTAACCCCCTGCGAGACCCTTTCCCGTTTCTTTCTAACCATAACAAATGCGATATCGAATGTCATACTTGATGCATATTCACTTTATTTGTCATCTTGTATGGTGTACTGTTCTTTTGTATTAAATATGTGGATGGATGTATGTATGTTTGCAATCGCATAGAGAACGATCCGGTCGAAGAGCCCGAAGAATTCGCAGGAGAAGCCCCTGAGCAGCAGTCGGTTGGTGGAGGCAAGTGTCCTTTGACCTATCTATGTCCTATTCATTATTTAATTCACCTCCCGCTTTACACATTTATGCCTAAGGATTGACTAGCTTTTGTTATCCATGTCCTTGTTTACCTATCTGGGTTGGATTATTACTGTTTAGTTTTATGCTATTGCTTAACTCTAATCAATGAACATGATGAGATTATCTATGATACGCTGTTTTCCCTCTTCTTATTATGATGTTATACTTGTGGCCTTTAAGGGGGCTCGAGCGGTTTCTCGAGTGCCTCTCCGTAAGGACCTGTTCTATGGATGACCGCCCGGGAAAACAGTGCAACCATGAGGGTGGAATGGGGTGCCCTTAGCTGAATAATTAGAGGATCCGGGGTGTAGTTCACTTAGCCGTCGTGCCGTCAATGGGGCTCGGTGTATGCGGCTCGCTCTGCCAAGTTTGGGTCCGCCCCTTGGGGAGGAGTGTGGTGCATTTAGGAAACCTAACGGGTGGCTACAGCCCCGGGGAATCTTTGTAAAGGCTACGTAGTGATGCCCTGCTAGGCCACCTAGGTAGTGGTCAATGGGGAGTAGCTCTCTCCGGGCAGAATGGGAATCACGGCTTGTGGGTAAAGTGCACAACCTCTGCAGAGTGTTTGAAAACTGATATATCAGCCGTGCTCACGGTTATGAGCGGCCAAGGGAGCTCCAGTGATTAGTGGTACTTGATCGGAGATACTTTGGCACAGGTGGTTATGAGATTGTTGATTCTGGTTATGACTATGATGCTGGTAAGTGGTACTCTTTCCGTTTGGAAAGAAGTACGTTTGGGTTAATAACTTGGGTTAATGCTAAAACTTGGCTTTCTACTAGTAAGTAATAATCTGACCAACTAAAAGCAACTGCTTGACTTATCCCCACATACAGCTAGTCCACTACAGCCAAACAGGATGCTTGCTGAGTATGTTGATGTGTACTCACCCTTGCTCTACACACCAAACCCCCCCCCATCCCCAGGTTGTCAGCATTGCAACCACTGCTCAGGCGAAGATGAAGCTGTGGAAGGAGACTTCCAGGAGTTCCAAGATTACGACGAGTTCTAGGTGTGGGTTAGCGGCAACCCCCAGTCGGCTGCCTGTGAAGGCCGCGTTTATCTACGTTTCTTTTCCGCACTTTGATTTATTGTAAGGACTATATGGACGTCTCAGACGTATGATGTAATCAACTATTTCCCTTTTTAATACTATTTTGAGCACTGTGTGATGATGTCCATATTATGTAACTGCTGTGTACGTGAATAACTGATCCTGGCACGTACATGGTTCGCATTCGGTTTGCCTTCTAAAACCGGGTGTGACATAAGTGGTATCAAAGCCGTGCTGACTGTAGGACCGCTAACCTAGAGTAGAATGGTCGTTCTAAGGACTATAGACCTCTGTCTCTACCTTGACTTTGATATCCCTTCAAAAGTTGGTCATACCGACCAAACCTATGTTCTACTATATATTATACCTTGCTGAAAATCATGTTTTATTCTAATCCTTCATTTACTTATGATTCATTATTTGCTGGTCATATTAATTCTGTTCTCACCCTTTTGCTTGCGATGTTTTTTGTAGATGGCTCGACTTAGACACACCGCACGAAAGTCAGTCATCCCCTTCTTACCCTCCCGCCTTGCTGAGCGTCCGCTTCGCCGTCCCGTGGCCGGACAGTCCAGCCACTTGGAGAGACTACACCACCGCCTGCGTGAGGAGCAGGAGCGTCGACGACAGGAGCAGCAGAGCTCTTCCTTCTCGCTCCACCAGGAGATAGAGTCTGTGAGGAGCTGCTCCCCTGTGCTTCCTCTGGAGGCGCCCCCTGCACCACCACTGGGCGCCCCAGCTTCTGGAGTAGCTGCTGGAGGAGACCCAGACGACGGAGATGGCGACGACAGCTCGAGCCACGACACCGACTTCTCTGCTAATCCTGAGCCGGAAGGATGGGTTGCTCGACCCATCACTCGCGACGCTGCTCGCGGGTGTCACTTCCACGATGCGCTCGACACCCTGCTACGTCGGGCATTTAACTGGCATACTTGGTCTGTCGAGTATCGCTGTGTGGTCTACTAGCACAGTCGCGGGGTCTACCCGGACCGCTGGGAGGCGACCTGCTTGGTGCGCTGCCCGGAGAACAGTCTCCAGGGTGCGGAGGCCTGCTCAGAGCACTATTCTATTTCTGAGCGGGACTCAGCTGAGGCAGCCATGCAAGATGCTGCACGGCGTGCGCTTTCGCACTACTGCTCGGTTTTCGGTGGGGCAGCTGATGGTCTTGACCTGAAGTATTACCCCCGCCGTCCATCTGGCAGCACAGGAGGCGTGATTGTCTCACCTGTCGGTGAGGGCAATTCTAGGTTGAGCAGCACAGTCAACTTAGCCGCCGTGCTAAACACGGAGCTGGACCATGCATTAGATGAGCTGAGTAGGGCCCGTGCTGAGATCGCCCTGCTGCGGGCTGAGCGCGCGGAACGTCGTCACTTGGATGGTGGTTCCCCCGCTCCCGTCGGGACTCAGCACCCGTACCGCTCACCTCAGCGTGGACACCAGTCTTATGGCAATCCCGCCTGCAAGACCAAGATAACTCTAGAGCCATAGATCGTTAGAGTTGGATCTTGTAATTAATACGAAATATATATACGTAGAAGCTTCAGTCTTAGCGTTGGTTTCGGCATTAGTTAGTCTTAGTTAGACAGGGTAGTTTGCTATATCCTGTGCATTTATGTTTGTCATGATGAACTATGTTTGGTTTGGATCTTTGTAATGACTGTTATCAGAGTGTGGGTATCCCCTGCATTTTGGTTTACCTATTATGTTAATGGAGTTAGTTATATAGTTGGGAAACCCCTTTTATTCCACTTTCCTCTTTATCTGAGAAGCTGTGTGGTCTGTGTTGGAGATCAGTGAAGATGCTCATCTGTTCAGTGCTGTTGAAGAATTCTATTCTCTTTCCTTATGCTGCAAGATTTGCCAGATCAGTTCTGATGTGTGGTTGCATTCTGCAGATGTCAGAGAACAGACGTAGAGGAGGAAGGCGTGCTCAGCAGGAGCGAGCCGCTCAACAGGATGAGGTGCCCCAGCAGCAGCACCTGCCGCCCCCGCCCCCGATGTCCATCGAGCAGATGTTTCTGATGCAGACTCAGGCAGTTCAAGCCATCGGTCAGACTTTGGCCGCCATTCAGCAGCAGCAGCAGCAACAGCAGCAGGCCCCACCTCAACCTCAGATGCCTCAGATGCCCAGAGACAAGCGCGCTGAATTCATGAGAGGTCATCCACCAACGTTCGCTCATTCTTCTGACCCTATGGATGCTGAAGATTGGCTGCGCACTGTGGAGCGGGAGTTGCATACCGCTCAGTGCGATGACAGGGAGAAAGTCATGTATGGTCCCCGTCTGTTGAGAGGAGCAGCCCAGTCATGGTGGGAGTCTTACCTCGCCACCCATGCCCACCCTGACGCCATCACCTGGGAAGAGTTCAGAGGAAGCTTCCGTCAGTACCATGTTCCTGCAGGTCTGATGACAGTGAAGAAGGAGGAGTTCCTGGCTCTCAAGCAAGGGCCATTGTCTGTCAGTGAGTACCGAGACAGGTTTCTGCAATTGTCTCGCTATGCTCCTGAAGATGTCAACACCGACGCCAAGTGACAGTACCGTTTCCTGAGAGGCTTGGTTGACCCTCTGCAGTACCAACTGATGAATCACACCTTCCCGACATTCCAGCACCTGATTGACAGAGCAATCATGACAGAGAGAAAGCGTAAGGAGATGGAAGATCGTAAGCGCAAGATCAGTGGACCCCAGCCTGGAAGCAGCAATCGTCCTTATTTCTCAGGCAATCAACCTCAGCAGTTCACGCAGAACCAGCGTCCACCTCAGCAGCATCAGCAATTCCAAAGGCAGTACCCTCAGAACCAGTACCAGAACCGTCAGAGCAATCAGTCAGGAGGTCAGTTTCAAAGGCAGAATCAGCAGGCACATCGCCTTCCTGCCCCAGCAAATCAGCAGAACAGTCAGGCAGCACCAGCTCAGGTTGGAAACAGAGCATGTTTCCACTGTGGAGAGCAAGGCCACTGGGTGATGCAATGTCCGAAGAAGGCAGCCCAGCAGTAGTCAGGCCCCAATGCCCCAGCAAAGCAGAATGTGCCTCAGCCTGGAGCAGGCAATCGCTCTCAGCCGCGTTATAATCATGGAAGACTGAACCACTTGGAGGCTGAAGCAGTTCAGGAGACCCCCGGCATGATAGTAGGTATGTTCCCAGTCGACTCCCATATTGCAGAAGTGTTATTTGATACTGGAGCAACGCATTCTTTCATTACTGCATCATGGGTAGAAGCACATAATCTTCCAATTACTACCATGTCAACCCCCATTCAAATTGACTCAGCCGGTGGTAGAATTCGAGCTGATAGCATTTGTTTGAATATAAGTGTGGAAATAAGGGGGATAGCGTTTCCCGCCAACCTTATAGTAATGGGTACTCAGGGAATAGATGTCATCCTAGGGATGAATTGGCTAGATAAGTATCAGGCAGTTATCAGTTGTGATAAAAGGACAATCGAGTTGGTGTCCCCACTAGGAGAGGAAGTGGTGACCGAGTTAGTCCCGCCTGAGCCAAAGAAAGGAAGTTGTTATCAGATGACTGTTGATAGCAGTGAAGCAGACCCGATCGAGAGTATCAAGGTTGTTTCCGAATTCCCAGATGTGTTTCCAAAGGACTTACCGGGTATGCCGCCAGAGCGGAAAGTTGAGTTTGCCATAGAGCTTCTTCCTGGAACCGCCCCTATCTTCAAGAGAGCTTACAGAATATCTGGACCAGAGTTGGTTGAGCTTAAGAAGCAAATTGATGAGCTGTCAGAGAAAGGTTACATCCGGCCAAGCACCTCGCCTTGGGCCGCCCCTGTCCTATTTGTGGAAAAGAAAGATGGCACCAAGAGGATGTGCATCGATTATCGAGCTTTGAATGAGGTCACGATAAAGAACAAGTATCCTTTGCCCAGAATAGAAGATCTGTTCGACCAGTTGAGAGGAGCCAGTGTGTTCTCCAAGATAGATCTGAGGTCAGGTTATCATCAGCTCAGGATCCGACCTTCGGACATTCCGAAGACGGCATTCATTTCTAAGTATGGGTTGTATGAGTTCACAGTGATGTCTTTTGGTTTGACCAATGCGCCAGCATTCTTTATGAACTTGATGAACAGTGTATTCATGGATTATCTTGATAAGTTTGTGGTGGTATTCATTGATGACATTCTGGTTTATTCTCAAAGCGAAGAAGAGCACGCAGATCATTTGAGGATGGTGTTGCAGAGATTGCGAGAGCACCAGTTGTATGCAAAGTTGAGCAAGTGTGAGTTCTGGATCAGTGAAGTCCTGTTCTTGGGTCACATAATCAACAAAGAAGGATTGGCTGTGGATCCGAAGAAAGTGGCAGACATTCTGAACTGGAAAGCGCCAACAGATGTTAGAGGAATCAAGAGCTTCATTGGAATGGCCGGATATTATCGGCGATTCATTGAAGGGTTTTCGAAGATTGCGAAACCAATGACAGCGTTGCTAGGCAACAAGGCTGAGTTCAAGTGGACCCAGAAATGCCAAGAGGCCTTGGAAGCGCTGAAAGAGAAGTTGACTACAGCGCCTGTCCTAGTCTTGCCTGATGTGCACAAGCCCTTCTCGGTGTATTGCGATGCTTGCTACACAGGTTTGGGATGTGTGTTGATGCAAGAGGGAAGAGTTGTGGCTTACTCGTCCCGACAGTTGAAGGTTCATGAGAAGAATTACCCAATCCATGATCTAGAGTTGGCAGCAGTGGTTCACGCACTGAAGACATGGAGGCACTATTTGTATGGGCAGAAATGTGATGTTTACACAGACCACAAGAGTCTTAAGTACATATTCACTCAGTCAGAGTTGAACATGAGGCAACGAAGATGGTTAGAGTTGATCAAAGACTATGAGTTGGAGATTCATTACCATCCAGGCAAAGCAAACGTAGTGGCAGATGCTTTGAGCAGAAAGAGTCAAGTCAATCTGATGGTCGCTCGTCCGATGCCTTATGAGTTGGCCAAGGAGTTTGACAGGTTGAGTCTCGGATTTCTGAACAATTCGCGAGGAGTCACAGTTGAGTTGGAACCTACCTTGGAGCGCGAAATCAAAGAAGCGCAGAAGAATGATGAGAAAATCAGTGAGATCCGGCGACTGATTCTAGATGGCAAAGGCAAAGATTTTCGAGAAGATGCAGAAGGCGTGATATGGTTCAAAGACCGCTTGTGTGTTCCCAATGTCCAGTCCATTCGGGAGTTGATTCTTAAGGAAGCTCATGAGACCGCTTATTCGATTCACCCTGGCAGTGAGAAGATGTATCAGGATCTGAAGAAGAAATTCTGGTGGTTCGGAATGAAGAGGGAAATCGCAGAGCATGTGGCTATGTGCGATAGTTGCCGAAGAATTAAGGCAGAGCACCAGAGACCTGCTGGATTGTTGCAACCGTTGCAGATCCCTCAGTGGAAATGGGATGAAATCGGTATGGATTTCATAGTCGGATTGCCTCGCACTCGAGCCGGCTACGATTCCATTTGGGTAGTAGTGGACCGTTTGACCAAGTCAGCCCACTTCATACCTGTCAAGACCAACTACAACAGTGCAGTATTGGCAGAGTTGTATATGTCTCGGATCGTTTGTCTTCATGGTGTGCCAAAGAAGATAGTGTCAGACAGAGGAACGCAGTTCACATCTCATTTCTGGCAGCAGTTGCATGAAGCCTTGGGCACGCATCTGAATTTCAGTTCAGCTTATCACCCGCAGACGGATGGCCAGACCGAAAGAACCAATCAAATTCTTGAAGATATGTTGAGGGCATGTGCGTTGCAAGATCAGTCCGGATGGGATAAGAGATTGCCTTATGCAGAGTTTTCCTATAACAACAGTTACCAGGCCAGTTTGAAGATGTCACCATTTCAGGCGCTTTATGGAAGGAGTTGCAGAACTCCGTTGCAATGGGATCAGCCTGGAGAAAAGCAAGTGTTTGGGCCAGACATTTTGCTTGAAGCCGAAGAGAACATCAAGATGGTCCGAGAGAATCTGAAGATAGCGCAATCAAGACAGCGAAGCTATGCAGACACAAGAAGAAGAGAGCTGAGTTTCGAGGTCGGAGACTTTGTCTATCTGAAAGTGTCACCGATCAGAGGAGTCAGAAGATTCGGAGTGAAAGGCAAGCTAGCACCCCGCTACATTGGTCCGTATCAGATTCTTGCCAGACGTGGAGAAGTGGCCTATTAGCTCAGTTTGCCCGAGAATTTGTCTGCTGTGCATGATGTCTTTCACGTGTCTCAGTTGAAGAAGTGTTTGCGTGTGCCAGAAGAGCAGTTGCCAGTGGAAGGTCTTGAAGTCCAGGAGGACTTGACCTACGTTGAGAAGCCAGTGCAAATCCTTGAGGTTGCAGACCGAGTCACCCGAAGGAAGACCATTAGAATGTGCAAAGTCAGATGGGATCATCACTCTGAGGAAGAAGCAACCTGGGAGCGTGAAGATGATCTGATGGCCAAGTACCCAGAGCTCTTTGCTAGCCAGCCCTGAATCTCGAGGGCGAGATTCTTTTAAGGGGGATAGGTTTGTAACGCCCCGAATTTTGCAGTTGAATTTTTTCTTTTCTTTACTCGCCAAAATTCGGGCGTTACCTTTTCTTTTTCTTTTTTCCCTCGCTAGACCTTGACCTTTTCCAAAGTTAGCGGGATTCGGTTTGGAATTCCCGTGTAAGAAAAACCATAAAACTGTTTTATGTTGTTTGATGCACCATGCCGAACTATGCATTCTTTGATTGTTTGAAAGTGCAAATGCATTCATGTAGAAAGATCGGATTTCGAAAATTAAGGAGAACCTTTTCTTTCTTTTTCTTTTTCTTTCTCTCTCTCCTCTCTTTCTCTCCCTCCCACGCCGTGGGCCGACCCCGGCCGGCCCAGCCGCCCTTGCGCCCCCTTTTGGGCCCAAAAAGGCCCAACCGCCCCCCCCACCTCCCCTTTTTCCCCAATTCTCTCTCCCTCCCTCTCATTTTCTCTCATTTTCTCTCCCCCACCCTAAGCCGCCGCCGCCCCTACCCCCCTGCCCTAGCGCCGGCCGCCGCCCTCGCCGTCGGCCGCCCCTCGCCGGTGAGCCCCCCCTCCTCCCTCTCTCCCTCCTCCCTCCCTCTCCCCTCCCCCTCCTCTCTCCTCGGCAGCCCGGCCGCCTGGCCGCCCTGGCCTGGCCGCCTTGGCCGCGCCCCCAACCGGCCGCTGCCGCGCCGCCCTGGCCCCAGCCGGCCACGGCCGCCCCTGGCCGCGCGCCCCAGCCCTCGCCTGGCCAGCCCCAGCCGGCCCCTGGCCAGCCCCGGCCGCCCGCCTGGCCGCCCCCGGCCGCCCTGGCCCCTGGCCGCGTCCCCCTGCCTAGGGCCGGTTCAACCGCCCCCCCCCCCCTGTTTTTTTTATTTTTTATTTTATTTTATTTACTTTCTGTGATCATAGTTATTTTATTTTAGGTAGGCTAATCATTGTTAATGTTATTGAAATATGAAGCTTAATTTAGAATTCCGTTACGCTAATTGATTCATGTGATTAACTGTTTATCTCGTTCAATGTTGATCAACTTAAAATGACTAAGTTTCCATTAGTGTATATAACAGAATTCTTTTGTCAAGAACCAGTTGTAACTAATCATTAGGGCATAAAACTTTAACCCCCTGCGAGACCCTTTCCCGTTTCTTTCTAACCATAACAAATGCGATATCGAATGTCATACTTGATGCATATTCACTTTATTTGTCATCTTGTATGGTGTACTGTTCTTTTGTATTAAATATGTGGATGGATGTATGTATGTTTGCAATCGCATAGAGAACGATCCGGTCGAAGAGCCCGAAGAATTCGCAGGAGAAGCCCCTGAGCAGCAGTCGGTTGGTGGAGGCAAGTGTCCTTTGACCTATCTATGTCCTATTCATTATTTAATTCACCTCCCGCTTTACACATTTATGCCTAAGGATTGACTAGCTTTTGTTATCCATGTCCTTGTTTACCTATCTGGGTTGGATTATTACTGTTTAGTTTTATGCTATTGCTTAACTCTAATCAATGAACATGATGAGATTATCTATGATACGCTGTTTTCCCTCTTCTTATTATGATGTTATACTTGTGGCCTTTAAGGGGGCTCGAGCGGTTTCTCGAGTGCCTCTCCGTAAGGACCTGTTCTATGGATGACCGCCCGGGAAAACAGTGCAACCATGAGGGTGGAATGGGGTGCCCTTAGCTGAATAATTAGAGGATCCGGGGTGTAGTTCACTTAGCCGTCGTGCCGTCAATGGGGCTCGGTGTATGCGGCTCGCTCTGCCAAGTTTGGGTCCGCCCCTTGGGGAGGAGTGTGGTGCATTTAGGAAACCTAACGGGTGGCTACAGCCCCGGGGAATCTTTGTAAAGGCTACGTAGTGATGCCCTGCTAGGCCACCTAGGTAGTGGTCAATGGGGAGTAGCTCTCTCCGGGCAGAATGGGAATCACGGCTTGTGGGTAAAGTGCACAACCTCTGCAGAGTGTTTGAAAACTGATATATCAGCCGTGCTCACGGTTATGAGCGGCCAAGGGAGCTCCAGTGATTAGTGGTACTTGATCAGAGATAATTTGGCACAGGTGGTTATGAGATTGTTGATTCTGGTTATGACTATGATGCTGGTAAGTGGTACTCTTTCCGTTTGGAAAGGAGTACGTTTGGGTTAATAACTTGGGTTAATGCTAAAACTTGGCTTTCTACTAGTAAGTAATAATCTGACCAACTAAAAGCAACTGCTTGACTTATCCCCACATACAGCTAGTCCACTACAGCCAAACAGGATGCTTGCTGAGTATGTTGATGTGTACTCACCCTTGCTCTACACACCAAACCCCCCCCATCCCCAGGTTGTCAGCATTGCAACCACTGCTCAGGCGAAGATGAAGCTGTGGAAGGAGACTTCCAGGAGTTCCAAGATTACGACGAGTTCTAGGTGTGGGTTAGCGGCAACCCCCAGTCGGCTGCCTGTAAAGGCCGCGTTTATCTACGTTTCTTTTCCGCACTTTGATTTATTGTAAGGACTATATGGACGTCTCAGACGTATGATGTAATCAACTATTTCCCTTTTTAATACTATTTTGAGCACTGTGTGATGATGTCCATATTATGTAACTGCTGTGTACGTGAATAACTGATCCTGGCACGTACATGGTTCGCATTCGGTTTGCCTTCTAAAACCGGGTGTGACAGATGAGGAGGGAGAATGGCGAGATGGCCCCACGCGTAAGTGACTCAGAGAAAAAGATAAGGGCGCTGATGGGCCAGTGGGGTGCGATTCAGTCATGGGCCAAGCAGGAAAATAGGGCCCATAGCTCAGTTTCTTATCCCTTTTTTCTTTCCTTTTATCCATTCTTTTCCAAATTTAAAACTTCAATTCAAATTTAAATCCGATTTGAACATTGGCTTTCTGAATATACCCAATAAGAATCCTAATAATTCTAAGGAGTGCTCTAATATTTATCCTTATATAATACCTATTAACCTAAATAAAGGATAATTTATATAGGAATCCCTTTATTGAATCTTTATTATTAAACATTTTTAGGAGATGTGACTTCAAAAGTTTTGAAAGAAGAGATAAAAAAAATTCTAACTCAAAACCTTTGGAAAATTTTACATAACTCTCAAAATGAGATTTTGAGGTGTTACAATTAGAAAAGAAAGATTTCGTTATTCAGACCATGGAGGGTTCTTTGGCTGAAGTCCAAACTGAGAATAACAAGTTAAAGAATGATTTGCTCCAACAATCAGAAAAATTTGAGCAAGAAAAGAAATATCTTGAAGCAAGCCTAAAAACTGAGGTGGATAAAAATTCAAATTTGCAGAAATCCTTTAAAGAACTTCAAGAGAAATGCTTAAGCTTCGGCAGCCGATGCGTGCAGCGGCTGAATGATGTGTTTCATTCTATTGGAGCCAGCTCTGCAAAATTTACACCTTCAGCTGAAAATCTGCCCAGCACATTAGAATATATTGAAGGCGAAGTTGATTCCCTTGACGAAGTTATTGGTGGGCATGCCGACTTCTGCGCCCTGGTAGCTTCTCGGGGCACAGCTACTGCTTTTCTGAAGGCTGGCTGCACGCATGGAAATATTGTGAACAGACCAAACTTCAGCTTGTCAGCATCAGATCTGATAGATATCCCAAGCCTAGCCCGAAGCATGGGAAATAGATTCATGACCCAGATCTGGGTAAGTGGCGGGCGAAAAATGGCAGGTGACGAAGCTCGAAGTCATCTTAAGTCGGTAAGAAACTTATGTTTGTTACTTTTACCTTCTCCTTGGAATTTTCACCTTTCTTATTCTGCTGTTTGATATGCGCAGGATGACGAAGCTGAAGAATGACGAAGCTGAAGTTTGACGAAGCCTAGCCTGAAGCTTGATAGTTGCTTACAATATACTTTCCTGCAAAAATTCTGGAGAAACTCTTGTAATATAGTTATGGAACAACTTATGTAAATTTGTACATACCTTGTAATATATTTTGTTTCTGCTATCTGTGTACAATCTGCTTTGCTGTGGACGAAACTTCTCTTTTGAGTCGAAGGCGAAAAACACCTTCCCTTCTTTTCGTACACAACGAAGCATAAAAAAAATTTCCTTCGAAGTTTTTCCTCATTGTCGAAGCATCTGTGTTTTTTGTGCGGTATAATGATGATTCTATATATGTCTAAATGCATGTTTATGAATGCAAATGACATGATGAGATGTATTGTGCAAATGAATATCAAAACCATAATCATAGCCCTTCAGCGTTGACTTTTCGCTGTAAGCCTCCCTTAGGAGCTTCTTCGCCTTTTACTTTCAGCGGAATCAGCGCTTATTTTTCGCTGTAAGCCTCCCTTAGGAGCTTCTTCGCCTTTTACTTTCGGCGGAATCAGCGCTTATTTTCGCTGTAAGCCTCCCTTAGGAGCTTCTTCGCCTTTTACTTTCGGCGGAATCAGCGCTTATTTTTCGCTGTAAGCTCTGCATTCCCTTAGGAACGACTTTTGAGCTTCTTCCTGTTTTCTTTTTTTTCTCATTTGCATTTACATTTACATTTTTTGGGGGATATCACTCTCATAGAATTGAAATAAGGAAAATTACATGTTGTGGCCCCATTAAAAACCTTTCTCCCCCTTCGGAAAGGAAAAGGGTGACACAAAAAAGAATATAGAAAATACATCATACTAAACATAATATCGCCGAAGCTCATCCGCATTCCATGATCTGAGAATATCGTTGTCGTCCATATCCTTCAATCTGTAGGAACCGGGTCTTGATGAAGATACTACCAAAAAGGGGCCTTCCCACTTCAGCTGTAATTTGCCTACTGTCTCAGGGTTGGCTACTCTTCGAAGTACCAAGTGTCCTGGTTCAATGTTTTTCAGCTTGACCTTTATGTCACGCCATTTTATTGTTTCAGCTTGATATTTATTGATGTTTTCCACAGCTTGAAGTCTGATCCCTTCAATAGCATCTTTTTCTACAGAGCAATCAGCTTCGTCTTCGCCTTCTGCCGAAGCTACTGTCCTTATTGATCCTGCTTTGGCCTCTTCTGGGGTTATTGCTTCGTCACCGAACAATAGTTTAAAGGGCGTAAAGCCTGTTGACCTTGACATGGTTGTGTTATGGCTCCACACCACTTTGATTAACTCGTCTGGCCACTTTCCCCTGGGCTGATTGAAGATTGACTTCATTATTCCTGTCATTATGATCCCATTAGCTCTTTCGACAAGTCCATTTGACTCTGGGTGTCGGACTGATGCAAAATGGATCTTCGTGCCAATTTGATCACAAAATTCTCTGAAGGCTTCAGAATCAAACTGTGTCCCATTATCCACAGTAATAGCCTTCGGCACTCTGAAGCGACAAACAATGTTTTGCCAGAAAAACTTTTGAATAGTAAATGAAGTTATTGTGGCTAAGGGCTTTGCCTCAATCTACTTGGAAAAATATTCCACTCCCACTACTACATATCTTAGGTTCCCCTGTGCTGGTGGTAATGGGCCTAGTAAATCGAGGCCCCACCTCTGCAACGGCCAAGTGGGTTGTATTAATTGGGTTAAAGACGAAGGTTGTTTTTGATCTTTTGCACATTTCTGACAACCTTCACACTTTTGGACCAGATCCGCTGCATCCGAAGCTGCCTTTGGCCAATAAAATCCTTGGCGAAAAACTTTGCCAAGCAAGGGTCTAGATCCAATGTGAGATCCACACAGGCCTGCATGTATTTCCTTCATTAATTCTATACCTTCGGATCTGGATAAACACTTGAGCAATGGGGAACAGACCCCACGCTTGTATAACTCCCCTTCTATTATGACATATGGTCGAGCTCTTGCTTCTATTCTCCTGTTATAAGCTTCGTTGTCTGAAAGAAAATTACCCTGAAGGAAAGAGATGATCTTAGTTCTCCAATCTTCGCTATAAACAGGGGATATGTTAAGGATTGCTCTTTCGAGAAGCTCGACCGAAGGTGCTTTTATTGTTTCGAAAAATACTTCCGAAGGTATAGGCAGCCCCTGGGCTGCTGACTTGGCCAATAGATCAGCATATTCATTTTCTCCACGAGGAATATTTTTGACAGAGAAACCTTCGAAGGAAGCCTCAATCCTTCGGAATGTATCTAGATATTTTTCAAGCTTCGGATCTCTTGCTTTATAGCTCTTGTCAACATGACCAGAAATAACTTGAGAATCAGTTTTAAGAATGGCCCTTCTGATTCCCATTGCCTTTAGCTTCCGAAGACCCAAGAGCAGAGCTTCATACTCAGCGATATTATTTGTGCAACTAAAATCAAGTCTTGCCGCATAACAAGTTTTAACTTTGGATGGTGAAACCAACACAGCAGCCGCTCCTGCTCCGAAGGTTCCCCAAGACCCATCACAAAACACTATCCATGCTTCGACATCTTTATTCGTTTCTTCCTCCTGAGCCCCTGGCGTCCAGTCAGCAATGAAGTCTGCTAACGCCTGGGACTGAATCGAAGATCTATGAACATAATCAATACAAAATTCATTGAGCTCTGCAGCCCATTTTCCAATCCTTCCAGTAGCTTCTCGGTTTCTCATAATATCCTTCACAGGTTGTGAAGAAGGAACAATTATGTTGTAAGCTTGAAAATAATGCCGAAGCTTCCTGGAGGCCATCAAAACAGCATACAGTACCTTCTCCAATTCTGTATAATTTTTCTTTGATAAACTAAGAACCTCGGATACAAAATATATTGGAGTCTGCCTCTTGACTTGGCCTTCAAGCTTCTCTTGGACAAGTGATGCACTTACCACTGAGTGCGAAGCTGCCACATATAATAACAAAGGAGCCCCTGGCGTAGGTGGAGTTAATGTTGTTAGATCTATCAAATATTGCTTCAGCTCTTCGAAGGCTTTCTGCTGGATTTGTCCCCATTGAAAGTCTTCGGCTGACTTCAGCACTTCGAAGAATGATAAGTTTCTCTCTGCTGATCTGGATATGAATCTGTTGAGAGATGCCAGCCTTCCTGTCAATCTTTGAGCCCCCTTTTTTGTACTTGGTGGTTCCATTCGAAGTATAGCTTCGATTTTGCTTGGGTTAGCCTCAATTCCCTTTGTTGAAACTAGGCAACCAAGAAATTTCCCCTTCTTTACTCCGAAGACACATTTTTCTGGATTCAGCTTTAGACCAGCCTGTCTAAAATTAGCGAAGGTCTCCTGTAAATCAGCAATGTGGTTATCTTGCTTCGTGCTTTTTACAATGATATCATCAACATAAGTTAGCACGTTCCTGCCTATCCGAGAGTGGAGGACCTTCGCTGTCATTCTACTGAAACTTCCTCCGGCATTCTTGAGCCCCTCAGGCATCCGAAGGTAACAATATGTCCCACTAGGGGTTATGAAGCTGGTTTTCGGCTCATCCTCCTTCTTCATCCAGATTTGATGATAGCCTGAATAGCAATCCAGCAGACTCATAAGCTCTGATGAAGCTGCTACATCGACTAAGGAATCTATCCTTGGCAATGCAAACTCGTCCTTCGGACAAGCCTTATTGAGATCAGTAAAATCGATACACATTCTCCATTTACCATTGGCCTTCTTCACCATAACAGTGTTAGCCAACCATTCTGGGTATTTTACTTCTCTAATAACTCCGGCACTGAGGAGTCTTTTCACTTCATTCCGAGCACCTTCGGCCTTGTCATCAGACATCTTCCGAAGCCTCTGCTTTCTGGGTCTGAAGGATGGATCAACATTGAGCGAGTGCTCAATAACATCTCTGTTAACTCCACAAAGATCATTAGCTGACCAAGCAAAAACATCTTTATTGTTGAACAGAAACTTTATCAAGGTTTTCTCCTGCTCTTCAGACAATTGAGATCTCAATAGCACTTTCTGCTCTGCTATATCCTCACATAAGACCATGGGCTTCGGCTGATCAGCCGAAGCAGCTTTTTCCCTTCTGAACTTGTATTGCTCACAAGCTTCAGTTCCATCTATGTTATGGATTGCTTTTGAGTCTATCCAATTTCCTTCGGCCCTTCTGGCAGCTTCCTGACTTCCATGAATAGCAATGGGCCCTTGTTCCGAAGGTATCTTCATGCAAAGATAAGCTGGATGAAGAATTGCTTCGAAGGCATTGAGAGTACCATGACCAATGATTGCATTGTAAGGGTATTCCATGTCAACAATATCAAACACAACTTGTTCAGTCCTTGTGTTGTTGATAAATCCGAAGGTTACTGGCATTGAGATTTTGCCGAGTGCTACAATCTGCCTTCCTCCGAAGCCGCAAAGGGGATGTGTGGCATCAAGAATTTTATCTTCAGGCTCTTGCATCTGTCTGAAAGCCTTAGCAAATATTATATCTGCTGCACTACCTGTATCAACCAAAACATTGTGGACCAGAAATCCTTTGATAACACAAGAGATAACCATAACATCGTTGTGTGGGTAATCCTTGAGTTGAAGATCCTCTTGGGAGAAGGTAATAGGAATGTGAGACCATCTTGACTTGATGAAGGGTCCTTGCACCCCGACGTGTTGTACCCTTCTCTGTGCCTCCTTCTTCTGCTTCTTGTTGGCTGGCTCTGAGCATGAACCGCCTGTTATCGGGAATACCAGCTTCGGAGCTCCAGCTTGAATGTTAAACGAAGCCATCAGCTCGGAAAAGTGGAAGTGAGTTCACCGGAGGTGGGCGCCAATGTTGGGGACTTATTCTCAAATGCTATGAATTAATAACAAGGCAACATAAAATGTTAAATATTAATGTCCTTCGTCCGCTGAAGCATTATTTCCCCAAGGATGTAATGAACTTCGGACGAAGGTTATAATGACACAATTACGAAGGTTATATCTTCGTAATTAAATTCTCAAAGATAATATAGAATAACACGAGATATAAAAGCATTAAAGACAAGTAAATTAGAAGTAAACAACATCATTTACATATTATATAAACTTGATGTATTTAAATATAATGTGTACATACATTTATACCTCTGCCTTGGCAAGGAATAATTTCCGAGTGATGTGATTGCAATTACAGGAATGCGTGAACAGTAAAGGGAATATTGTTCACTATTTATAGGCACAGGACACAGCCTGTGAGCAATTACAATCATACCCCTCATAAAAGTTTACAACAACGACTCAAACTCTTATGGATTAAAATGTCATTCTATCTTTAAGTCGGTTTGTAACTCCGAAGCTTCATGAACGGCACCCTTCGGCATCACGTACAGACAGCTTCAGTCGAAACTGTTTCTTCTTGCAGGACCTTCGGCGACGAAGCATGATCCCAACATAACACATGATTATCCAACTGACAAATCTTCATTTGTTGTGAACAACACATTTATCTGTTACGGAGCGCGTTTAGTAAGATTAAGGTCTCGTTTGGTTTAGAATGATTAAACGTTAGTGATTTTTAGTCTTTAAAGAAGCAAAGGAGCAAATAAGGTGACTAAAAGAAACTAAAAATAAATATTTACAGCTCTCACTCTCTCTCTTTAATGCTCGTGAGCACCCACGGTGAATGCATGGCATGCATACGGTGAAGTCTCAATCACCTAACCATACATTAATTAAAGGTATTATAGTAAATACACACGGTAATTAAGGGCATGTTTGTTTTACATTATAATCTCTCCAGATTATATAATTCAACGTTGTTAAAGTCTTCTTCTCCGCCGAAGGTTCTCAAGACAAAAACACCTTCGGCACAGTCATACATAAGTCTTCCCTCCTTCTGCCGAAGGTTCTCAAGACGAAGACCTTGCGTAGAAGCAATGATGTCAAATGCCGAAGCTACCATCAGCTTCGGTTCAGATCAAGCAGAGGAGGAAAAGACTAGATCGACCCTAGTAATCTAAGTTATGTCTATATACAAATGTTGAGGGTCATGAATGTAATTTTACCCAGACCGCGTCCCGTGCCTATAAATAGATGAACAGTAACACCGTACTGTTCACGTTGGATTGTAATCGCTTTCTCGCGTCTTCACCTTTGAGCAAGCCGAAGGTATCAATCATTTGAGAACGAGTGACCAACAAACGTATTTTGAACTAACTTAGTTCTAAATATGTTGGATTATATAATACAGATTATAATCCCAAACAAAGAGACCCTAATGCTCTTTAGTCGGGTTCAGTCACCGGAACTAAACAAGGTATTTTAGTGACTAAAAATCAAACTATATAACTAACGAATCAAACAGGGCCTAACGCACACCGCTGCAGTCTAAGCTCCTTTGATTACAAGAGTATTACAGCAAAGGTGAAGTGCTTGTGGCTCGTAACACTCTTGTGGCTCGTGGCTTATCGGCTCGATCGGTTCGTGGTCAGCTTGGCTCGACTCGGATATATATTGTTTAAAATTAGTTTGAAATTAACTAGAAAACGATTTTTGTATATATATTATATTTTTCTGCTCTGTCTCATGAGCTAAAGGAGCTTGATCTGACTTTGTAGCTCGTTGACTTAATGAGTCGAGCCGAGCCAGCTCATTAGCTTAACGAGCCAGCTCGAACTCGTATGAGCCAGCACTAGGGTATGAGTCAGCTTCCGTGTTCATATATCTTGGTTCGAATTAGGGATGAAAACGGTACGAAAAAATACCGTACCGTCCCGTTTCGATTACCGATTTTTTCCGATCGTTTTCGTATAGTTCGGGTATTTTTCGGTTTCGGGACGAAAACGGGTAAATTGTCTTCGGTAACGGTATCGGAAACGAGCAGACTGTTTTTTCGTTCGTTTGTGCGGTTACCGTTTTGGTTCGGGAAAATACCGTTTTGCATACCGTTTAGGCTATTCGGTTTTGGGCCTTTCAGTTCACACTTGTCACAGGCACAGCCCAAGGCGGCAAGGCCCAAGCTGCCCAAGGCCCAAGCTGGAACGGCGTGAACGCTGAACTCACTGTGAAACCGGAAACCTAAGCCGCAGGCCACAGCCGCCGCCCGCCAGCCGCCGCCCGGAGTCTCGAGTCTCGCCCAGCCCAGTCGCCCTCTACTCCTGACGCTGCCGGAGTGACGGACGAGTGGACGACGCCACGCCACGCCGGCGGCTGGTCCCTCTCGCGGTCGCGGGTCGTGGCTCGGCGACTGTCTCAGCGCCGTCAGCGGGCTCAAGTTGCAAGCAGAAGCAGGCCGCGGGTCCTGGCTGGCTGGCTTGCAAGTTGCAAGCAGCTTTCTCCACGCGGGTCGCGGGTGCCGGCTAGCTCCTCGCTCCTGCGGCTACGGTGCAGACTGCAGACGACCGCGCGGGCTCCAGCTTTGTCTCCGTCCGACCGTCTTAGTTACAATTTGCCTCCTGCTATCTAATCTGCATTGTGTGACTTTCATTTGTTAGAATCTAAGGATATTCCTTCACTTGTCACTGATCTGACCAATTTAGAGGACTTTGCAACATATGTAAAGCTTGCGAATGAAGAGGTATACATGGTTCACTGCACAAAATTACATGACATTCAGTTTATTGTTTGTTTTTGTTAGTTACCGACTCAAGTTTCGTATGTCGATCGTTTTCGACGTATCTTCGTTTCGATTTTTTTCGTTTTCGAATGACCGGTAATTTCGATACCGTATACCGACCCTAAACTTTTCGTTTTCGTTTTCGTACCGTTGTTATAAAACGAAACCAAAACCAATATTAGTGTTTTTTCGATCGTTTTCGACCGTTTTCATCCCTAGTTCGAATCGTGTATGATTGTGACTTGCGAGAGGGGGAGAACCATGCATTGCCTATTCACAGGCTATACGGCACAGTTTGCGAATCATAGCCGTGACCGTGAGTCGTTGGCTCGTTGCATCTGAGTCACTGTTGCATCATTTTTTGTTACTTAATAGATCTTGGAACGCGATGTTTATTGCCCTGTATAAAAACGTCTAGACAACTTTAATTTGTTTGATACAGCGATATTAAATTATCTACTCTGTCCATTCTAAAAAAAACCAGAAGCATCGGGAAGACCCAAATAATCCCAAGCTTAACTAAAAAAATACATAATGAAAGCTACCGATACAATACATGACAAGTAACAGCAAAATAACAATTATATAATATATTTTAACAATATATTTTTATAATTCCAGTTAAATCTATAATAGTTCCAGTCATAAAAAAGCTGAAATTCTGAAGTTTTAGAGGGGGGCGTTGTCTTGACAACAAAAGTTACCACATGACGAAGGCATGTCATTTCAGTTTAAAATAAGTTGTTATGCATTATAGCGTTCATCATACTAAACTAGGTACGTACCCGTGTGATGTTACGAAACACAAATTGATGAGCCTATAACAGCTCAGGACCTTGACGACGGGCAACGTGAGTATAATGTTGACGATAAAATCCGTGCTTAAACATAATATGGAACGATATAAATACGTAATATTATTATAAATTGAATTTATGTAGAACAAATGTTATCAATATCGCATAAATTATTTCTAAAGAGTAAATATAGAATGTTTAATCATAAGCAAATGTCGACACCTTGTACATTAATCTAATTTTTTTAAAATGTCGATAAGTCTCTGTTATTAGTGAAAACGAGATAGGAAGAATGATAGCCGTTGATACTTTATCATAGAAATGTCCTGTTTATATTCACATGAAGGGACACATTCCAAGTAGTATTTTAATTGGGAAAAATCTGACACACCCAATTACAATATTCTGTAACAACGTGGAGACGGAGGCAAACCTCGTCGCGTGTGTCACGGGTACTTGTGCAGCATCGGTCCCGCCTGCCACACAGCCGGTCCAGATGTCCACTCGCACGCAGGGAAAAGCAACACGGACAGAAGAGCCTCGTCGCGTGCGGCCAACTGGCCACTGCAGTTAGGATAGGCTGCTGCCTGCCTGCCTGTGCAGGCAGCTCTCTGCTCGTGCCAACGGGCCACTGCAGCTAGGATAACAGAGGAGCTGAGCAGAGCTATGGACTGCGAAGGACAGACAACACAGCACGGCCCGGCCGCACAGGGACACAGCTAAAATTTCTCTGTGGCCCACATGCTCCGGCTCCACGCTCTCTTGGTTCAGCGGCCCAGTGTGGGATCTTCTGCCTGGCTTCCGGCGTCGAGTTCTCTCCCTGTGGCCGCCGTTCTCCCTCGTGCGAACGTACTGTGTGCTAAAGTCGAGGATCCTGCTGTATCTTTATTCATGTAGTATCCTACGTCAATCCAGATAGGAGTTGGAAGCATAAGTGCTTTTTTTAGGGGGAGGGCTAGACACGGGAACTTGCTTGGTTTAGCAACTCTGCTTCGCCTATAATGCGCCCACTTTTAAGCTTCGCGATGGTGCAGTGCAGTGCACACACAAAGCCAAAGGGTCCGTTAACTGCACGAGTCTAGCTTATTTCTCTCTTTCTGTCAGATCATACAACTTAACAAAAGGTACTCTAGTTCACTTAAGAAAAAAATTGGGCGGATCCAGTAACCCCAAGGGATTAGAACTTGCATCCTAGCGGTGCGAATGATCCTAGCTTCTTCTTTTTTGTTTTGTTTTTTTTTTGGGTACCAGCAGCATCTGATGGAACAAAATAATGGTCGTAAACACTTCTGTCAGCCTGGAGCATTAGCGAACAACACAACTTCTGGCTGACTGATGATACCGGAACAATCAACGGGGGAGGGAGTGGGGGAAGATAATGGACAGGTAGATTCAGAGCCTCGCTGAAGCCACCCGCGGCCACAGCTTTGTTAGGAGAATAAGCAACCGGAGCGTCCTAGTCCTAGCCTGTATATATCTCGCCGCCAAGTGCAGATCGGAATCCTACTATGTGAAGAACAAAATTTTGTCGGCCGCCTTTATGCTTGCTCTTCCGGCTTGCAGTAGATTCACGGCTAGCTCTTGGTTGCGGCGGCGTACCCCCGGCGGTCAGCACCGCCACGCCGACACGGAGACCAGCTCGCCGCGCTGACAGTAGAGGCAGAGCGCGCTGCCAGTAAGAAGCAGAGGGCACCACCGCGCTTCTCCACACGGAACCCCATTAGCGCCATCCGCTTAAGTAGGGCCTCGGCCTGCGACTCGGCGAACGTGCTGGCCTGCACCGGCATCAACCCCGCCGACGCGAGACCGGTCCGCCACGGCAGCGGCGGCGGCTTGTCCACGGCCGCCGCCGCGCGGTGGCGCGACACCACACGCAGCTCCACGTCGGATTGGACCATGAACCGCTCGATCCTGCCGACCGCCTCGGCGTCCGCGCCCCCCACGGCGTCGACAGAGTCCAGCAGGGACACGCAAGGCTGGAACGCCTATAGCAGGTGCGTGGCGAACGACAGCTCCGTGCGGTCGCAGCCGCGGTCCACGGACACCACCACCTTGGCGCCGAGCCGCTTCACGAGGCGGAGCACGGCCGGCATTGCGGCCACGTGGGCTGACCCCACGGGGAGGTGAACGGCCACGGCGTCGCCGCTGGTGATGGCCACCAGCTCCGCGGGATCCAGGGCGTCCACGTTGTACGTCGCGAACTGGAGGAACACGCCGAGCTCGCGGGCGAAGCCCGACAGGTTCTCGTGGATGAGGTTCAGCTCCAGCCGGTGGTGCGACGCCGGCGACACCAATGCAGTCCCCTTGAGCGTCGCCGCGGGGCAGCACTACGCCAGCTCTTGCATCAGCTACGCACACTGCTCGCCCATGCCGATGTCCAGGTTCAGCACGTGGATGCGGCCGGAGGCCCCGAGCTCGTCCAGCACCGCCTGCAGGTGAGGTGCGCGAACTGGAGCACGGGGGGCACCTCGGAGAAGGCCTTGTACGCGCCGGCCATCGGGTGGGGTCGCTTCGGCTACGGTGCCGCGTTCAGGGACGGGTGCGAGCCGAAGAAGTTGGGTGTGTGGCCGAAGGGCACCGGCTTGGCGTCCTCCAAGGTCGGCGCGAACGGCATGGTGGAACCGAACGCCAGCGACATCATGGACGGCGCGTGGTCCAGCTCAAGGACCGGCGAGTCCATGACAGACCCCATGGTCGCAGACGCGTCCTCGCCGCCGATGATCCACCTGAGGAAGGTGTGGTCGGGGGCGAGCCCGGGCGGCGCCACGGCGTCGGCGACGTCCCACCCCTCGCCGACGCCAAGGCCCATGTCAAGCGGCGTGAGCTGCCACTCCTCCTTGCCCCCCGCCACGGCCTCCTCCGCCCCTCCTCCCCCTGGCCATGCTGCCGCCACCGGCGGCGGGGAGACGTTCTTGGCGTTAGCACCGGCGACGGCCGCCGCACCGACGGGGAGGGAGTGGCGAACTAAAGCGGGGTTGGTGGTCGGAGGCCAGGGTGATGCCGACTGGCGGAATGGGCCACGGTCGACGACGGGAACAAGGACCCGGCGAAGAGGTCGGGAGGACAGGGGTGGGAGCGGCGGGGCCGTGGGGATATCACGAGAGGGCCAAGGATTTGGAGGATAGTGGAGCCGCGGAGGATCCCTAGAATGGCGCCTTCCATCGACGGAGCGCGAGCGTGGGGCGATAATGGCGGAGGCAGGGATGGAGAGTCCCTAAATGGCGCGACCGAGATTCTGGGTTGGGAGCGAGAGGCAGAACAATGGCACACATGT
This sequence comes from Zea mays, assembly GCF_902167145.1. Taxonomy (NCBI): domain Eukaryota; kingdom Viridiplantae; phylum Streptophyta; class Magnoliopsida; order Poales; family Poaceae; genus Zea; species Zea mays. The sequence goes on from NC_050097.1 coordinate 4,852,118, forward strand.
GGACGGCTACAATAAAGACTTATAGAGTAGTAGGGATATAATAAACGAGAGCCTTACCTCAGGTACCAAACACTATGGGGCGTTTGGTTACCTGTATACGTCGGCATCGTGCTCCACGGATGCAACTACTGAGCGTTTGGTTGCTTGGATGGAGGTTGAGGCCTGTCTCACACGGTACAGAATTTCCTCATGAGTCAGTTTCTACTCATGCGGCAAAAATCTTCGTTTCTACGTGGCCAGGCTCGCGCGAGCGCAATAAGCGCGTGGATGGGACATGTCAGTGGCTTTGTGAGTGTAAGAAGATGCCTGCATAAAGCTAACCAAACGAAATCTCCGAGCAACCAGGTGTGGATACGATAACCAAACATCACCCGTATGCATGCGCTCAACCTGGCTACTTGGAGCTTGGCTGCCCAAGTACAGCTTGGCTCATATAAGAAGGGAATCAAACAGGCCATACGTGACCAACCAAATACTTGCATGGGGTATTAGAGTTGTCTACTTGTCTCAATGAAATCCTTAGGCTATCTGCAGCGATTACCCCTAAATTTATTCTTTTATATCACTTTTTTGTGTCACGTCATTAACATTCCACCCCTACTTTTTCATCTTCCGTAGCGGTTCCCCCTATTTTCTCCCCCTATACCCCACTACAACCATAAAATATCATTTCATATACTATTTTTTATCTACTATCATTTTTTTCTACTAACAATTACTAGCGGACCCACGGCTACGGTAGCAAACAGTGTTAGCGCAGATGAGCAGTGGCACGCCAGAACCAGGGGAGAGAGAAGTTGTCCGATGCTGGGGTGTCTTGTATTTTTTCTTTTATCAATGGGTTTAAGATTCACTAGCTTTCTCATTCTACTCTTTCACAAAGGAGTGCGACAAGAACTCAATGAATCTTATGCTATTCATTAAATAGATGATTTCTTTTTTTATTTATTAGAGTAGAGTATCGGCAAGGAATCTCGATTATTAATTCGTTTTTTAAGTATTATTAAGTAAGCCATCCATAATGCATAGACTACCCCTCCCATTTCCTAATTTTGAATGTAATACTTTATTGATTTTTTAGTCCCTTTAATTGACATAGATGTAAATACTTTAATAAGATGATGCACAAGAAAGGGTCAGGCTAGCTCAGTTGGTAGAGCAGAGCACTGAAAATCCTCGTGTCACCGTCGAGTGAGAGCCTCCAATCTTGGAAGGCTTGTAGCCTTCGAACTGTTATGATACTATAACTCTCTCCAACAAAGACCATCCTGTAAACCAAATTTAGACAATCGAACGTCCTGTATGGCGTGGTGGCGCCCAACAACGAAGTTCCGATAAAATATCGGTCCATCATCAGCGCCGCCGTGCATCCACCAGTCGCCGTTCAGGGCCACCGTCGTGCATCCACTAGTCGTCGTGCATCCACCAGCAGCGGCCATGCCTGCGTTCAAGGCCCTGGCGTCGGGCTTCGCCGTGCCCAAAACTAGCAAGTTAGCTCCGGCCACCATAGCCACGCGCTACGCCCCTGATGGGGCAACTTTGACGCTGGTGAAGCTGGATTGCGGACGGCGGGGACCAGCTCGTTTCCAACGCCGATGAACAGACATGAGCGCTGGGAGCGCTCGGCTGTGCCTGATGCCGACGAGTGCGTGGTCGTCGACCAGGCGCAGTCGCGGGGCTCGTCTTGGCTGACGCAGAGGCCGCCGTGCTGCCCGCGGTATTCTTGTAGCTTCGATTTCTTTTCTTGTGCCCAATTGGAGTGAAGCTGTGGAAGAAAGGCGACAACAGCTTGCAATGCACATGTTTGACGAAATGGTTGAGCAGAAGAACAGAAAAATAAACCGTTGTTTTCATGCTACCACCAGTATATGTATAGTGAAATCTGATACCACTATAATTATATAGAGGACATAATTTAGAAAACGTTAATATGATACCACTATAATTATAGAGGACCTAATTTAGGAAATGTTACTATGGAGACTGAGAAGATATAAAAGATGATATTTTTAGAGTGTGTTGTAAAATACAGAGAATATTATTTTAAAAAGTGAAATTTAGGAGACGTTACTGGAGATAGCCTAAGATTAGAGGAGATTCCTATCCTTTATGTCTCCATCAGCATTCTCTAAACGGTTCTCTAGATATAGATGACACTGCTGGATTTTCTCCATATAAAGTTTCTCTTTCCTCTCCTCAATCCATTTTAATATTTTAAACAACAGATTTAATAAAACAAAAAAATGTACAATAAATTTGAAAGTATGAAAAATGCTATGCAGTCATATTTACTATATACCATAATGCTATGCAGTCATATTTACTCTATCTCAACTATATACCAACTTTTATATATTATATCATTTTTAATTTTGTACCGTATATGTGCTGCCGCATGCTGCTCACGGTGCAGTGTATAGGTGCATTGCATAGAGTTCCCTCCGTACCACGTTGGTTACGATTTATACTCTTGTATAGTAAGGACCTGTTTGGTTAGAGGGATTAATATTTAATTCATGGTTTTTAGTTCTGTTTAGTCTTTATTTTGCCAAACAGAGGGACTAAAGTAGGGACTAATTATTTTTAGTCTTCCCTTACATGGGTGCTAAAAGGAACTAAAGAACAACTTTCATTTTTAATTGTCCTTATCTAGAAAATTAGTGTTAAACAAGAAAAAGAGACATTTTAGTTTTTATATGTTGTATTTAATGTATTTAGAATCTGTTTAGTCTCTATAACTAAATAAAATAAGGATTAGAGTTTAATCTCGAACTAAACTTTAGTCCTAAGACTAATAGAACCAAACACGACATAAAAGGCATACAGCCCTCCGCAGCTGCCGCGTAGTACATGGAGCACTGCCTTAAATAAATATCGTGGAAGTTGCAGATGCCGGCCGCGTATCCCAGTCCAGAATCTAGAGTCGAGACAAAAGCCAATTTTCCCGACTGATTGAAAATCCCCGCTCGCTGTTGACTGCAGATGCAATCCCAGTATCCCACAAGCACAAAATCCTCAAATGGCCTGTCACGCCTTTCGCATTCCTTTCCCGCAACAGAAAATTTTCCTTATAATCACTGTATGTTATTTTTCGCGTTTAAGAAAAGCAAGCGAAAAAAGTTCCTTATAATTATGTACGTTATTTTTTTCGTTTAAGAAAAAGCAAGCGGACAAGGCACTTCCAGCCCGCGGGCTTGTCCGTCCGCAACAATTAAGGATGATAACAGAAAATTCTCCATCCGGAATAACTCTCTATACCATTTTCACGACCAAAGAATTTCACCTCGGGATTCATACTAACACTTAGGGTTTATTCGTTTACTCTCAATCCATATGAATTAGATAGGATTAGATATGCTTCAGTCTTAAATAAATCAAAATCTTTCATAATTTTTTTCAATCTCATCCAATCCACACGTGATAGGAATAATCGAACAAGCCCTGGGATATTTCTTTCCCATCTACGTTCTCCGCAGGAATAATTCCCGAAGGATATCTCGTTTTCATTTAAATTATAATTACGACATACATCTTTTATTATTAATGCAAAACATTTTTACTTATACTTATCGTAAGACATAATAAATCATTATGTGTCATTAAAATGAACACATTTATATAATAATTAATCTCTAGACAAGGAAATTATTTATTTTTATTATTAATTAGTTTAAAAAACATTGTCGTATGCTGGTTTAAAGGGTCTCTGGGTCTCCGCGGGGAACAGAGATGGGAAATGCTTCCCTGTCCCCATCATCTCGGAAAGAATTCCTCTCTATTTTATATCATAAACTTTCTCATCTTCGCTCTCTAGATTTCTGTTTGAGTACTCTAGTATTGATCTCAATCTATAATATTAAAGTGAATTGAGGTATAAATTAGTTTAATTTACGTCTTAATTCACCTCAAGATTGAGATACTAGGCCTTGGAGGGAATTTCCGTGGAGAATCAGGATCGGCCCCATTGCCGTCTCTAGCACCACTAGTAGCGAAGCCACTGGTTGTTGGTAGGTGCACGCACCCCACCCCCTCCTGCCGTCCTCGATCTCGTCTCCTCCTCCCTACCCAATCCCTCGCGGTGGGCGAGGGTGGAAGCGAGTGACGATGGCGGCGCTGGAGGCGGCGAGGGAGTGGGCGGGCTCCGTCATACCGCCGGAGCTCGCCGCCGCCGCGGGGGGAGACCCACTCGCCGCGCTGGCGGCCACCGCCGCGGCCCTCGTCGCGGGGCTGCTTATTATCGCTGTCTGGTTCCGATCCGGAGGCGGGACGCCGTCCAAGCCGGTCGCCACGCCGGTACGGCCACCGCCGGTCAAGGTGGACGCCGACGCCGACGTTGATGACGGCCGGAAGCGCGTCACCATCTTCTTCGGCACACAGACTGGCACCGCCGAGGGGTTCGCAAAGGTCGCTGCCCGATCCGATCCCACTCGCGTTTAGTCTAGTTTGTTCCGTTGCCTCTTTTTTTTTTTGACTCGATGCGTTTATGTACTCATCAGTCCATGGCGGAGGAGGCGAGGGCGCGGTACGAGAAGGCCGTGTTCAAAGTGGTGGATCTGGTAATTTTGCATGATCTACATCTATATGCGTACGTGTGTGTTCTAAGCTAGATTGGGCTGCCGGCTGTGCTGGAGCTTGAGAGATTTCTGGGACGTGTGCAGGATGACTATGCTCAGGAGGACGAGGAATACGAGGAGAAGCTGAAGAAGGAAACTGTGGTGCTGTTCTTCCTAGCAACGTGAGCCCCCCCCCCCCCCCCCCCCTCCTCTGTGTGCTGATTCGCCCATTGGCGGATTGCGCCCGTTGTCGCTTGCACCTTATTCCATGACCCACCTGCCTTTGGTTGGAGCTCAAATTAAGCTGTCTGGATCGGTGAATTGCGGCTTTTGTCGCTTGTGCCTTGATTCCACAGTTGATAATCCACCTGTCTTTTGTTGTCAAGATCAAGCGAACTTTGTGGACGCCTAGCTTCCGTCATTTGTCGCTTGTTGCTAAATTCCATTGATTACAATCCAACTTTTGTGGCTTGGTGAATTACTCTTTTCTGTGTGCCCTAGTAGCTAGTTCCATAATGCACCTGCCTTATTTTGTTAAGCTTAATTTCTGTGTAGATTGGCTAAGCACCTTTGTTGGTCACTTCTTAATTAGGAATCCAGCTGCCTTGTAAATTTCAAATGCCCAGTCCTTTTACTTGGTGTGCCTTAGAAAAAAACACTTTGTATGAGGTGAAAAAACACTTTGTAACTTTAATCATCCATTGATGACATGATAGTTTAATGTAGCCTTCCACTGATAACGCATAGTTTAATGATACATGTGTTGCGAAAGGGCCTCTAGCCGAGTTGGTTAGGTGGTATGAGTAGCACTCCTCAAGTCTTAGGTTCAACTCCCCGTGGAAGCGAATTTTAGGTTGTGGTTAAAAAAAAATCCCTCGTCTGTCCCACGCCAAAGCACAGGTCTAAGACCCCGTCGCTGTCGTTTCTCACATGGGCTATGGTGCCGCTGTGTATGGGTGGGGCAGGTGTTCGCGGGTTTTTTCGACCTGTCTGGGGCTGTCTTACTCCCCACAAGTCAAGTTTTTTTAATGATACAGGTGTTCATTTTGTCAGAATTGGAATCACTTTGCTGTCTGTTCTGTGGAGAATTGGCTCCATTTATCTTGGCTGCGTTCAAATAGACATCACAATTTTATCGTAGCACAACCTTATTTTCATTTATGATACAGTAAATAGTTTGGGCAAAATTTCCTTCTCCATGATTTATGAACAAGTAATATTGTTTGTTATGAATTATGCAGCCTATCTCTTTTAGTTAAAATATTTCATCTGTATTTTGTGGCAAATTAAATTCATGGTATGCAGATATGGGGATGGGGAGCCAACTGATAATGCAGCACGATTCTACAAATGGTTTACTGAGGTTTGTGCAGTCCCCATAGTTGGGTTGTGTTGACTACTATTACACTTTTGACCTCTTTTCAATACCTAAAACAGGGAAAAGAGAAGGAAGTTTGGTTGAAGGATCTTAAATATGGTATTTTTGGCCTTGGAAACAGGCAATACGAACATTTTAATAAGGTTAATGCACAGAATTGCATGTTATTGTTATTTGGAAGCTGGTTACTTTTGAGTGTTTTTGTTATTGATTATGCACGTGTAAAATGCAGGTTGCAAAGGTGGTAGATGAGCTAGTAGAGGAGCAGGGTAAGTAATTTACCTAGTTTCCATGGGAAAAGTTGAAACAAGTAGATCACTAGCATTAGGGGACATTCTCAACATAGTGATTTATTTTTCAAAGCTGGAAATTTTAGGATTTTCCCATTATGGTGCCATGGTAATGATAGAAACCATAACACATTCTTTTCCCTTGTACTGATCACATTTATTTTAACGTGAGAATCTATTGTGCTAAATGCATGCATTTTCCCCATTAGCTGCCATGGTAGGTCCTTCATGATGTAGGGTTTCATGATTCATGATTTTGGTATTTGATTTTGTTGTCATGGCTTCCAATTTCTTGTGTATCTAGGTGGGAAACGTCTTGTTCCTGTTGGCCTTGGAGACGATGATCAGTGCATTGAGGATGATTTCACTGCATGGTACAAAAGCTACAATGATATATATAATCTGCTGTGCATTCCTTTGCCTCGGTAGAATCCACCATGTGGATTGTTGATACAAAGTAGTGTGGTGGACTGAATGGTAGTGTCGCTTGTTGCCACAAAAAAGCAAATCCATGCTTGTTCTAATTTGCAGTGTTGATAGGTCAGCTTTGAGCCCTTTTTTTGCCTTGGTGATGGATGAGGTCACAAGGGATGTACAAGGGATAACCTTTTTTTCCTCGAACACGCAGGAGACGTGCACATCATTAAATTAAAAAAATAGAACAAAAGGTCAAAAATGGATTTTCTTTTTGCGGACGATGTAGTGCTAGTTGATGAAAGCCGATCAGGAGTAAGTAGTAAACTAGAGTTGCACCAGGAGATTCTAGAGTCTAAAGTATTAGACTCAGTAGAACTAAAACCGATATGTGAGATGTGACTTCGGCACTACTACGCATGAGGAAAGGAGATGTTAGTTTGGAAGGTCAAATAGACCTTTTGGGATTTAGGATCAATCGATGATTTCAAGTCGCCTAGTCGCCTGGTCGAACCCTGGGACCGACCAGGCGACTAGTCGCGATTAGGCGACGACTAGGGCGACTAGTCGGTCCTAGTCGGTCCCTGGTCGTCCTAGACTAGTAGCTATACTTATATAGGTATATATATAAATATACATGTATACATTATATAAATTAGAACAAACAACTAGGATAAGGGGAAAGGACGCAGCCACAGCCGGTTGGAGACTGCAGCAGGCTGCAGAACTCCAGGAGAAGGGGCAGGGACACATGGTGCTGTAGCCGCCGCCCGCCGGTGTAGCCGTCGGCAATCAAAGTCCAGGACTGCAGGGGCGTGCAAGAGACTGTTGGCGGCTAGGTTAGATTAGGAGAGGAGAGGAGACGTGCAGTGACTGTAGATGGGCTAAAAAAGGCCCAATAACTAAACCCTAGCCGGGACGACCAGGACACATAAGTCGGACGACTAGTCGCCCTAGTCGATGATTAGTCGGACGACTAGGTTGTCTAGTCGAGTCGTTCAGCAAATCATGTACTAATTACCGACCAGGCTGACTAATCGCGATTAGTCGGACGACTTGAAATCATTGGGATCAATGTTACAAAGAGACGGGGATATTAATGAAGATGTTAGCCATAGAATCAAATCACTGTGGATGAAGTGGCGTCAAGCATCTGGCTTTCTATGTGACAAGAGGGTACCACAAGAGCTAAAAGGCAAGTTTTAGGACGACGGTTAGACTTGCTATGTTGTATGGTGCAAAATGTTGAACTACAAAAGATGATATGCTCAATAGATAATTGTTACTGGAATGTGTATGTTGCATTGGATTTGTGGCCATACAAGGGATCAAGTTTAGAACGATGATATACATGAAAGGCAAGGGGTAGCACCAATTGAAGAAAAGCTTGTCCAACACCGGTTGAGATGGTTTGAACATGTGCAACGGAGACCTCCGGAGACACTAGTGTGTAGTGGGATTTTAAGGCGCGATGTCAATGGGAAGATAGACACGGAAAAGACCAAAGTTGACATAGGAAGAGACAGTAAAAGGAGATTTGAAAGGATGCAATATACCTAATGATTTAGCCTCGAATGGGGGTGCATGAAAAACAACTATCCATGTGTCTGAACCTTGACTTGTGGTTTTTGTTGGGTTTCAACTCTAGCCTACACCAACATGCTTAGGACTAAGGCTCCCTTTGGTTGGGCTTTTGAACTTGCTTTTGCTTTTGCAAACGCCAAAATCCAACCAAAGGGGTGGAAAGAAACAATTGCTTTGGGTCAATTGCTTCTTTTACTCTGGTAAAAAATTGAAAGTAGCTCCCTCCGCTTTTACCTGTTGTGAAGGTGAGCAACTTCAAAAAATTACCTAGTTCCCATGAACACCTAGCAGGTAAAGCCCTTGGGGCCTCACGTACCCCGGGGCACCTAACGAATAAAGGCCCCTAGGTCCCTCATACCCTGGGGCACCTAGCGGGTAAACCCCCAGTGCCCTTGCCCCCTGGGGCCACCTAATGGTACAAGCTCTCAGAAGTCCTTGCGCCTCGGGGTACGTGTTAGCTCAGGCTCCTGGGGTCCCACATATAGGGACCTAGAGGACCAAAGGACCTTTCCCAGGGAGATATGGTCTTGGCAACCCCATCGAGTTGCCACAAGGCTAAAAGGCGTCAAGTGCCCATTAGGGTCACACAGAACAAAGGTGTGGGCCTAACCCTAGGAAAGTAAAAAGGAGTGCATGAGAGCAATGACCTAGCGTTAAGTCTAAGGTACATCACATTGAATGCACGATAGGTCATATTATAGGGCTGGTAAGGCATGCGAAGATACATCACAACCTGCATAACACTTGAGGGCTCTAAACCAGACACTCCATGGTCCTATAACATCAGTAATATGCGTACACACTACTTGGAAGTTTGATAAAGCTGAAAGAACAACACCGTAACCTATTGGGATTGGGTGACATGGCTAGTGGCTACGACACAAAGGTTTGTGGCATAGATATTAAACGCGTGAGACAGGCATGGCGGGTTGTCTACCAAAGGATGACTCCGACAACATTGTATTAAATGTGGAGATACACACATGCCACCACCTTGACTTGCACAACGGACGCAATGCCGCTACACAGATAAACTAGAATATATCGCGGTATGAGAGCTTGAAACCCTCGCCTGTGGGAAGGTTGAGAGGATCCACCTCAATAGGACAGAACGGTATGAGGGGTCACACTCATGGTAAGGGGTACTGGAAGCATTAATACATAAGAGTAGATCAGTATGATTACATGGCCCCATTAAGATGCTCCATGAAGATCCTCTAATGTGATATGTGTAGTTAGCCCTATGACAGGCTAGGGCCACAAAATTGAAGGTAGTTCATCCAAGCCAAGAGTGATAGAAAGCGGATAGCTCAGATTTAGTTCTTTACTCCTCAGAGAGGATCTCCTCTACCTCACTTAAAGCTTGAAATCTTGTACATTGTTTTCATATAAAGACTCTCCACTAGAAAGATGACATATGATATTACACTTCAAGCAACCCAAACCTCCGTAAAAACCCCCATGTCACCCTTGTCATTACTGTGCTAGTAATGTCATGATCTGATAGGCAAACTCTACAACATCAGGATTCACTCGAATTGATTCTACATTGGTACCTTGCGTACCCTGGTGTTGTTATCTCGACAACACTATTCTAGCTTATAGATTAAATATATGCCTTAAATCTATAGCAGTGAGTATATCCATGTTTAATTCTGCAAAAACTTTACATGACCATTTGAACTACGAAAGCATTTTGTCTTTCTGTACAGAAATAAAAATGTTGTAATTTATTATGTTTGTTATGTTCTATTATGTTAGAAATGATCAGCTGCTACTGCTGCAGTACAGGAGCAATAGCAGCTCCACGCCTCCACCATGTCATATCCTGTCTATCTAGTGACAGCAGTTGGCAGTAGTGGTAGTGTATGATTGTATGGCCTGGTAGTTGGTAGTAGTAGATAGTGATCTGACTTTGATAGATGGAGTAGAAGGGCAAGCTGCATGTTAGAGCCTCTCCAATACTTGAAAAAAATAATCCGTAAATCAATCATTTTCCAATTTGCTAAGAAAAGTAGGGAACATATTTGTTGTCTTTCCTTAACCATTTCCAATATCTTGCTTCTAAAAGCTAGAAGGAAATTTTGCATCAGGAATCCCAGACTTCCCAAATGAGTTCCAGCCACTTCTATACTTTCTTTCTCTCTTGTACATTTGCTTTGGGAACCTTGTCTTTTCTCCTTATTCTTCCCCATGTTGTTCCACCTCCAGATTGGTGAATTGGATACACGCCTGTATCTTTCCTCATGATTGGGCGATTTTCTCAAGTGCAGAAAGATTGGGAGTTCAGATTCTGAGTTTTTGGAGAGATCTTTTTCAATCTTGCCAAAAAAAGATGAACAAAGCAAGTGTTACTTAGAAGAGGAAAGGCAAATGCAAATAGGGAAGGAGAATGCACATGAGGCACAATATTTGTTTGCCGGAGTTCGGTTCCACAAAGAAACCAATGTCTCTGTTGAGGGGTTAACATAGAACTAGATCTCTGTCAACCCTTTCCTCGCTCAAGCGATCACCAAGATCGAACTTGAGTCCCTTTCTTTTCTCAAATGGTGAGAGCAAACTCACACAAGTCACTCCACACAAAGTTGGAGGCTCTTGATTGCTTTAAAACTTTGGGAGCAGCAACTCCACACACTTTGATCACAAGAATTCTCTCCTTCCTCAGAATCACAACACAACTTAAGTGCTATTGCAACTCTTTTGCTATTCTAGCTCTCAAAAGATGTCTATTCTAAGCACATAACTCAATTTGGAGCACTTGAACGATTTGGATGGCTAGGAGATGATCCCTTTACTTCTATTTGATGTTTCTTAGCTCATGGATGGAGTTGTGCCCGGTTGGGGTGGTATGTATAGGCTCCCCACTCAAATATTGCCGTTTGAACCCCACTCAGATTTCTGCGCGTTCATTGGACATGTCTGGTGTCGCCTTAGAGGTGACCATTGGATAAAGATGTCAAATCGTTTAGTGTGTCAAGGTTCACCTGACATGTCCGGTATGCCACCGGACATGCCACGTCAGATAGCTGTTGAAGCCTTCACGCAGTCGACTGTTGAGCATTGTACACTCGGTGCCGAATTCAGTGTGCCACTTGACTGGTCTGGCGCCTTCTGTCCAACTTGGTCCAAAATATAGCCTCTTTGGTTGGTTCGGTGTGTCATCTGGTGCAACACCAGACTCGTCGGGTACCCTATATTTGACACGTCCATTTTGCAACCTTCTCTAAGTACCGTATTTGGTGGGGTGTTTGGTGCGCCATCGGATACGTTCGGTGTCCTCTGCTTCTCGAAGTCCAAATTCAGCCTTTCTGCAAGCCATATCCGGTGTGCAATCCGGTGCACCGTCGGATACGTCCGTTGTTCTCTGGCTGTTCTAAGTTGTTTCTTTGACTTCCTTTGCTTGCGCTTGTTTTGTATTGTCTCTTGGACTTTTGTATGACCTTTCCAAATATTCAGTAAGTCCCTTAAGTCCTTTGCATGACACTTATCTTCTGAATCTCTTTGCACATTTGTCCAAGTCTATGCTGCATCTTTTTAATTCTACAATCAATCACTTAGCTGAGTTGTTAGTCCAATTAGTTGTACTGGTCATCAAACACCAAACTAATATAGAAATAGTCTGAGGTCCATTTCCCTTACAGGAGTGGGTTTTGGACTTTTGGCAACTCTTGGAAATGCTCTTAGTTCGGTAATGTCATTTTGCACTGTGTTTGGGTGTGAGGTGTATTCTGTTCTCCCCCTTATCTCCCGTGCGCGTGAGCGCGCGCTGTCATTGGTGGTGGCTTACCTGATTCCTTAAGTCGATCAACATATTAGTTCTGTAGTGCATGATGTTTATTCTGTTTTTTTGTCTGATTCTAATCCATCCATTGGTATATTCTAAATGCCAGGTTGCTGTTTTGTATTTGTAATGTTTTTGGTATTGCTGCCTGAGTGAGAACCATATATTCCTTATTGTTTTCTGTAGGAAAGAACTAGTGTGGCCAGAATTAGATCAATTGCTCCGCGACGAGGATGACACAACTGGTGCATCGACTCCATATACTGCTGCTATTCCTGAATACAGAGTTGTTTTCATTGACAAATCTGACCTGTCATTCCAAGATAGATCATGGACACTAGCCAACGGTACTGGTGTGATTGATATTCAACACCCTTGCAGGTATTTGGACACCAGACAATTTGCTAACAACTTTTTGATTGCCATTAAAATTTTTCTTTACAATAATATTATTAATTGCTAGGTCTAATGTTGCTGTTCGGAAGGAGCTGCACAAACCAGCTTCAGATCGCTCTTGTATCCATCTCGAGTTTGACATTTCTGGCACTGGTCTTGTGTAAGTTTCCTGATGTATATATTCTTTTTCCTCTTATATTCCTTTATTTCAGTCTTGATCCTATCTATGTTCCACTGGTTTCCCTGTGAAAAGGATGTTATCATTTTTTTGCTGCTTTGCTAGGGACATGCTATATTCCATTGGGTTTTATTTATATTCATAGTATTAAAGTCTTGTACTTACATACATAGCTCAGCTACTAATGGGGTGTTTAGGTTGAGGAATAGAGTGATCCATCACCAAACTCATGATATTATTGTTTGGTTTGGTATGGAATGGGTTCATCAATCACTACCTCATGGCTCATGCACTTCATTGGGATTGAGTCATCTCGTCACATTTTAAGGGGCAAACTCATGATGAACCACTCTCGATGTAGGATGAGGTGATCCCACTATCCAAACAGCCCCTGAGTACAAGTCCTATGCCAGAATATTCATTATGACTTGTGAGCATGATTTAGGCTACTGCAGATAACCTAAATAATTTGCACTATAATACATCAGCAGAACCTCACTTGGTCCTTTAATATTTTTCACTAAAAAACTAGGAAATATTTCTGTTTCATGAATTGGAAATGACTCAATTTGTGGTACCACAGGGATGACATATTTCATGTATTTAGATTAGCGATAAGTAGGGATGCCAGTTCCACTCATTTTGGGTCATTGGGTTGATCCACAACTTGCTAAAATGAAATAAAAGGGTGGGTGCTACCTAATTAATTTTGGGGAAGAAATGATTTAATTTAGGCCTTATAGTGCCCACTTGCATCCCTGGAGATAAAAGGTTCCTAACCAGTACATTTATTCGTGTTAGTCTTGAATCTCGTACGTAGGAATGACTTGGATCAAAGTGCAAAATATAGCATGAATAGCTTGTTACGGTCCAACTCCCACCTTATTTTTGTGACTGGATTAGGTTCTATCAGTCAGCCAAGAATGAAATCAATTTACTTTCATGGTTTTGGCATCATTTACGCCATCAAATAGGAAAGGAACATATTGGATTCTGATAGTTTGGCGATTGGTTTATGAGCCAAACTGTCATGATTAGGACGAGGTATAATCATGTGAATAATGTTATTACTTGGTACCATGGCAGTCAGGTTGATGCCAACATGACAACAGGCAGATTAGTAGATCCTATAATGTTTTCAGTTGGTTGACTAACTTATTAACTGGCTTACTAAATAATTTTATTTTCTTATGTTTGATTGCATTGACCCATTGAGGTGACAGTTCAGTCACAATTGTTTCACAAAACTCGAGATGGAAGCAGCAGCCATGTACTTATTTGAATACAACAAGAAGGATGTCTTTTAGTTGTAGGCAAGTTGGGGTAGGATGGAAATGAATTGCCATGTACTTCTTTGATTACTGTTCAACAGGACAAAACCAGTACTTGTGGTACATCAAACAGTTTAGCTTTGTGCCGATTGTTGCATTGCTTTGAATTCTAAATTTATTATCGGCATTGTCCAGACAATCTTGTTGTAGGTGTGAGTACTAGGACCCCCCCCCCCCCCCCCCCCCACCCCAATTTATAAAGACTACAGCATATCTGAAATTCTGAATGTTTGTTTCAGGTATGAAACCGGAGACCATGTTGGTGTATATGCAGAAAATTCTGTTCAGACTGTGGAGGAGGTTGAAAGGCTACTTGACCTTTCTCCAGACACATTCTTCTCCATCCATGCAGATGCAGAAGATGGATCTCCTCGTAAAGGAGGAGGTTCCTTGGCCCCACCTTTCCCATCTCCATGTACCTTGCGGACTGCGCTTCTACGATATGCTGATCTACTCAATCCACCGAAGAAGGTCCACATGATTTCTAAGAATTATCCTTTCTATTTTCCTTGTGATTGTTTGACCAATCTTTGAATGATGTAATCATCTCAGGCTGCTTTGCTTGCTTTAGCTTCTCACGCATCTGATCCAGCTGAAGCTGAGCGACTTAGATTCTTGGCTTCTCCTTCTGGAAAGGTTGTCTTCCTTTCAGAATCCCTATAGTATGCCATTTAAAGTGGATTTTTTCTTCTTTTCTGACTAGTAGAATTGTATGTAGGATGAGTATTCTCAATGGATAACTGCTAGTCAGAGGAGCCTTCTTGAAGTTATGGCCGCATTCCCTTCAGCTAAGCCACCACTGGGAGTGTTTTTTGCAGCAATAGCTCCTCGTCTGCAACCACGATACTACTCAATTTCATCATCTCCAAAGTAAGTATTTTTTGTACTATCAGTGTCCATTTCCTCTATTTGCAGCCTTTACCTACAAGTTTCAACATTACGTGTGCACTATTTACCTTTTGGAATGGGGGGGGGGGGGGGGGGTCATGTTACAGGAAGATGGTTAGCGGGAAGCCATGTGTACCTTTGGTAAAGCTAGTTTTCAAGTCTCTAGCTTTGTTTGATTTCTTCCGCCATGAAATTATTTAAAGCTTACAGTTCAGGCACCAGCTAAGCCTAAGATGCTGAGTTTCCATATGTGATAATGTTGGACTGTCTTGTTCATATCGGTGTGCCATATCATTATGCTTGAGGTGGTGGTATGTACCTTCCATTAGGGAGGCCTCTTGACAACTTATGTCTCAGCAGGATGGCTCCCTCCAGAATTCATGTAACATGTGCGTTAGTTTATGGGCCTTCACCAACAGGAAGGATCCACCAAGGAGTTTGTTCAACATGGATGAAGGTAGGCTCTTGTAAAAATTCCTTTTTTGGTCATTGAGCTCCAGCAATAACGAAGTTCCTAATAGTCTGATTTGTTATTCTTTGATTTGATCATATGCTTGACAGAATACAATTCCTCTGGAATATAGCGAAGAATGCAGCTGGGCTCCCATCTTTGTGAGGCAGTCAAATTTCAAGTTACCTGCTGATCCGTCCACTCCTATTATCATGATTGGTCCTGGGACAGGGCTGGCTCCTTTTAGAGGCTTCTTGCAGGTTTGTTTTCCAAGAATCCAGTGGGTGTGTATTTGCAAGGCTGCTTGAGAGTAGTTTAACTTATTCTTGCACTCCCTCCCTCCTGGCAGGAAAGGTTAGCATTGAAACAATCTGGGGCAGAATTGGGCACTTCAATCCTTTTCTTTGGATGCAGGAACCGTAATATGGTAAGGGTCGCTGGTTATGGGCACAATTGATTGTGTTATTGTTGTGTTTATCAGCAAAAATTGATGGAATTCGTTCTGAATTACCACCCTTCAGGACTACATATATGAAGATGAGTTGCAAACTTTCCTTGAGGAGGGGGCGCTTTCTGAGCTAATTGTTGCATTCTCTCGGGAAGGGCCAACGAAAGAATATGTGCAGCATAAGATGGTGGAAAAGGTCAGATACAATACAACATACACCCTTCCTTAATATACTGTCACTTTTCAAGTGTTTTGAGTATTCAATGTCCACTAGAAGATGTGCTCAACTAGATTTACTTCTTTTTGTTACCAGGCCACAGATATTTGGAACATCATCTCAAATGGTGGTTACTTATATGTTTGCGGTGATGCCAAGGGAATGGCTAGAGATGTACACAAAATGCTTCATACAATAGTCCAAGAGCAGGTAGATGACAACCGCAATTCATCATCTAATACGTGACTATTAACTTCAGTATGTTGTTTGTAACATCTTATTTGTATTTTACCTCAGGGATCTTTGGATAACTCCAAAACCGAGAGCTATGTAAAGAGCCTGCAGATGGAAGGAAGGTACCTCCGTGATGTATGGTGACACATCACCTCAAATAAGCCATAGCTCTAGCGTGTGGAAGTAAAGCTGGCTTTGCGTGTATGACATGTCTAATGCCAACCCAATCGTCAGCTTTGGAATGAAGCGTGCCATTGATGATATACTGAAATGAGTTGATCAGTGCAATTCTTTGACATCTAACTATTTATTATTATATGAGATGGGAGGAACTGATGGAGAATAAATGCTGCTGTAGATTTGTAGAAGTTCAAAAAAATTGGGTACCCCTGACAAGTTTGTAGCCAAGGGGGTACATCATACAGTTTGAGATGAGGACACTATGTATACTGTTTGAGACGAGGACATTATGTATACTACTCTAGAAGGCTACCGAAACCAAATTTTGCATCTGTTTATTAAAAGCTTGTACTTTTATCATGGTATCCGTCGTTGGCAATCTACAACTTTGTACAGCCGCAATGTTGCATCGAAGGTGCAGCTTGCTTCGGCACCCGTAGGGATGCAAGTTCTAATTATTCAGGGTTCCTGGGTTGACCAGGCTGCAAGTTCTAATTGGGCTGAAAACATGGAGATGTCGGATCATTCACCATTGGTCTGATAACCCTAAAAAGGGTTCGATGCCTCAAAATTCCATCTAACTAATCCAACTTTGTAAACCTTGTAAATGGATTTTGATACTACTTTTGGGATTGTCCTAAGCCACCTAGAGTTAAACACAACAAATATGCACCATACCAAACTTATTAGATTTATTTAAGTCCTTGTTTGTTTAGTTCCAGAATTATATACTTATCAATTATCACGATCTAGTTATCTAGATTAGATAATTCACCTAATAATATGTGTTGTTTGTTTACCTCTCAACTTATTTAATATGGATTATATAATCTAAATGGTAAATAAATAGAGCCTAAGTCAAGTTACTAGTCCATAACCCTATACCCCTTTATAGTACGATTAAAAGAAAAAAAAATAAAATCTTAAACTGCTCTAAATGTCTTTCAACTCTAAACAACACTTAGAACTAGTCCATAACCCTATACCCCTTTATAGTACGATTAAAAGAAAATAAAATAAAATCTTAAACTGCTCTAAATGTCTTTCAACTCCAAACAACACTTAGAACTAGTCCATCATTAGCCTTGTCTTCCATCCTTTCAAAACCAAAACAAAATTCATAAACAAGGACATAAAAAAGCATAACCTCCTAACGTTAATGTTAGGAGGTTATTTTTGAATTATGTTTCATAAGGATCAGATTGGGTAATCAGATTCAAATTTAGGGGTTATTTTACTTTTTTTTAATAACATATGTGGGTAATTTATATACAACTATAGTATGTTATTTGAATTATCTTTCGTAATGATATAGATGGGTAATTTATACGAGATTAGAGGACTAACGGTGTATATGAGTATTATCAACGATGCTGTTATTGTCTATTAAATTAAAGACTACTCCCTCCGGTTTTCTATTAGTTGTCGTTTAGGACAACGACACGGTCTCCAAAATATAACTTTATCCAATATTTTTCTGTTAAAATACAAATGAACTCTTAATATATTTATACTTTTATAAAAGTACTTTTTAGACAAATTGGTGCATATAAATATTAGGTTCCAAAACTAAATAACAAAATAGTTATTTGTAGTCAAAATTTTATAAGTCTGATTCGAACCTTATCCAAAACGACAACTAATAGGACACCGGAGAGAGTAGGTACATAAGCTTTTCAGAAGAAAAAAAAATCTAGCGCGTCCCATGATATATACTAACAATATTGTCTTTGTGAGGATGCTAAGATATAATATACCTACGTGGCTGGCATGCACATGGTGTCCATCGATGCCCGCACACGTCACACGTGCGAGCACAGGACAGAGGACGACACTTCACGCGTACGTACGCAGCCACGCAGGGTCAAATTAAAGACTGACACAGATTGTTTATATCAAAACTTACTAATTAACAGAGCTGTAGCTGTACAACCGATCGTTGACTGTCGGTGCCCCTCCGTTTACTTTCGGGTCCAGACAAGACCAATCGGGATTTTCACCTCCAACTCCAAGCATTGATACTCCATATGGCTGTGGCAAAAAAAAAAACAATCATATATACATCTCTCACTATATAGATTATGTATATGAACACGCACGCTATATGCCTCTGAGAAGAAAAAAAAAGAGTAGTACTCCCTCCGGTGTCTTATGAACACGCACGATATATGCCGCTGGATTTTGCATGAGTAATTAGGGCCCATTTGAAGTTTAAATTTGCGGGGTATTATTATTATTTCCCGTTAGCAGTACTTCTTCCGGTATCCTATTAATTGTTATTTTGGACAAGGCTCAAATCAAATTTATAAAATTTTGACTATAAATAGCTATTTTGTTATTTAGTTTTAAAATATAATATTTGAATGCACCAATTTGTCGTAAAAATATTTTTATAAAAATATAAATGTATTAAGAATTTATGTATATTTTAACCAAAAAATATTAGTCAAAATTATATTTTCTAAACGATAACTAGAGGAAACCGGAGGGAGTATACCACGGTCAGAATGGGTCGGGGGTGCAACTTGCTGAGGTGCGATCAGTCTGGCCGGAAAAAGCCAGCAAAGGCGATCAGGCAGGCTGGTGAGGCGGTACGTATTGCGTGCATATCCCTTGGGGATCGGAACCGGAGTAGTTAGCTATAGACACCCCCCGGGGCAATGCAAGGAAAGGAAGGGAAAGTGTTACGCTCTATTGCAGTGCTCAGTGGTGAATGGAAAACAACAGAGACAAATGACAGAGGGTTGTTTCTTTATTGCAGAGATAGATGTATATATAGTGTAGTACACAGGGTCCCCAAGGGGTGCGACCCTTAGGCAATAACTGCCACCAGTTGGGATTGATCACATGTGAAACCTTTTGTAACACTCCCCCTTGATCAATCCAAATACATTTGATCATCTGCAAGTTGTCATCCAATATTTGATCTCCTCAAAAACCCTGTGGGAAAAATAAGGAGTACACAATATCTTTTGGATAATGAGAATAATCTCACATTGTCTCCAAAAGAAAAATATGCTTGTAATCATCATGTATAAAAACCCCTGTAGGGAAAATTAATGATGAAGCATATAGCTTTGTTGATATTACCTCGTTAAAAACTTTGAATGAGAAAACCTTAGCAAGGCAAAACTCATACAAAGAAAAGAGTGTAATATGATGGTTTAATACAGGTTATATATCATGGGGAATTACTCCCCCTGAACCTTGCAAGCTCTTAAGTCTTCTCATACCAATCCCCTCAACACATTTCTGAAATGTAGAGTATGGTAGAGATTTTGTGAATAGATCTGCAAGATTATCACAAGACTTTGTTTGCAAGATGTTTATATCCCCTTTTTCCTGAAGTTCATGGGGATAAAACAGTTTAGGAGAAATATGCTTATTGATATTGCTCTTGATATAACCCGTATCCATCTGAACAACACAAGCTGAATTATCTTCATAGATAATTGTTGGTGAGTCAAGAGAACCAATACCACAAGTTGTGAGTATATGATTCACCATTCTACGAAGCCATACACATTCACGTGATGCTTCAAATAATGCAATTATTTCAGAATGGTTGGTGGACGTGGTCACCAAAGTCTGTTTAGACGATTTCCACGAGATGGCAGTTCCACCTTGTAAGAATACGAATCCTGTTTGCGATCGGCCATTGTGGGGATCAGATAAATAGCCAGCATCTGTATACCCAATTAAACTAGGATCATTACTTCTCTTGTAAAAGAGTCCTAGATCCTTTGTGCCATTTAGGTATCTGAAAATATTCTTAATGCCAACCCAGTGTCTTTTCGTTGGGGCAGAACTGTGCCTTGCTAACAAGTTTACTGCAAAAGCAATATCCGGCCGGGTATTGTTAGCAAGATACATCAATGCACCAACAGCACTGAGATATGGGAACTCCGGTCCCAATGTCTGTTCCTCATCATCCCGTGGTCTGAATGGATCTTTCTTTAAATCCAAAGATCTGACCACCATAGGAGTCTTTGAAGGATAAGACATATGCATATTGAATTTTTCCAATACCTTTTGGGTATATGTACTTTGATGTACAAGGATTCCAGAAGGTAAATGCTCAAGTTGTAGACCTAAGCAAAATTTGGTTTTACCCAAATCCTTCATCTCAAATTCCGTCGTTAAATGATGACGTGCTTCATCAATATCAAGTTTATTTCC
The DNA here is from genome assembly GCF_902167145.1 of Zea mays. Taxonomy (NCBI): domain Eukaryota; kingdom Viridiplantae; phylum Streptophyta; class Magnoliopsida; order Poales; family Poaceae; genus Zea; species Zea mays. The sequence goes on from NC_050097.1 coordinate 4,872,620, forward strand.
TATGATGTTAAGGTCATCAACATAAACTGATATGATACAGAATCCCACTTTGGATCTTTTGATGAAGACGCACGGGCAATCATCATTTTTCGTGTATCCCTTACGTAAAAGGAATTCACTCAATCGGTTGTACCACATTCTGCCCGATTGTTTTAAGCCATATAATGACTTCTGCAACTTTACACAATACATGTTGCGCTTTGCCTTTGGATTCGGTACATCTATTCCATCAGGAACTTTCATGTATATATCAGAATCCAGTGACCCATAAAGATATGCGGTCACTACGTCCATCAACTGCAAAGATAGACGATTTTGCACTGCCAATGATATTAAATATCGGAATGTTATTGCACTCATGACTGGTGAATAAGTTTCGTTGAAATCAACGCCGGGTCTTTGCGTAAACCCTTGTGCTACTAGCCTTGCTTTGTATCTCACTACCTCACCATTTTCATTTCGTTTCCGAATGAAAACCCACTTATATCCCACAGGGAAGATATCACGTGGTGTAGGTATTACAGCAGAGAAAACTTCTCTTTTGTAAAGCGAGGCTAACTCCGCTTCGATTGCTGCCTTCCATTTGATCCAATCCGAGCGCTTGCTGCACTCTGCCATGGTCTTTGGATCTAGATCATTTTGAAGGTCCTCAGCAATCTGCTCGGAGAAATATATGTCGACATTGGTAGCTTTTCTATCATATGTTTCACCAGTCTCAACATAGTTGATGGCAATTTCATCATTCCTTAGAGACTCATCAGAATTTCCCAAATTGATGTGTCTAGGATTTTCCGATGTCCCAGCCTCGGTTATGTGCACATCCGAGCTGGGTTGTGGATCATCACAATCCACATGATACATTGTATCATATTGGTGTCCTTTTGCATTCACTATTGTTCTTTGCTTCTTAGCAACAGAACAGCGCTTATTCACCATACTTCTCCTCTCTAGGAGTTGAGTGGCCTTACTCGGTACTTCCACTCTTTCTGGTGCATTCCTAGCAGGAATGAATGATTTAGTGACACCTTTGTAATTAGTGAATGCATCTAGCAGTTCATTTGCAAGTCTTTGCAAATGTATAATTTTCTGAACTTGCAGTTCAGTTTCTGAAGTACGTGGATCAGAACCTGGAACACTTTGAGTATTCCAATTTATTTCCTGGCATTCTTTTTGGTACATAAATTCTCCCCCTAATGCCGGGAAATGTTCCTCATCAAAGATAGAGTCAGCAAAACGGGCTGTAAATAGATCCCCTGTTAAGGGTTCTAAATACTTAATGATCGACGGAGATTGAAATCCCACATAGATCCCCACTTTCCTGTGTGGGCCCATAGCTGTTCTCTGAGGTGGTGAGATTGGAATGTATACACAACATCCAAATTTGCGCAAATGGGAAATACTTGGAGGATTTCCACGTACCATTTGTATTGGGGATGTTGAATGGTATGCAGTTGGTCGTAATTGTATAAGGTCAGCAGCGTGCAGGACTGCATGACCCCAACACGACGAAGGCAATTTGCAATTCATCAATAATGGCCTAGCGATGAGTTTAATCCTCTTGATTAGTGACTCAGCCAGACCATTCTGGGTGTGGACATACGGTACCGAGTGCTGTACTTGAATCCCCAGCGCCATACAATAATCATTGAATGCCTGAGATTTGAATTCAGCAGCATTGTCCATTCGGATTGAACTAATCCGATGTTCAGGAAAATTTGCCTTTAACTTGATAATTTGAGACATTATCTTGGCAAATGCATGGTTGCGTGTTGATAGTAAACACACATGTGACCATCTAGTAGATGCGTCAATCAGTACCATGAAATACCTGAACGGCCCAGAAGTTGGCATAATTGGCCCACAAATATCTCCTTGAATCCTTTCAAGGAATTTAAGCGGTTCAGCTTTAATTTTGAGATATGATGGTCTCAAAATAAGTTTCCCAGTTGCACATGCGGTGCAAACAAAATCCTGAGATTTGGGAAAACTTGTTGTGGGCAGATTATGGCCAATTGAATTGCCTGTAATTTTCCTCATCATCCCTACGCCAGGATGACCAAGTCGATCATGCCAAATCTGGAATGCATCAACATCTTGGAAAATTACCTTGTATGCAACATGTGCATTGCTTTTAATATATGTATAGTACAACCCTGACGTGAGTGATGGAATTTTCTCGCATATGCGCTTGCCATATTTATTCGGCTTGGTCAAGAAGAGAAACTCTTCTTGATTTTCATCATGGGTTTCAATATGAAATCCATTTTGCCGGATATCTCTAAAACTTAGGAGGGTACGTGTAGAATCAGGATACAATAATGCATCCTCGATCACAATTTCAGTACCCATGGGGAGTGTAATAGTTGCTCGACCAGAGCCAACTATCACAGCATCGCGTCCGGCGATGGTCAAAACTTTCCCATCTCTTTTCTTAAGAGTCTGAAAGTATTTGATCTCCCTAAGTATAGAGTTTGTGGTACAACTGTCCACAAGGCATAATTCCTCTTCCGTCGAGTTGTCATCATTATGCATCTATACATAAATAAAAATTCTGAATAAGAATTTGTGTGATGCAACTTAGTACTATACATAACATGATATTTAAATATCACAATGTCGAAACAATATTACAATAATGGTATGGCGACTCATCCAATGAGTTCGCATTACACACAGGACCCAACACTGGTCTTGTAGAGTGTGTTACATCTCAACACATGAGATTGTATACCTCTACTTATTACAACAACATTATAAAGACAGTATAGAACAACCACACAAGCCACAGTGATCATGATCAAATCTCCAAGCATGAGAGATTTATGCCAAATCTCCAAATGGATCCTTTGACATATACTCAATGATCATATCATCAGATTCATCTTCTTGCAGAAGTGGAGGCTTGTTGTCAACCCCATTGAGGTGCTCTTTAGCAAGAGTGTTCTTCAGGTCACCAGAAGCCAGTGAAGAACTTCCAACCTCAATTGGTGCTTCAGTAGAATTGAAATGAGCCTCAAAACCAGGCTTATCAGACTTTGGCTTCTTTAGGGATTGTTGATACAAAAGAACAAGGTGCTTAGGGCAAGTGCAGTTGAAAGGGAATTAGGCTTACACCTAGTTCCTAAATAGTTTTGGTGGTTGAATCGCCCAACACAAATAAATTGGACTAACTAGTTTGCTCTAGATTACATGTTCTACAGGTGCCAAAGGTTCATCTACAACTATACTAATTCGACTGTCCGGAATACCGTAGATTATTCCGGACAGGAGAAGCTTTTTGGAAAAACAGGCCAAGCGCGGACCGTCCGGGCCCTTGCGGCGGACCGTCCGCGACACGAGGATGTCACTCGGCCAGAACCAATGCAAAAATCCAAGTCTGTGCTATGGACTGTCCGGAGGAAAAGCAAAGACCGTCCGAGCCCTTGCGCGGACCGTCCGGCCTCTGGCGCGGACCGTCCGGTAGGTGAGAAACCGAAAAACCCGAAGGTAACGGGTTCGGAGAAATGAATTATAGCGGCCTCGCGGACCGTCCGGACCAGGCGGGCGGACCGTCCGCGACTGGCTCTGTCTGACATCTGACGACGCATTAAATGCAATATAGCCGTTGATATAGCCGTTACTGCTGACCGTTGCATTTTCAGCCGTTGATCTACAGGGGCGGACCGTCCGCACCAGGAGGGCGGACCGTCCGCGCTCAGCAGAATGGTCCAACGGCTAGGAAGTGGTTGGTGGCTATAAATACAACCCCAACCACCTCCATTCACATCATCCAAGCATTCCAACCTTCAACATTCAATACAAGAGCTAGCAATCCATTCCAAGACACATTCAAAGCCTCCATCTCTCCAAGGTTCACAATTGAGAAAAGAGATCATTAGTGATTAGTGATTTGAGAGAGAAAGTGATCCGTGTGTTATTTGTCGCTCTTGTCGCTTGGCTTTTTCAATCGTGCTTTCTTGATTCTTTCATTGAAATCAAACCCACTTGTAATTGAGGCAAGAGACACCAAACTTGTGGTGGTCCTTGTGGGAACTTTGTGTTCCAAGTGATTGAGAAAAGAAAGCTCACTCGATCCGAGGGATCGTTTGAGAGAGGGAAGGGTTGAAAGAGACCCGGCCTTTGTGGCCTCCTCAACGGGGAGTAGGTTTGCAAGAACCGAACCTCGGTAAAACAAATCTCCGTGTCTCACTTGCTTATTCGCTTGGGATTTGTTTTGCGCCCTCTCTCGCGGACTCGTTTATATTTCTAACGCTAACCCGGCTTGTAGTTGTGTTTATATTTGTAAATTTCAGTTTCGCCCTATTCACCCCCCCTCTAGGCGACTATCAATTGGTATCAGAGCCCGGTGCTTCATTAGAGCCTAACCGCTCGAAGTGATGTCGGGAGATCACGCCAAGAAGGAGATGGAGACCGGCGAAAAGCCCACTACAAGCTACGGGAGCACTTCATCGGAAGAGTCCCGCACCAAAAGGAGGGAGAAGAAGAAGAGCTCCTCCAACAAAGGGAAGGAGAAGAAATCTTCTTCTCACCACAAAGAGAAGAAGGAAAAATCTTCTTCCCACAAGCCGCATCGGAAAGGCGATAAGCACAAGAGGATGAGGAAGGTGGTCTACTACGAGACCGACACTTCATCAACTTCTACCTCCGACTCCGATGCGCCCTCTGTCACTTCTAAGCGCCAAGAGCGCAAGAAGTATAGTAAGATTCCCCTACGCTACCCTCGCATTCCTAAACATACACCTTTACTTTCCGTCCCATTAGGCAAACCACCAACTTTTAATGGTGAAGATTATGCTATGTGGAGTAATTTGATGCGATTTCATCTAACCTCTCTCCACAAAAGATTATGGGATGTTGTTGAGTATGGTGTACAGGTACCATCCGTAGGGGATGAGGACTACGACACGGACGAAGTGGCCCAAATCGAGCACTTCAACTCTCAAGCCACAACCATTCTCCTTGCCTCTTTAAGCAAGGAGGAATACAACAAAGTACAAGGGTTGAAGAACGCCAAGGAGATTTGGGACCTACTCAAGACGGCGCATGAGGGTGATGAACTCACCAAGATCACCAAGCGGGAAACGATCGAGGGGGAGCTCGGTCGCTTCCGTCTTCGCCAAGGGGAGGAGCCACAAGACATGTACAACCGGCTCAAGACCTTGGTGAACCAAGTGCGCAACCTCGGGAGCACAAAATGGGATGACCACGAAGTGGTTAAGGTTATTCTGAGAGCCCTTATTTTCCTTAACCCTACTCAAGTACAATTAATTCGTGGCAATCCTAGATATACACAAATGACCCCCGAGGAAGTCATCGGGAATTTTGTTAGTTTTGAATGCATGATTAAGGGCTCCAAGAAGATCAACGAGCTTGATGAGCCTTCCACATCCGAGGCGCAACCCGTGGCCTTCAAGGCAACGGAGGAGAAGAAGGAGGAGTCTACACCAAGTAGACAACCAATTGACGCCTCCAAGCTCGACAACGAGGAGATGGCCCTAATCATCAAAAGCTTCCGGCAAATCCTCAAGCAACGGAAGGGGAAGGACTACAAATCCCGTTCCAAGAAGGTTTGCTACAAGTGTGGTAAGCCCGGTCACTTTATTGCTAAATGTCCATTATCAAGTGATAGTGACAGGGACAACGACAAGAAGGGCAAGAGGAAGGAAAGGAAGAAGTACTATAAGAAGAAGGGCGGCGATGCCCATGTTTGTCGGGAGTGGGACTCCGACGAAAGCTCAAGCGACTCCTCCGACGACGAGGACGCCGCCAACATCGCCGTCACCAAAGGCCTCCTCTTCCCCAACGTCGGCCACAAGTGCCTCATGGCCAAGGACGGCAAAAAGAAGGTAAAATCAAAGTCCTCCACTAAATATGAAACATCTAGTGATGAGGATGATAAAAATGAAGAGGATAACTTGCGTATTCTTTTTGCCAACCTTAACATGGAACAAAAAGAAAAATTAAATGAGCTAATTAGTGCTATCCACGAAAAGGATGATCTCTTGGACTCCCAAGAGGACTTCCTAATCAAGGAAAACAAGAAACATGTTAAGGTTAAAAATGCTTATGCTCTAGAAAGAGAAAAATGTGAAAAATTATCTAGTGAGCTAAGCACTTGCCATGAGATTTTAGACAACCTTAGAAATGAAAATGCTAATTTGTTGGCTAAGGTTGATTCTCATGTTTGCATTGATCCTAGAAATAATGATGTTGATTTGCTTGCTAGGATTGATGAATTGAATGCTTCCATCGCTAGCCTTAGAAATGAGAATGAGAAATTAATTGCTAAGGCTAAGGATTTTGATGTTTGCAATACTACTATTTCTGACCTTAGAACTAAGAATGATTTGTTGCATGCTAAGGTTATTGAATTAAAGTCTTGCAAACCCTCTACATCTACTATTGAGCATGTGTCCATTTGCACTAGATGTAGAGATATTAATGTTGATGCTATCCATGATCACCTTGCCTTAATTAAAAAACAAAATGATCGCATAGCACAACTTAATGCTAAAATTAGAGAGCATGACTTAGAAAATGAAAAATTTAAATTGGCTAGAAGCATGCTCTATAATGGGAGACGCCCGGGCATTAAGGACGGCATTGGCTTTCAAAGGGGAGACAATGTCAAAATTAATGCCCCTCCTAAGAACTTGTCTAACTTTGTTAAGGGCAAGGCTCCCATGCCTCAGGATAACGAGGGTTACATTCTGTACCCTGCCGGGTATCCTGAGAATAAGATTAAGAAAATTCATTCTAGGAAGTCTCACTCTGGCCCTAATTATGCTTTTATGTATAAGGGTGAGACATCTAGATCTAGGCAACCAACCCATGCCAAGTTGCCTAGAAAGAAAACTATTAATGCATCAAATGATCATGCCATTTCATTTAAAACTTTTGATGCATCTTATGTGTTGACTAGCAAATCTGGCAAGGTAGTTGCCAAAATTGTTGGGGGCAAACACAAGGGCTCCAAGACTTGTGTTTGGATACCCAAAGTTCTTGTATCTAATGCCAAAGGACCCAAAACCGTTTGGGTACCTAAAGTCAAGAACTAAATTTGTTTTGTAGGTTTATGCATCCGGGGGCTCAAGTTGGATACTCGACAGCGGGTGCACAAACCACATGACCGGGGAGAAAAGGATGTTCTCCTCATATGAGAAAAACCAAGATCCCCAAAGAGCGATCACATTCGGGGATGGAAATCAAGGTTTGGTCAAAGGTTTGGGTAAAATTGCTATATCTCCTGACCACTCCATTTCCAATGTTTTTCTTGTTGATTCTTTAGATTACAACTTGCTTTCTGTTTCTCAATTATGTCAAATGGGCTACAACTGTCTATTCACTGATGTAGGTGTAACTGTCTTTAGAAGAAGTGATGATTCAATAGCATTTAAGGGAGTGTTAGAGGGTCAGCTATACTTGGTAGATTTTGATAAAGCTGAACTCGACACTTGCTTAATTGCTAAGACTAACATGGGTTGGCTCTGGCACCGCCGACTAGCCCATGTTGGGATGAAGAATCTTCATAAGCTTCTAAAGGGAGAACACATTTTAGGACTAACAAATGTTCATTTTGAGAAAGACAGGATTTGTAGCGCATGCCAAGCAGGAAAGCAAGTTGGCACACATCATCCACACAAGAACATAATGACGACTGACAGGCCACTGGAGCTCCTACACATGGATCTATTCGGCCCGATCGCTTACATAAGCATCGGCGGGAGTAAGTACTGTCTAGTTATTGTGGATGATTATTCTCGCTTCACTTGGGTATTCTTTTTACAGGAAAAATCTCAAACCCAAGAGACCTTAAAGGGATTCTTGAGACGAGCTCAAAATGAGTTCGGCTTAAGGATCAAGAAAATAAGAAGCGACAATGGGACGGAGTTCAAGAACTCTCAAATTGAAAGCTTCCTTGAGGAGGAAGGCATCAAGCATGAGTTCTCTTCTCCCTACACGCCACAACAAAACGGTGTAGTGGAGAGGAAGAATCGAACTCTATTGGACATGGCAAGAACCATGCTTGATGAGTACAAGACACCGGACCGGTTTTGGGCCGAAGCGGTCAACACCGCCTGCTACGCCATCAACCGGTTATATCTTCACCGAATCCTCAAGAAGACATCATATGAACTCCTAACCGGTAAAAAGCCCAACATTTCATATTTTAGAGTTTTTGGTAGCAAATGCTTCATTCTTATTAAAAGAGGTAGAAAATCTAAATTTGCTCCTAAAACTGTAGAAGGCTTTTTACTTGGTTATGATTCAAACACAAGGGCATATAGGGTCTTTAACAAGTCCACTGGACTAGTTGAAGTCTCTTGTGACGTTGTGTTTGATGAAACTAACGGCTCTCAAGTAGAGCAAGTTGATCTTGATGAGATAGGTGAAGAACAGGCTCCATGCATCGCACTAAGGAACATGTCCATCGGGAATGTGTGTCCTAAGGAATCCGAAGAGCCTCCAAGTACACAAGATCAACCATCCTCCTCCATGCAAGCATCTCCACCAACTCAAAATGAGGATGAGGCTCAAAATGATGAAGAGCAAAATCAAGAAGACGAGCCACCTCAAGATGATAGCAATGATCAAGGGGGAGATACAAATGATCAAGAAAAGGAGGATGAGGAAGAACCAAGACCGCCACACCCAAGAGTCCACCAAGCAATACAACGAGATCACCCCGTCGACACCATCCTCGGCGACATTCATAAGGGGGTAACTACTCGATCTCGGGTTGCACATTTTTGTGAACATTACTCTTTTGTTTCCTCTATTGAGCCACACAGGGTAGAGGAAGCACTTCAAGATTCGGATTGGGTGATGGCGATGCAAGAGGAGCTCAACAATTTCACGAGGAATGAGGTCTGGCATTTAGTTCCACGTCCTAACCAAAATGTTGTAGGAACCAAATGGGTCTTCCGCAACAAGCAAGATGAACATGGTGTGGTGACAAGGAACAAAGCTCGACTCGTAGCCAAAGGGTATTCACAAGTCGAAGGTTTGGATTTCGGTGAAACCTATGCACCCGTAGCTAGGCTTGAGTCAATTCGCATATTATTGGCCTATGCTACTTACCATGGCTTTAAGCTCTATCAAATGGACGTGAAAAGTGCCTTCCTCAATGGACCGATCAAGGAAGAGGTCTATGTTGAGCAACCTCCCGGCTTTGAAGACAGTGAGTACCCTAACCATGTCTATAGGCTCTCTAAGGCGCTTTATGGGCTCAAGCAAGCCCCAAGAGCATGGTATGAATGCCTAAGAGATTTCCTTATTGCTAATGGCTTCAAAGTTGGCAAGGCCGATCCTACACTCTTTACTAAAACTCTTGAAAATGACTTGTTTGTATGCCAAATTTATGTTGATGATATTATATTTGGGTCTACTAACGAGTCTACATGTGAAGAGTTTAGTAGGATCATGACACAGAAATTCGAGATGTCGATGATGGGGGAGTTGAAGTATTTTCTAGGATTCCAAGTCAAGCAACTCCGAGAGGGCACCTTCATTAGCCAAACGAAGTACACTCAAGACATTCTTGCTAAGTTTGGGATGAAGGATGCCAAACCCATCAAGACACCCATGGGAACTAATGGGCATCTCGACCTCGACACGGGAGGTAAGTCCGTGGATCAAAAGGTATACCGGTCAATGATTGGTTCATTGCTTTATTTATGTGCATCTCGACCGGATATTATGCTTTCCATATGCATGTGTGCAAGATTCCAATCCGACCCTAAGGAATCCCACCTTACGGCCGTAAAACGAATCTTGAGATATTTGGCTTATACTCCTAAGTTTGGGCTTTGGTACCCTAGGGGATCCACATTTGATTTACTTGGTTATTCGGATGCCGATTGGGCGGGGTGCAAAATCAATAGGAAGAGCACATCGGGGACTTGCCAGTTCTTGGGAAGATCCTTGGTGTCTTGGGCTTCAAAGAAGCAAAATTCGGTCGCTCTTTCCACCGCCGAAGCCGAGTACATTGCCGCAGGACATTGTTGCGCGCAATTGCTTTGGATGAGGCAAACTCTGCGGGACTACGGTTACAAATTAACCAAAGTCCCTTTGCTATGTGATAATGAGAGTGCAATTAAAATGGCCGACAATCCCGTCGAGCATAGCCGCACTAAGCACATAGCCATTCGGTATCATTTTCTTAGGGATCACCAACAAAAGGGGGATATCGAGATTTCTTACATTAGTACTAAAGATCAATTAGCCGATATCTTTACCAAGCCACTTGATGAACAATCTTTTACCAGACTTAGGCATGAGCTCAATATTCTTGATTCTAGAAATTTCTTTTGCTAAGCTTGCACACATAGCTCTTTTGAATACCGTTGATCATATCTCTTTTATATGCTATGACTAATGTGTTTTCAAGTTTATTTCAAACCAAGTCATAGGTATATTGAAAGGGAATTGGAGTCTTCGGCGAAGATAAAGGCTTCCACTCCGTAACTCATACTTCGCCACCACTCCGAGCAACTCTCTCTTCTTTGGGGGAGAAATGAGCATCAAGGAAAAGGACTTCATCCTTGGGGGAGAGAGTAAAAGCTCAAACGCAAAAGGACTTCGTCTTTGGTATAATCTTAACTCACTTATTTATGACCAAAGGGGAAGATTGCACTTCGAGGGCTCTAATGATTCCGTTTTTGGCGATTCATGCCAAAGGGGGAGAAAGTATGAGCCCAAAGCAAAAGGACCGCACCACCACCAAATTAAAAAAAACTTAGTGTTGAATATTTTCAATTGGTTTTCCTATTGTGTTCAAAAAGGGGAGAAAGTAGTATTTTAAAATGAGACATCAAAACCCTCTTGAACACTAAGAGGAGGATTTCATTTAGGGGGAGTTTTGTTTAGTCAAAGGAGAAGCATTTGAAACAGGGGGAGAAAATTTCAAATCTTGAAAATGCTTTTGCAAAATCTCATTTATTTACCTTTGACTATTTGCAAAAAGAACCTTGAAAAGGATTTACAAAAGTATTTGCAAAAACAAGACATATGGTGCAAGCGTGGTCCAAAATATTAAAAATGAAGAAACAATCCATGCATATCTTGTAAGTGTTTATATTAGCTAAATTCCAAGCAACCTTTACACCTACATTATGCAAACTAGTTCAATTATGCACCTTTATATTTGCTTTGGTTTGTGTTGGCATCAATCACCAAAAAGGGGGAGATTGAAAGGGAATTAGGCTTACACCTAGTTCCTAAATAGTTTTGGTGGTTGAATCGCCCAACACAAATAAATTGGACTAACTAGTTTGCTCTAGATTACATGTTCTACAGGTGCCAAAGGTTCATCTACAACTATACTAATTCGACTGTCCGGAATACCGTAGATTATTCCGGACAGGAGAAGCTTTTTGGAAAAACAGGCCAAGCGCGGACCGTCCGGGCCCTTGCGGCGGACCGTCCGCGACACGAGGATGTCACTCGGCCAGAACCAATGCAAAAATCCAAGTCTGTGCTATGGACTGTCCGGAGGAAAAGCAAAGACCGTCCGAGCCCTTGCGCGGACCGTCCGGCCTCTGGCGCGGACCGTCCGGTAGGTGAGAAACCGAAAAACCCGAAGGTAACGGGTTCGGAGAAATGAATTATAGCGGCCTCGCGGACCGTCCGGACCAGGCGGGCGGACCGTCCGCGACTGGCTCTGTCTGACATCTGACGACGCATTAAATGCAATATAGCCGTTGATATAGCCGTTACTGCTGACCGTTGCATTTTCAGCCGTTGATCTACAGGGGCGGACCGTCCGCACCAGGAGGGCGGACCGTCCGCGCTCAGCAGAATGGTCCAACGGCTAGGAAGTGGTTGGTGGCTATAAATACAACCCCAACCACCTCCATTCACATCATCCAAGCATTCCAACCTTCAACATTCAATACAAGAGCTAGCAATCCATTCCAAGACACATTCAAAGCCTCCATCTCTCCAAGGTTCACAATTGAGAAAAGAGATCATTAGTGATTAGTGATTTGAGAGAGAAAGTGATCCGTGTGTTATTTGTCGCTCTTGTCGCTTGGCTTTTTCAATCGTGCTTTCTTGATTCTTTCATTGAAATCAAACCCACTTGTAATTGAGGCAAGAGACACCAAACTTGTGGTGGTCCTTGTGGGAACTTTGTGTTCCAAGTGATTGAGAAAAGAAAGCTCACTCGATCCGAGGGATCGTTTGAGAGAGGGAAGGGTTGAAAGAGACCCGGCCTTTGTGGCCTCCTCAACGGGGAGTAGGTTTGCAAGAACCGAACCTCGGTAAAACAAATCTCCGTGTCTCACTTGCTTATTCGCTTGGGATTTGTTTTGCGCCCTCTCTCGCGGACTCGTTTATATTTCTAACGCTAACCCGGCTTGTAGTTGTGTTTATATTTGTAAATTTCAGTTTCGCCCTATTCACCCCCCCTCTAGGCGACTATCAGCAGTCCCTAGCAAAATGGCCCTCAGTACCACATTTAAGGCAAGCTCTGTTGCCCTTAGATGGTAGAGGCTTGCCATTTCCTTTTCCTTTTCCTTTACCTTTCTTGTGGAATTTGTTCTTCTTGAATTTGTGAGGTCCAGGAGGATTCTTGAAGTTTTTCTTGAATCCTTTCTTATTCTCAGTCTTATGCACATTGAAATGTACCTCAGGCAGAGGGGCAGACCCAGGAGGGCGCTGCTGAGCATTCTTTAGAAGAAGCTCATGATGCTTTTCTGCTTGGGTCAATGTGTGCATGAGTTGAGAATATCTCTGGAAATTACTAGAGCGATACTGCTGATGCAATATCCTGTCCTCTGGAAGCATGGTAGATAGAGTCTTCTCTATCTTGTCTGCTTTAGTGGGCTCTTTCTCACAAAATTTCAATTTAGAACAAATGCTATGAAGAGCATGGTTATATTCTGCAACAGATTTAAAATCTTGCAGACGAAGGTGGTTCCACTCATGGTTGGCTGACGGCCATATGAGCTCCTTTTGCTGTTCATAGCGCTCTTTGAGAGATTTCCACAAGTTATGAGGGCATCTCTCCATAAGGTACTCTTGTTTAAGGTCCTTATGGATGTAAAGCCTCAAAAGGAAAAGTGCTGTGTTCTTTTTAACCTCATTCACTGGATCAGTACCAGTGATGGGTGCTGCAATTGCATCAATGATCCCACGAGAAGCAAAAGTTATTTCAATATCTGAAGCCCAAGTTGGGTAGTTATGCCCATCAAGGGCGAGTTCCTCGAACTCTTTGGTTGACATGTTCCTACAGTCATTACCATGGACATCCATTAATTTACGCATAAATTAATAGTCACAATGGTGATGTTGTAAGCTCAATATGCAAAAATTCTTAAAATTACGTATGTAACGAGTTCTTTGAAGGTTCCAAACCTTCCCATGGAATAAGTACTTTGATTTTTAGTAAGCATAGTATAGATAATCCTCAAATTAATGAGGTAGATCTAGTAGTGGGCAAGAAACTTGCTGCCTAAAAGCACGGTCTCTGGGCTGATAAGTTCACGGATGAACAAACCGCAGCCAATGCTTAGGTCTCCACTACACATGCTCTACTAATTATCAAAGTAAAATTCACTAACTCTTACATGTGATATGAGTTGCCTGAAGGTTCCAAACCTTCCAATTGAATAAACACTTTGAATTTTAGTAAGCATAGAATAGATAATCCTCAAATTAATGAGGTAGATCTAGTAGTGGGCAAGAAACTTGCTGCCTAAAAGCATGGTCTCTAGGCAGATAAGTTCATGAATGAACAAATCGCAGCCAATGCTTAGGTCTCCACTACCCATGCTCTACTAATTATCAAAGTAAAATTCAATAACTCCATATCCTGTTATTTTGGATAGCACGTATAGGTAATCATCCCGAGGGATGTAGACCTCATAGAGATAGGCATTCCAAATGCTGCCACAAGCACGGTCTCTGGGCTATTAAATTCTAAAAGAATTTAGTGCAGCCAATGCTTAGGACTCTATCTCCTTATGCTCTTAATCCAAAATAATGTAATTTCATTTTTGCATAAGTTTTTATTAAGTCTGAACTTAATAAATGCTATTTATATGCAAACATAAATGAATGCGTAAATCATAGCAAGTAGAGATATGTGAATTATTAATGTAAAACAAACAATAATTCACGAACTAAAATCTGCTATATTTACAATAAAACAGATATGTCTTTACAATATATGCAGTCTAAATCACGAATTTAGACGCCTAAGATAACTTTGAACTGAAAAAGCATATAAAACATAGTCTTATACAGAAATTCAGAATTTAAAATGGTAAAACAGGCCATTTTTGCTTCTGAAAAGCAGCCCAGGCGGCCTGCCAGGCGGGCCTGGCAGCGACCAGAGGCCTGCACGCCGGCCCAGCCCAGCTGGCCTGCCCAGGCGGCCCAACAGAGGCCCAAAAGCCTTTTATATTGGGGCGGCTAGGGTTTCAAACCCTAACCGCCCCCAGCCGCCGTCGCCCACAGGGGCTGCCCCAGCCGCCAAAGGGAGCCGGACTCGCGTGGAGGGCGCCGCCAGGGAGCAGGTAGCTCCCAGCCCCCGTCGGGCTCCTGCAGGGAGCCGCCACGCAGGGGGAAGAGGCCTGCGGGCCCTCCCGCGCCGATCTCTGTGCCAAGCCGCGCGGCGCCTGGTGCTCGTCGTCGCCAGGCCGAGCGCCGACGTCCAGCCGTGCCTATGCAGCCGCGCCGAGCGCGCATCATGGGGGCCCGCGCCGAGGCTCCATGGTCGGCTCGTCTGGCCGGCCGGGGGTCGTCCCGAGCGCCGCCAGCCGCCGCTGCCGCCTGGCTTGAGGCCGTGCGCGCCATGCCGAAGCGCGTGGAGGCCCGCAGACCTCGCTGGTGGCGAGCCAGCGCCGAGCGCCGCCGGGGGGGCCACGCCGAGCGCCGCCGGGGGGCCCACGCCGAGCGCCCACGCCGGGGAGGCTCGCGCCGAGCGTCCACGCCGAGGCATGCCGCGCCGATCCCCACCCCCTCCCCCCAAACAGCCGACATGGCGGCCGGATCGAGGGCCATTAGGCCCTCCGATTGGAGGAGGAAGATGAGGCCACCCCACTTGGGTGATGGCCGGTGAAGATGATGCGGCCTCTCGGGGCATCAACAGCGCGAGCAGGCTGCCCACGACGGGCAGCGATGGTCCCGACGACCACGGGCGCCGGTGGATATGAAGAACGGTGAGTAACTGCCTCTGCAGTGGGTGGAGGCGGCGGTGGTGCCTCCAAATCGACGTCCATAGGAGCGGATGCAGACGATCCCACGTCAACCACCGGCACTGGTGGCGACGGGGATGCAGTGGGGAGTCCACACTCCACCACCGGCAGCGGAACCACCGCTGTCCATCCATGGAGAACGCAGAAGTGCACATTTTGCACTTGCACACGGCGTTCAGGGATCGCATGCACCGGTGGAAGCGCTGCGGCTTGACCAGCGGTGAACGCCTCCAACATCGAATCATCAACAATGTGCAGTACTTCGCGCATACGGCGTATGCGCATGGAAACGGTATGCTCCATACCTTGCTGTTGATATGTAGATCGATCTTGCTGTTCTTGTCAAGAACAGCGTGTTCTTCCTCTTCCCCTTCTCTGATTTCTCCTTGAGACCGTGCTGATAACGTGTTACGCTCTATTGCAGTGCTCAGTGGTGAATGGAAAACAACAGAGACAAATGACAGAGGGTTGTTTCTTTATTGCAGAGATAGATGTATATATAGTGTAGTACACAGGGTCCACAAGGGGTGCGACCCTTAGGCAATAACTGCCACCAGTTGGGATTGATCACATGTGAAACCTTTTGTAACAGAAAGCACGAGCTAATGATCGGCCGCCATGAGAGAGGACACGACGACACTGTACTGTATCGGCAGGCAGCAGCTTTAGTTTAGCTCTATCCGTACCGTACGTGATCCGTCCCTATCTTCTTCTGACGACGTGCCTGTGTCCGTGGCTTTGGTTATCGTTATCCGCCCCTAGGCCACGCCACGCCTACTTGAGGCCGTGCCCGACGAACATACACGCACACGCACCTTCGTGCTAAAACTCCAGGCCTGCGTTTGCGTCGAATTTGGAACCAGTACTGTACACCGAGCGAATCCCACGGTGCAAGCTGGGCGCTCTGCAAAGATCAGATGGTAGCTGCGACTGTGCGGTGGCCGCAGGAGTGTCCGCATACATGATCCCATGACCCAGCCTGGCAATGCGTTCTGCTGCTTCCGGTAGGATTCGCTGCGGCAACGACGGGGGACGCTGCACCTGCACCTGCACAGTGGGTCCGGCCGCTTCTCACGTGCGCACTCGGAACACGTGTCAGAGAGAGCATCGCCGCACGCCCCCACCACCTCACGTGCCACCCACACCCACCCTCTGCCGACGTAGGAGTACTCCATCCGAGAAGAGTTCTGGGTTTCCCACGATGCGCGACACGGTCTCCCAGTAGCGGCAAGCGCTGTACTACTAGTTTCGTGTTCCACGACCCGACACGACACGGAAACAAGTTGCGGAACACGCGGCGCGTCAGCGGTGAGCCGTTGCCGGGGATCGGGCGGGACTAGCGGTGAGCCGTTGCAGGGGCAGGCCCAGGCCCAGGCGTGCTCGGCACCGCATGATGATGGCCACGCGGGGATCCCATCCATCTCTCATCTGCCAGAAGATGGCAGCAAAGCGACCGATGAGACGTCGGCGGGGCCCCTGGTGCGGCTGCTTCCTTCCTTGCTTCCTCCACGCGGTGCATGCATAAAGCCCCACCCGACCAGCATGCGCTCTGGGTATTACCTAGCCGGCGTACTCCTACAAAGCTTTGGGGGTCGGAGATCAGGAACACGACGGCGACGGCGACGGCGCCCGACCGGAAAGTTTTGCGTCCACCAGACCACCACACCAGGTTTTGGGGATGCGATGCTCTGTCTGTGTCATATATGCTTGCTGCTACATTTACACGTTCTCAACGAATATGCTGATACGCAGCCATGCAAATACGTGCACGATGTCTGTTGTTTTTAATCCATAGAGAAGCTAGGCTCAAGTGAACTGGTACTAGATGTCGTGCTTGATTATCGGCAACAATAATATAATAGATTAGCACCGTGTTTCCGTTGCAATTAAGTGAAAAGACAGGACCATGTGCATGGAGAGGCGCCACATTTTTTGGTCGCCGCTAGCTTTACAATCGATGGTAACAGGACACAAGACTGAGAAACAGTGCATCATGCATGCAGGCATTCCATCTTGTGTTCTGGACTAGAGCTGAGCTGAGCTGAGCTAAGCTAGGAGTACGTACAGCGATTCAGCGAGCGCACACACGGCCGGCGTACGTGGTCACCCAGAGGAACAGAGGGCTAGCTAGCTGCAGATAAACATGAGCTGACACTTGACTGCACATTCTAGCGTTGTCTCAGCGGTCCTGTCTGTCTGCACAATCCACAGTGCAAGCGACCATGCGTTGCATGTTAGATGTTAATACGTCGACCGTACGTACCCGAGCTTATCTCTGGACTACCTTTTCTTCCTTTTGAACTGAACCCCTCTCTTGTCCATGTGCCACGCGACCATGCATGCATGTTACGACGTTACGTATGCAGTGAGCATGCTTTGGACTTTTGGAGCCTTGTCGTTTTCGTCCTCTAGCCATGCACCTACTAATGTGGTCGTCTTTGTTGCTCCAACTGCAACCGGTATGGATGATAGATGATGGATCGCCCCCCTTAGCTCCCTCTTTTTTCTTTTTTTTTTACAGCAGCTAGCTAGCAAGGCCCTTTTTGAAGCACCATGATCATTCAGCCGGGACGCCGCAGATACTCACTTGTAACCTACACATGGCGCCAATGCAAGGTAGCAGCAAGTGGTAAAAAAAAAAAGCTAGCTAGACCGACGCAAGGAGACGTACGAAAACTGACCGCCCAAAGCATGAGCATGCATGGCCCCTGTGTCTGTGTGTGCAGCTGCAGCCGGAACAGTCCAGAGACAACCATGCATGAGGCCGGAACGGCCGCCATGCATGCGCAAGCACACAGACGGCACGGCGCCGCCGCGGCCTACCCGGCTCCACACCACTGACCACCCCTTTGCTTCCAAGGCGGTCAAGGATACCGCCCCGGCCGCCCACTGCCACGCCTCCACCTGTAGAACGCAGCGGCGCTAGCAGCACCACCCGCGCGCGCGCCGTGGAATAGATAACAGAGAGCGGAGCCGCGGGTGGGCGGAGGAGTCCTGTAGTGAAAGCATCTCTCTCCCCCTTCACAGTACATGGCATATGGCTCCTCGAAACCCACATATAAATATACCGCGCCTCGTTCCCCGTGCGCTCTCCTTCTCTCTCTCTCCTTCAGTCCCTCCTCCGTGGAGTTATTTGAGATTATAACAATCTCGTCGCGCGGCTTCACCAGTTTATTACTCCGCAGCTATACTTCGCTAGTTTGGTATTATGGAGCTCAAAGCTACGCCAGATTGGGACTGTTAATCTTCCATCCTCTGTAACCTTCTATAAGCTACGGTAAAAGTCAATTTTGTCCATGACGATGCTGTAACCGATCTCTACATTCTGGAGATGGCGGACAGGGGACGACGAAAGCGAGGAAGAATACAGCGACGGAGACCCCACCGGCCCAGAGCAGCAGCAGCGCGGCGGCCGCCGCGGCCAGCCCCGCCATCGTCACCACACTTATTAATTCCTCTTCCGCGTCTGCGTCCGCGCTTCAAAAACCTCCTCCGGCTCGTCCCCCCTCTAACCAGTCCCCAGCCCCGCGGTGGCCGCATTGCCCGCCGCCGCACCGTGTCCGGCTAGGACCCCCTGTTTGGGCTCTTGCGTTTCGATTCCTGGGTCGGCTGCAAGGAGTGGGAGATAGTTTGGTCGACGGAGGGGGCCAAAATGTGGGCGGAGAGGGTGGTCGGCGAGCGCCGGATGCGGCAGATCCAGCGCTTCGCGCGGAACGCCAAGCTCACCGTCGTCTGCCTCCTCCTCACCGTAGTTGTGCTCCGCGGCACCATCGGCGCCGGTCGCTTCGGCACGCCGCAGCAGGTCCTCATCGAGCTCCGCCAGCACTTCGTCTCCCACCCGCACCGGGCGCTCGCGGAGCACCACGACGCCAGGTCCAGGGCCTCCACCACCACCACGTCGTCCTCGTCTTCCTCCGGCCGCCGCGACGAGCCCGACCCACCGCCGAGGTCGCTCAGGGACCCGCCCTACACGCTGGGGCCCAAGATCTCCGACTGGGACGAGCAGCGCGCCGCCTGGCACCGCCGCCACCCGGAGACGCCGCCTTTCCTCAACGACATCAAGCCACGGGTGCTGCGAGACGGCCCTGCTCATCTTCCTCGTCCTACCGCCGAGGTCCTAGCAGACTGCGAGACGGCGGTTGCAGCGGTTCTCCTGCTCGTCACGGTTGCAGCGGGAACCGCGGCCGGCCCTGTTCATCTTCCTCGTCACGGTTGCAGCGGCTGCGAGACGGCGGCGCGCGCTCTGTTTTCTTGGTCTCTGGCGCGGCAAGGGAGTACTCCGGCCAGGGGTAGATTAGTACGAAGGGTACACAACCTGCATCAAGAACAACAAAACAGACGTTAATAGAGCACGGGAGATTAACTGTCCCAATCTGACGTGACTTTGAGCTCCATAATACCAAATTGGCAAAGTACAGCTGCGGAGTAATAAATTGGTGAAGCCGCGCGACGAGAATGTTACAAACTCAAATAACTCTCCTCCGTGTGCGAGCGAGCTGCCGTGTCCTCTCCTTCCTCTATTTTATCACCCTCCCCCGCCCCTCCCCATTCTTCACCGCCCGAGAAATCCTCGCCCCCTTGTACTGCTCGCCACAGCGCGGAATCTCACCTCTCTTCCCCGACCCGAGAGAGCTCGGTCGGACAAACCCACCACCCACACCGGCCGGCCGGGAGAGCCACGAAGTTACTGCGCGCGTACGTCGCCGGTTTCCTTTCTCACCGCACGTCGTCGTCATGGACACCTCGCACCACTATCATCCATGGCTCAACTTCTCCCTCGCCCACCACTGTCAGTACCCCCCCCCCTCGATCGCCCCGCGCGTCGTACCTCTCTTTCTCCCTAGCTCCGTGCGTGCGTCTCAATCTCCCCATGCATGCATGTGTATGTTTTTCCGGCCCGTCGCGCAGGTGACCTCGAGGAGGAGGAGAGGGGCGCGGCCGCCGAGCTGGCCGCGATAGCCGGCGCCGCGCCGCCGCCGAAGCTGGAGGACTTCCTCGGCGGAGGCGTCGCCACCGGTGGTCCGGAGGCGGTGGCGCCCGCGGAGATGTACGACTCGGACCTCAAGTTCATAGCCGCCGCCGGGTTCCTTGGCGGCTCGGCGGCGGCGGCGGCGACGTCGCCGCTGTCCTCCCTCGACCAGGCCGGTTCCAAGCTGGCCTTGCCTGCGGCGGCGGCTGCTCCGGCGCCGGAGCAGAGGAAGGCCGTCGACTCCTTTGGGCAGCGCACGTCCATCTACCGCGGCGTCACACGGTAAGCTAAGCTAGCTGTCGCAGATCCATATCTAATCCGGCCGTGAGGTATATATGAACCTAAAAAAAAGTGACCTTTGCGTTTGGGTGTTTCTTATCATGCATGGACTGCTACTGTTTGTAGCATGACTGCATGAGGCTATCTGCATGACTGCATGCAAATTAAGGTGCACCAGCTGGTGTTGCTTGGTATGTGTGGCTGTGGCCTATTGTTCATAACACAGGGCATGCCTACTATGCTTGCCTAGATCATACTTCCATGGATTAGTGGATGCAGAAAAGTTGGGGTTTGTTCTTGGAAAACCCATATATTATAGTGTCGCACTAATTTTGTGAAGCCTTTGTCTGACCATATAATGATAGAGCAGAACGAAGCAAGTGTTTGGTGATTGTAAGTACTAGGATTTTTTAAAAGTTGTTTTTCATCTTTAGATTTTTGTCTTCAGTTTCTCAACATTTGGAGAGTTTTGCCAATCTTTGTGCTGCTGCTCTTTTTTTTTAAGAAAAAAATAACAAGCAGTCAAGCTGCACCATATATTATTAATTACGGGTTTTGTCTGTCTAAAATCTTAGGTGATGTGGTATTTTTGGTGATTTCTAGGCACCGGTGGACTGGCAGGTACGAGGCACATCTGTGGGACAACAGCTGCCGACGCGAAGGGCAGAGCCGCAAGGGCCGCCAAGGTACATCGTCAGCCTGTTTGCGTACTATACTACTGTATATAGGCGTCTGCTATTGATTTGCGTAGCTACTAACGCTCTCCTTTTTTGCATGTTGGCTTGGTGCCAATATATACTTGCTGCCTGATGCTCTTCTGGCGTTCAGTATATTTGGGTAAGAACTGATTAAACAAGCTTCATGTTTATTTCATTATCCATGCATCATCTCGTCAAGCAGAAGCATCACATTGCTGATGGTACTATTTTTTTTCATGAATCTGAAGGTGGCTATGATAAGGAGGAGAAGGCTGCCAGGGCGTATGATCTTGCAGCTTTGAAGTACTGGGGTTCTAGCACCACCACCAACTTTCCGGTAAGCGCATAGATAGACGTATGACTAGTAGCTATAAAAGAAAAAAAGAGAGAGACAAACGCTGATGCAGAGTGTGTGCAATGAAGCGTCTAGGTAGAGATATCTAACTATCTGTGTGCTGGATGTATATATCGTCTTTATGGGGCAAAGGATTATCGTTTCAGGTTGCTGAGTATGAGAAGGAGGTCGAGGAGATGAAGAACATGACGCGACAAGAGTTTGTTGCTTCCCTTCGAAGGTGATCACTGTTCTGTGATGCTGTAACAACAACAATAGTCCTTAGCTTGCAGGATTTTCAGATAGCTTAATGCATGCATTGTTTGATTGTTATATGCATATATTGGCAACGTATACCATGCGGCAGAGACTTAGATATCTTTACCATGTTTAAGTGTGAGTTTCGTTCGTGTGTCGTCTCGTCCATCAAGCTCAATTACTTTTCCCAAAAAAAATGGGGCATAGGAGATTCAAACTCTGCCTGCTTGGTATAAAGTGCTCAGCTTCTATCCATATAAGATCTATCCATATATATAGAAATTGTAAATATAAGATCTATCCATATATATAGAAATTGTATCGATGTGCAGACAACTAACTAGTATATCTTTATCGGTCAAATGTTGTTTTTAACCAAAAAAAAACATATATACGTGTTTTGTGGTGCAGGAAGAGCAGTGGATTCTCTCGGGGTGCTTCCATCTACCGAGGTGTAACCAGGTGAATACTCCTGCCTGCTTGTTCCCATGCATTTTTCAGTTGCAGTCATGTTAATTTTAGCTCTTCGTTTCACATGCCGTCTAAGTCTTGTTGTCCATGCAATTCGCAGACATCACCAGCATGGACGGTGGCAGGCGAGGATCGGAAGGGTGGCCGGTAACAAGGACCTCTACCTTGGGACGTTCAGTGAGTACATATACAAACACTTCGGCCATTGCACACACCTGCTAAACAAACCAGGCTTCTCAGCTATATGTAAACATATTTATCGATTTATTCAATCAGGAAAAAACGTGTGAACAAATAATCTACGATGCCAAAGTTTTATCATGTATTGGCATGATGCATGTCACAGATACAAATACTACAGTAGTGTTGAGTTTTTTTGGTCTAGCTAATGCAAAACCACATGCATGAACATCTCATATATGAATAAAAGCTGCACAAGCGGTTTCCTTTCTCAAAATGAGACAAGCTGGGACCATATTAGCCAGAACTATTTTCTTGGTTCCCACATTAAAATATGTAAGCATACACTAACACCTTGCACACGTAGGTCCCCCCTCTTCTCTTTTTCAATGGTTTGTACGTACAATCCTTGTAGCTAGATTCGCCTACATATTTTATGTAGGTCAAGAACATCTAGTTTGACCAGATGTACGCATGTGTGTGGCGCCGGGTTCGATTTGAGTTCGTCATCTTTTGCCCCCCATGCATGATGGGTTGGGGGGGTACGGTGGGGCTTTAGACTGTGTTCAGCGGTTTCCTCTAAATTTCTCCCCCTATATCTCACTCACATGCCACGTCAGCTTTCTCTTCCCTCTATATCTCCACGCTCTACAGCGGTTCCCCCTATATCAAACCTCTATACCCCACTACAACTATAAAATAACATTTTCTATATATTTCCATCATCTATTACCATTTTTCTTTCAACTAGCAAATATTGGCGCTCACCAACTTCGAGACAAGGAGGCAGACTAGCGTGCCCCTCGATCTGGTGAACTTCTCTGCTCCACTCTACTACTGTATCGCGTAGAGTAGAATTTAGCGTCGAACGTTGCAGTCTCAGAGTGACGCTAAAGGCATACAGTAAAAGGGGAGAGGACACCGTTGAAGACGGTCTTATGCAGGAAAAAAAGAGGGGCCGTGACCACGCATGCATGCATTTTGCCTGATTGCATTGCGACCTGAACGTTTCTCTCTTCGTCCATGCAGTTTTTTTTAGTACGTACTTGTTTAGTGTCGCCTCTCGGTTTTCCGTGTAAAGCATGTGGTTGTGGTTAAACTAAGAGTACGTTCTGAACCTGTCATTACTGCTCAGTTTTTTTAACTGAGCTCCTGTCACCGTGCTGCCGTGCATGGTGGTTCTGTCATTTCATCTAACTGCTGTATAATTATATATCAGTCAAAGCATCTGAACCTGTAGTTCCAGAACTGATGTATACTCCACTATGCTACGATTCGTTTAGGCACCGAGGAGGAAGCTGCAGAGGCCTACGACATAGCGGCCATCAAGTTCAGAGGCCTGAACGCCGTCACAAACTTCGAGATCAGCCGGTACAACGTGGAGACCATAATGAGCAGCAACCTTCCAGTCGCGAGCATGTCGTCGTCGGCGGCGGCGGCGGCGGGTGGCCGGAGCAGCAAGGCGCTGGAGTCCCCTCCGTCCGGCTCGCTTGACGGCGGCGGCGGCATGCCAGTCGTCGAAGCCAGCACGGCACCGCCGCTGTTCATTCCGGTGAAGTACGACCAGCAGCAGCAGGAGTACCTGTCGATGCTCGCGTTGCAGCAGCACCACCAGCAGCAACAAGCAGGGAACCTGTTGCAGGGGCCGCTAGTAGGGTTCGGCGGCCTCTACTCCTCCGGGGTGAACCTGGATTTCGCCAACTCCCACGGCACGGCGGCTCCGTCGTCGATGGCCCACCACTGCTACGCCAATGGCACCGCCTCCGCCTCGCATGAGCACCAGCACCAGATGCAGCAGGGCGGCGAGAACGAGACGCAGCCGCAGCCGCAGCAGAGCTCCAGCAGCTGCTCCTCCCTGCCATTCGCCACCCCGGTCGCTTTCAATGGGTCCTATGAAAGCTCCATCACGGCGGCAGGCCCCTTTGGATACTCCTACCCAAATGTGGCAGCCTTTCAGACGCCGATCTATGGAATGGAATGATTCGGGCCGCCCGGTCGTGGCTGCTGGTCGGCCTCCGCTCGCCGCTGGCGTCTCGCATGTGCGAAAAGGGTGGGGAGAAGCCATGAGAACACGAGACTGACATGGGCGCTCTCGCACAAAAGACATAAAGCGGGGGGACTGAAAGATCAGAGGTACCAGTAGACAGTAGTAGTATGATGGAAGAGACAGTAAGCAGCGAGTAGTGTGCTGCAGGATACACTGACCATCGATCTGCTAACAACAAAATGATCGTTGCAGCTAGCTATAGCATATTTGCCTTTGCCCTTTTGTAGCTTTGGTCTGGTCTCTCTCTCTCTCTCTCTCTTTTTTCAGCTTTGTTGCTCCCCAGCGTCCTGCACTGCATGCCAGCTGCTTTGAAGCTTTCTCTTTCTACTGACATGGTTCTGCAAGTGCCATCATAGCTTTAGTCAGCCCTGTACAATGGATGCAGGAACGTCGTCTTTGAATTGGATCTCTGTAGCTCATCTCTCCCCCTAGCTCCCCCACTTTGTTTTCTTTTTTGTGCTTTCCTTTCTGCTGCCTCTGCTAGCGTTATGTGTACTGAACAAGTTCATCAAACAGATATAGCACCCTTGCAACTATGAATCAATGTCGGTCTTATTTAATGAAACTCTCCCAAATTTACCGCCTTAACGATACGTTCATACTACAACCATTTTGCCTCCCTGGAAGGTACGGTTTCCCGTTCTGCTGTTGATTTCTCGTTTGCAGCATTCTGTATGCCTTTCCTTTGCCCAGCGAGAATAATATTGTATGCGTTTGAATACCAATGATTTTGCAAAATCTCTACTATTTTATCAATAGTGAATGTGTCACGATTGAAGCACTAATAATTCCTTTAATCTCAAATTCCTGAGCCTGAATCTCTAGACTCAACGTCATTTTACTGCCGATTTTCTCGTTGGCGGCATAATGCATGCCTGGCCCTGTATTAATGAATAATCTGTGGACTGAACGTATCAACAGAAGTTATCCTTTATGTCCACAGTAACTTCCATCTAGCCCTAAGAGCATCTAATCCTAAGAGGCTGTTTAGTTTCTAGTGATTTATTTTTAGTCACTCTATTTTATTCAATTTTAGTTCCTAAATTATCAAATAATAAGAAACTAAAATAGAGTTTTACTTTTCGTATTTAGTAATTTAAAAACTAAAATATAATAAAATGATGAACTAAAAATTAGTCTCTAAAAACGAGATACCCCTAAACCATCCCATATACTCCAAGAAAATATGGAACAATCCAAAACAATGGAGCACTATATATCTTCTTACGAGATGGAGCTCTTCGACGAGACGGAAACAAAAAAAAACAGACTAAATAGGTGTGAAATACTTCAAACTTTCACACAAGCCGTCTTCGTGGACGTACGAGACGCAATCATTGGTGATGCTCGATCGAGTGGCTCATGCGAGGAAGCAAACATTCCGCTCCAGTTCTTCGTTGCGTGTGCAGGGAGTTGTGAGGAGAAGTCTCCTCCGATAGGCCTGCCGTACGTCGGCAGCTAGCGCCACCATGAGTACATCACAGCTTGTAACCATTCACGCCTTTTCTTCCTCTGCTCCGGTCGACCATGGGCCTTTGAAGAGTGTGTATCTATTATTCAAGTGTTTTGAAGGTTGTTGTCATGTGAATTTTTAATTAATCAGTTTCATATCAAACGATTAGTATTAAACGGATGAGACGAAAACAAAAATTTTGGGCGTGGACTTGCAACTATAAAAAAATGTACAGAAAAATAATTTAATAAATTGCATAAAAACAAATAGACGAATGATGATGATGATGATGATGATGATGATGATAATGATGATGATGATGATGATGATGATAATAATAATAATGATAATAATAATAATAATAATAATAATAATAATAATAATAATAATAATAATAATAATAATAATAATAATAATAATAATAATAATAATAATAATAATAATAATAATAATACGAAAAGATTGAATAGCAGATACCGAAGCGTGAGCCAAATCCAACGGTCAAAATTCGCATGTTGTTTAGCTGAAGAAGCAACGATGGTGTCGCGTAGCGCTTGGTTGGCTGACTCTGCTACGTTACGTGTTGGTAGGCGCCTAGGCGGGCGGGCAGGTGGCACCGTGGCAGCGGTGTCGACCTGCATGCAGCAGCACGTGGCTCTCGCTTGTATGGGCCTGTTTGTTTCGGCTTCTGGCAGTTTCTGGCCACCAAAAGCTGTTGCGGACTGCCAAACGCTCAGCTTTTCAGCCAGCTTCTACAAAATTCGTTGGGGCAAAAACCATCCAAAATCAACATAAACACATAATCAGTTGAGTCGTTGTAATAGTAGGAATCCGTCACTTTCTCGATCCTGAGCCTTATGAACAACTTTATCTTTCTCCACACGTAATCGTAATGATACTCAGATCTCTCCACAGCCAGATTCTCCTCACAGCCAAATTTTTAGAAAAGCTGATCAGAAAAAAGCTGAACCAAACATGCCCTATGTGTACCCGAACACGAGCGCCACTGCGTCGCATTGGGCCGGCCCATCGGTTGCCCAACTCGGACCGCACAGTTTGGATCTAAAGGCAAGGCTCAAAGAGAGGATGTAATCCAATTGTCCGTGGCCTGACGTTGCAAGGACATTGGCCCCAGAAGACCCATTGGGCCCAACTAAACGCATCGTCCTCTCCTGTGTTTCCCCTTGTTCCAGCTACTAACGTGGGCTAGCCACCGGCGAAGTCCATGGCCACACGATTCTTTATTTTCCAATATGTTTTGTTAACAAACCTTGCAACCAACTCGACCCGTCCCAAAAAAAAATTGGGTTGAACTCAACCTGATCAATGTAACAGACGGGTATGAGTTATAATTTTTAACCCGCAATAATTTTTTATCCGACTCAACCCAAAAGAAACGACCCGACACGTCAAACCGTCCACGACCCAATCTTGACCCGATCCGACGTTTGAGCAGGTCTACAGGCAGGTAACACGAAACAAATCTTTTACATCTTACTAATGTCTCCATGGGTGTTAGAAAAGGTTGGAGGTTATGATATGGGATCTGCGACCATACCGCTACTCAATATATCACCATCACAGCTCTATCCCATCGTTGTTATGGATCCAACTAGCACTAACTCTCCGTCAAGCATAACACCCCTTACAAATCCTTCTCCAGAGCCACGCACAACCTCCATATGGGCTTCACGGCGGAAGCCAAAGCCACCGAGACAACTAGGATGTGGAAACTTCTAAGAGTAACAAGCACCACCGGTTTACAACACTCTACCTAGTGCCAAATCACTCAATGCATTGCACTAGGAATGGTCATTATATAGCATGGACACTATTCATCGCGAGTGGGCTGGAGGGCACTAAGGCATTCAAAACATGGACACAAAATCCCCTTGACACTAACTTTTGGAACTTGCCTGGCCATTCGTTTTATTTAAAGAGAAAGCAAAAAACTATCCATTAGACTGAGTCTAGTAGCTTGTGATTGTGGATATGCAAAATGACTACTCCCTCCGTTTCTTTTTAGTTGTCGCTGAATAGTTCAATTTTACACTATCCAGCGACATCTAAAACGAAACGGAGGGAGTACTAGCGTTAAACACATTAAGTATCCGATTCTAGTAGCTCGCATGTGCATTATGAGTACGAACAAACACTACTCGACAGGCCGGCTTATCAACTTCACTGGTCGATTAATCGGCTCACTCGGCTCGGCTGGCCGCCATTGCAGGGCGATTAGCCGGTCCACTAAGAAGGGTTTCCCCCCTTTCTAATTTTTTAAAACTGGTTCGATTTTTTATTTGAATCCGACTGCGTATTTTGAAATTTTGTTCTAGTGGAAAGTCTTAGAATAGTTCATAGTATTTCTAAGAAAATTTTCATTAAAATCCTTCGAAAATTACAAAATATCCCAAATACAAAATTCGGAAGCGGTGTTACAGCTAACAGCTAACCGGCTGGTCCCGATATCCAATTAGCCGGCCGGCTAGCCAAATTTATCAAACGGTTTGGTGAACTTGAAGCCAACCTTCTCAACTCTACCCCTACCATCCCCTTCTCTCTCTCTCCGGTGGAAGTGAAAATCGGGTCACGTAGATCCGGCGGGCTGGTTGACACGGACACTGTGCGTGCGCCGTTCTGCTTGTACACCCCTTCCCCTACCCCGGCGGGTCACGTGTTCACGGCAGCCGCGCGCCCGGGACGCGAGCGACAGACGGTTGACATGTCACGCTCAGCCCAACGAGTCACAGGGCTCACAGTCACAGCGCGACGCACGCGACACGCACGAACGCAGCCGGCCGCATTCATTGGCGCTGGCGCGCGGCCGGATCGGGGCGATCGCTCGGCAATCATCAGCGACGCGCAGGCCGCCAGGCGCCAGCGAAGGAAACACGGGCGAGACGAGACGACACGAGAGACCAGCCCGGACAACCACAGCCCGCTCCCGTCCCGTCCGGTGCCCCGGACCCAGAACGCGGCACGCCCCCTCCTCCTCCTGCGTTGGCGTCTGGGCCCCGGCCAAACCCGACCCGTGTCCCTCTCCCTCCCGCGCCAGGACCGGATAAAGGGGGCCGCCCGCCGCGACGGCCTCGTCGGTCGCTCGTTCGCCTGTTCCCCTTGTTCGTCTGTCTGTCTTTGACACCACAGCGCCCGCCTCCGTTTGCACTGTTGCCTGCCGCCCTCCTTCCTGCTCCTGCTCGGCTCGCTACGGCTACGGGCACTGGCATCGACAGTGACATCCCCGCTCGCGCCGTCCTCGGTCCTCCCTTTCTTCTGCCTCTCGCTCGCGCGTGCAGTTGAGAGCGGCTCGGCAGCGCAGCGTGCGCGGACACGGCAGCGCCAGTTACTCTCTCTCTCTCTCTCTCTCTCTCTCTCTCTCTCTCTCTCCTCGCTGCTCGGCGTCCAATTCAATGCGCTCCTGCGCAACGGGGCAGAGCAGCGACCTCCTTCCTTCTCCACCATTGGGTTGAGCTCCGCCACTCAATTCAATGCCTGTCCGCTCTTGAAGAAACGCCTCCTCCTCTCTTCTTTAACCGCCCCGTGTCATCACTCTTACTCGTACGTGCTCGCGCACGCCGGTTTCAATACGTCCGCTGGCCTCTGCGTGCGTCGTCTCGTCACGCAGGCAGCAAGGCGTGGAGAGGAGAAGAGGGAGGGGATTGAATTGATTGATGGGGTTGCTCCGCTGAGCTAGCTCCTCCGGCCGTCCTTCCCGTCTTCTACCTCTAGGTGGGTATTGCCATTGCTCGGTGGATCGCAGTGGGAGATGAATTACCTCCGGAGCCGGAGCCTGAAGCGGCTCCTGTCCCTCGGCCGCCGGAGCAACGCCGATGAGTGCGCCGAGGAGTGCGTCGACGTCGACCCGCCGCCGAACAAGCCCACCTGGAGGTGCTTCTCGTACGAGGAGCTCAACCAGGCCACCAATGGCTTCCACCAAGGTAAAACCATCGCCCTGCTTCTGTCTGTCTTATCTTCTGCTGTTCACGCCCGCTTAATTTTGCTTTGGCCACCGGCATTGCCGCGCTACCGCAGACAACATGGTGGGCAAGGGCGGGTACGGAGAGGTCTACCGCGGGGTGCTGGACGACGGCCGCGCCGTCGCCGTGAAGCGCCTGGCGCCGACGGCCGCGGCGGACGAGAAGAAGGAGAAGGACTTCCTTACGGAGCTGGGCACGGTGGGCCACGTCCGCCACCCCAACGTGTCCGCGCTCCTGGGATGCTGCGTCGACCGCGGCCTTCACCTCGTCTTCCACTTCTCCACCCGCGGCTCCGTCTCCGCCAACCTCCACGGCAAGTGCATCCTGTCCATGTCCTCATGTCCTTGTCCTTCCATCCATCCATCCATCCATCCACCACCTACCTACCTAGCGACCCATGCATGTCCACGCGCGTGCTCTCTCGCTCTGCGGCACTGTGCCGCCGCTCACCGATGGTGTCGTGGATGAACAACCGTGCGCAGACCTGAAGCTGCCGGCCATGTCGTGGAAGCAGCGGCACGGGATCGCCGTCGGCACCGCGCGGGGGCTGCGCTACCTCCACAAGGGCTGCGCGCGCCGGATCATCCACCGCGACATCAAGGCGTCCAACATCCTCCTCACCGCCGACTACGAGCCTCAGATATCGGACTTCGGCCTCGCTCGGTGGCTGCCGTCGGAGTGGACGCACCACGCCATCGCGCCCATCGAGGGCACCTTCGGGTGAGCGACGCGCCCGGCGTGTTCTATTCATGCGACAACAATGCAATGCAATGCAATGCCATGCGAATGCGAACTGGCCGGCGAAGAATTGAAGACGCTGACACTGTGGCGTGCCACCTCTGTACTGTACGTACGTGATGACAGGTGCCTGGCGCCGGAGTACTTCACGCACGGCATCGTGGACGAGAAGACGGACGTGTTCGCCTTCGGCGTCTTCCTCCTCGAGCTCATCTCCGGCCGGAAGCCGGTGGACGGCTCCCACATGAGTCTCATCGCGTGGGTGAGTGTCCCCACTGGCCAGCCATCCTATCCATCCTCTGGTCTGGTGCCAGTGCCACTGCCACTGCCACTGCCACCGTTTGCTAGCTCTGCTCACCTAGCCATGTGGCCGTGGACCGATTGACGACGCAGGCCAAACCTTACCTGAGCGACGGCGTGGTGCAAGGGCTCGTGGACCCGCGGCTCGGCGACGGCTACGACGGCGGGCAGCTGAGGCGGCTCATGTTCGTCGCGTCCCTCTGCGTCAGGGCCGCCGCCGTGTGGCGCCCGACCATGACACAGGTGCGCGCGGAAACAGACAACAACTCTCCGCATCTACTTTTTAATGCGCTTGCTGTTCTCGCTGAGAAACAAAATTTTAACCCGTCCTTACTGTCACTGCAACGAGTAAATGCACATTGCCTCTTTGCCTCCAAAAAATTCAACCACTTTACTACTTGTTCTAGAGGATCCAAGCAAAAAGGCATTTCTTCTAAAAAAAGGGTGGTACAATGCCATACCTTGGGAATGTCAGTGGGGGTGGGTCTGACCGACAGAGCGTAGCATCCCGGTCGTTGAAACGCCTGGGCCACCACCAAGAAAATCAGCATCCGTCGGCTCTCTTTTCTCGTCACTGAAAGATCAAAATCTCCAACCATCGTCTCCTTTTCTTTTTCTCTGTCCTTTTTTCTCTAAATAAATTGACCTGTTGCTTGATCCGGTAACGAAGCGATGGAATTCTCTGGGTTCGAGCAAAGGACAATAATGATGCCATTTTACCCTCCTAACCATGGGCAACAAC
Organism: Zea mays; assembly: GCF_902167145.1. Lineage (NCBI taxonomy): Eukaryota > Viridiplantae > Streptophyta > Magnoliopsida > Poales > Poaceae > Zea > Zea mays. The sequence goes on from NC_050097.1 coordinate 4,904,269, forward strand.
TCTTGGTTTCTTCAGGTATATCGTAGATCATACACCAGAAAAGAAAAAGATGAGTAGTTCTCCCTTTACTTTTTTTTATCGAAGGTTGTGGCCAAGGTTTTCCCTCACACACACTTGTAGCAAAACCAAGATGGGTACGGTTAGGTCCAACAGTTCCATCATAGTACTACCATATACACAATCGGATGGACAACGGCAACACGAGAGAGGTCAACAGCTCGGTGCAGAAAAATGACCCCCCAAGTATTTTATATTGTGCGAATTGGAAGCTATGCAATCAGATGAGGTAATGGTTCAGTTACATATACTCTGGAAACATTAGTTTGCCATGTCTGGTGCTAGGTAGCTATCCCACACCACTCAGGCATAGTTGTCTGTCTGAGCTTTACTAAAGCAGACTATCCGTATACGCTTCTTCGTCTAGCCAGACATCCGAGAGCATCCTCAATACAGGCAGCAGCATCATATACCAGTACTGTATCTGTATCATCCACTTGTTGGCATCTACCCACCAGTTGGCAATGCAAGTAACACTACGCCCAGCCTGATTGCATAGGGGGGCTTGTCCTAATCTATCAATTTTTAATGCGGGGGAGCTGCTTCACCAGGATCCCACAGTGTATGCTGTGTTGCTTGTGGGCGCTCACATAACTGATAATGTGCTTGTGGATGGGCAAAATCGCGCGTTCACCAATTGGGTTGAACCTGTGGGATTGGGAATCGGGATGGTGGCTTGGGCACATCAGTACATATCAATCAGTATTGACCTTGTCCGAATAATGATATTCCCAAATTGCACACAAAAGTTTCTTAGTACATATTAATCAGTATTGACCTTAGACCTATTATTATTAAGCATACAGTAAAAGAAAATGTCTGTGTTTTTCGCGTTCTGTATGAGAAACCAATTTAGGAGTAGGCCATTAATTGGAACCTTGTTGTTTTGCCGAACTTTGGAAGCAGACAATGGTTTGGTCACATCTGGCGGCATGGCCGGTTTGTTAGTTTCTTGGTCGTAGGAGGGGGCATAGGATGCTCTGTTGCCTCCTACTACCTTCTCCCCTACCATTTTCTTTCTCTCCGAATGGTTTGGTTCACGGGAAGCCCAAGGGCGAGGTGGAGTGGGGGACGCAGGACAGCTCAAGAACACAAACCTTGGGGCAAGCGTACAAAACATGCCACCCCGACAGCTATATAAAAGACCAAGTCTACTGCCCCGATCAAAGTTTAATCATGCATTACTTTATTCGTAATCCGTTGTGCCATCAGCGCATAAACAATCAGCCCCCCCCACACTGATGACTGGTCACTGCTGCTCTCGTTACAGCTATCAGATAGACGCCTTGCTTGAGAAGATGGTTATAGTGTATGAGCAGCGTTTAGGTAGCACGTCAGTATGATTAATCGAGCTGTTCAGGGTACTTATCCAAGCCGAACGATTTTGCTTCTGTAACTAAACAAGCACATGTCTGCATAAAAACTCCATTTTTCACGCAACAAAAAATGCTTATCCAAGCTGTAGGGCTGGCCCCCTTTTCATTTACTACAAACAAAAAAAAAAGTCGAGCGTAAAATCCAATGCGCTGTATTGTATCAGCTGCTGTTGGCAGAGGTTACTCCTGGACCTGGACGGCTGGACCGGTCAATTGAAGCTCCAGTGCTGTTTATTAAATTTGGCACTGTTGGTACTTAACTGACTGGATTCACATGGCCACCAATGGGCAGGTGGTGGAGCTACTGGAGTCCGGCGAGATTTCTCAAGAGCAGTGGCAGATGCCCGAGGAGGAGGAGCAAGACGAGCTGTGGGACTTCGACGATCTCGACGACTTCGACGAGGACGACTACGACGACGAGTCCGATTCCCCCTCGATCTCCTCGTCGGCATGCAGCATCCACCCCGATGATTAGCCCCAAAATACTTGCGCGTGTCAGTAGATTATTATCGTTGTTATTATTCAACCTGCTGATACGGTCCTTGATTGTATCGGTGTGTACATACACCATCCATCCCTAGTAGAGAATAGTAATATGAAAATCCGGGAGAAAATCGAGAGAGACAGAGAGAGAGAGAGAAGAGGATCCAGGCCCGTGGCTTTCAGTTTTGGTGTCGCCATCTCATCAGGAATCTTCCCCGTCCATAATACGCCGTCCGTCCGTCTTAACTCCAGCAGCCGATCTGATCAGCTCCTGACAGCGACGGATGCGTGCTGGTTTCTTCCCAAACCAGCTGACAGTTTGGCATGCCGGGCCGTGCGAACCAGAAACTGTCGTTGGTGTGGTGGTGCTTGGCTTTATTTCTGTGGGCGAGCCATGGATGATGCAGGGACTGAGGGACCCCTGGCCTGAATCGCAGGAGCCAGGAGCGGTTTGGCTACGAGCGGTTAGCTAGCTTGCTAGCAGCCACATGCTCAGAGCAGAGGCAAGCCAGGTGGTGGGTTTCGGTTTCGGCTCGGCTGCCGTTGGTTAGCTTGCCCAAGTGCAGTTGGGCGGCCCTACTGCCCGGCTGTTCAGGAGCGCGTCTGAAAGCGAGGTGATCAGTGAGCTAACCACGGCAACGGGATCGGTTGATCATTGAGCGACCTTGAGACAGGACGAAGCAAGTCGCTCTGTCAGACGAGAGGCAATAATTTGCCCTTTTTTCACTTTTCATGCATTTCAGTCGTGTGTGGGTGTGTTAGTTAATTCGGGATGCAGTCATGCATGGCCGCAAGCCCGTTGGCTTGTTTTAATCTATACCGATTTTTAATACTTTTAGAGTGTGTTCGTTTGTTTCGGAATCATGACCTAGAACCAATCCAACCAGTAATGATTATCTAATTTGTATAAGCTTTGATCACCTGGAATGGATCCAACCAGGAATGATTATCTAATTTGTATAAGCTTTGATCACCTGTAACCATTCCTGCCTCAATCCTGAACAAATAAACGCACTCTTATAGTGTTTTATCTCCATCAAGCTTTAATCAAGCTTTAATTGGAAACGAATAACACTAAGCTAAGGCCTGTTTAGTTCGCCGCCAGACTTAGTCGAGAACCAAATAAACCCCAGCAGGTCTAGAAAACGCTTCCGTTTTTTCTAGTTCTAGCTGCACCATGACTCCATGAGTCATGACCCCGGCCCACACTCCAATTCTTTGCATGGCATGGACCTGTTAGCTGCATGACTCGCCGGTGGTCGCTGCCTGCTATGCTAACCTAGACCACTCGTTGGTTGCCAGCAGCACCGGCTCCGCCCAGATCTACGCGCATATATAACTTCTCCCGCACTGTACCTGACTGACACAAGCCGAGGACCAGCGCCACCAGCTCGAAAGCTCCGTCGCGATCACCAAGGACGAAGCTGGAGGACCAAAGCCGCATTCCCATGCAGTGAATGACGGGGCATCGATCGATCGGCTCTACGACGTGTGCGTACTGCAGACGCTAGCTGCCACACGCCCACACCTACAGTGCAGTGTCAGTCCCCAGCGAGGCATGAACAGGGAAAACAGTTGCGCCTGCCTGGGCATTCGCGGTGTGCGGACAAACACACATCGTCCAATGATCCATCAGGGATCAGGCCGAGGATTGAACCCGATGGAACTGTGCGTCCGCGCCGGCATGGTCCTGGATGGACTCCTGCAACACCTAACGTTTCCATATGATGCAGAGACGCGGTGCTCATTGGCCTGCACTCTGCTGGGGCAGCTCCTCGGCCATGATCAGCGCGCGGATGGACCAAGACATTGGTGTAGTGGCGTCAGTGTCGAGTTATACCATTGTTATTACCAGGACCAGCACCAGCCTATCTTAAACGATCAGCAGTGATGAAGACGAATAATAGTGCTGATACCACTGTGTGTACCATCTATATATGTTCAGGGTGCAGCATAGCTTCTAGGTTCTTACGCGAGTTATTAGCTAGCATCATCATGTCGTTTCATATCTCACTTGGACTTTTCATGCAGAATGCAGTGCACAGTACACACCGAATAAAATTTGCGACAGCCCGATGCCGAACTAACTAGCATTATGAGCATGCATAGCATGGGCAACGGACGCAGCCTCTTGCTTGCGCTCGTCCGCGAGCACATGTAGTTGCAGCCACGAGCATGCTGGATCCAACATCCACAGTGTTGTTGACTGTGACAGAATGGCCAAAAACACAGAGCTGCACAACGAACGGTTTCATGCTGGAGGTTACCTGAAGGACAGACAGCGGTGTTGATGGATGGGGGCCTAAGCTGAAAAGAATGCTGGCTATAGTATAGTGCTGCAACGCTGCTACCACGCACAACAGAGATGACTGCTGATGGATTCTTATTCTTCTTGATAGATTTGTTTATGTGATGATGGAATCTAACCTATATGTCGTTGCTCTTCATAAATCTGCTTGTCTCGCTTGGAAATAAATGTAAGTGTGAATGAATGATTGATTGATGAGTAGTTGAATTCATTATTAAACTTCTTATACAAATGTGTCATCTTTGAATTCAATACGGCCTGGAAATGGAATATAAAACCTCTTCTTTTTGATTAATATATATAAACGGCGACTCCGGCCTGTTTACTTAAAAAATATATGGTCTGAACTACGGTATAAACAACTCCTGCTTCTGGAATCTCCATCGTGAAATATAACTTAGTGTTTGGTTGAGGAGCCAAGTAGAACAGAGCCGTTCCATCCCTGATTCTAGGAACGAAGCCGTTCTGTTCTGTGTTTGGTTCTACTTGGCTCTTCAACCAAACACTACCTAAGCTATTCAAGCAACTTTAGGATCAGATAAGTTGTCTGACAAATGGTTAATTTGTTCCTTGCTAACTGTTTAGTTTGATTGTCAACATGCTTAATTTACTAGTAAGCATAGTTCAAAACCGCATGCATGTACTACCTCGTTGATTTCAACTACCAAATAGGCAAACATAGATGCCATTCAGCTCTGGATGGCATTTAAAATGGTTATTCATCCGTCTTGAAATATATAAGGTATCAAGGGTTTAATTTATCCTATATTATTAGTGTTAGGTATCCCATCTGGTATTCTGGTGTGATGTCCTAAAACTGCTTCATAAATACAAGAGTATGTCTAGCGTTCTGATATAATGATGGAAAGACCTGTATGATTTGAGAGGTCCTTTGGAATGGTCAAGTGAGAAAGTTGCAATTTCCCGAGCTCTTTTCCTTTGCAAAAAAAAAAACAAAAACAAAACAAGCTGATCAGCCTAAGCAAAGCCGGTGCCACTGCTCCAATTCCCCGAGCTCTTTTCCTTTGCAGAAAACAAGCTGATCAACCTAAGCAAAGCCCGTGCCACTGCTCCAGTATCTGATATTTTCAGTTTACCAGTCTTAGTGCAAGCTGTTAATCAGTTGCAAGAACTACAACTTGAACTTTATGCACTAATGATCAACACTACTGATGATAGCTGGACTTACATCTGGGGTTCTCTGTCAAGAGCGTCGAACCCTTGACTCGCCGGGCCTCGGCTACGTAACTCGTAGCCTTCGGCCGTCTTCTCCGGTAGGAGTATTCCTCCTAACCGCAGGCTTGAGAGAGAGAGGTGGGAGATGACTTGATTTTTATTGCCCTCAACAGTTCTGCGCACTGGGGGATATATAGGGCCGGCGGCCACACAAATGGAGCAAGCTCCCTAATTATCTTCCCTGCCAAAATACTACTTTCCTACTTATTCCTTGCCATAAGTGCTAAATTGCTACTTTCCTACTTATTCCTTGCCATAAGAGCCAAATTGGTACTTTCCTATTTATCCCTTGCCATAGGTGGCTGCTGCCTTCCTAAACTTGAGTGCCTGCCATCTGCGGCGCTGCTGCACTGTTGGCGCGCTCCGCTGCCCGCCGGATGTCGCGAGCGCGCCTGCGCCTTGTGTACGGCTTACCGTACATGACATCTCTCCCGGCCTCGAAAGTCAGCTCGTCCTCGAGCTGGAAAGCGGGGAAGCTTGCCCTGAAATCCTCAAAATCCTCCCAGGTCGCAGACGACACTGGTTCACCGTGCCACTGTATCAGAACTTGCCTAACGCCGCGAGCCAGGCGACCCGCCAGGACACGGGAAGGTGTGGACACCACTGCGCCGTTGAGTGTGGCCGGTAGCGCAGGTGGTTCCGTTGGTGGCGCCCCAACGAACTTCTTAAGGATGCCCACATGGAAGACGTCGTGGATTTTGGCGTCGGATGGAAGTTGTAGGCGTACGGCAGCCTCGTTGATGATCTCCTTGACACGGTAGGGGCCGACGTAGCGGGGCTTCAACTTGCCTGTGGTGGAACGTGGCAGGGATGCCGATGGTCGTTGACGGAGACGAAGAAGGGCCCAGTCACCGACGTTGTAGACGACCTGCCTGTGATGCTGATCGTAGGCGCGTTTCTAGGATTCTTGCGCCTGATGGAGACGGTAGCGAACGTCGTCGAGGAAGGCAGCCCGGTCCTCCATCTCCTGTGCCACCGCGGGCACGCGTGCGTCACCCGGCTCGTAGGACCGGATGGTCGGTGGGTCGCGGCCGTAGACCACCCGGAATGGCGTCTCACGGAGCGAGGACTGGTAGGCAGTGTTGTAGGTGTACTCCGCCCATGGAAGCCACCGGAGCCACTGTCGGGGTCGATCGCCGGTGAAACAGCGAAGGTACATCATGATGACGCGGTTGGCTGCCTCCGACTGGCCGTCGGTTTGCGGATGGAAAGCGGAGGACATGAACAACTTGGTTCCAGTCAGGGCCATTAGCTCCCTCCAGAAGGCCGACGTGAAGACGGGGTCGCGGTCCGATACGATGGACTGCGGGATGCCGTGCAGCCTCACCACCTCGGCGCAGAATGCTTGCGCCACCGACTCCGCCGTGTATGGGTGCGCCAGCGGGATGAAGTGGCAGTACTTGCTGAAACGGTCGACGACAGTGAGAATGACCGTCTTGCCTTGCACGCGGGGCAGAGCTTCGATGAAGTCGATGCCGATGTCCGACCACACCCCATTTGGGATCGGCAGGGGCTGTAGGAGACCAGCCGGACGTAGGTGATCTGACTTGTATGTTTGGCACGTGCCGCACGCCCTGACGAATTCCTGCACAATACGACGCATGTTGGGAAAATGAAAGTCGCGCCGTAGTCGATGCAGGGTGCGGTGGACGCCCTCGTGGCCGTCATCGTGTACAGCGGCCACGATCTCCCGTAATAGGGGTGAAGTGGCTGGGATATAGAGGCGCCCCTCCATGGCGACCATCCCACCGACGATGGACCACGGTGCAGCGCGCGTGCCTGCACGGATCTCTTCGTAGAGGGCGACGAGGGCCGGATCCGTAGCCTGTGCTTGGCGCAGGCGCTCGACGAAGTCGAAACGGGGTGCTGAAATGGCCATCAGCGTGCCCTCGTCGGGGTCCCTCCTGGATAGTGCGTCGGCGACGGTGTTCGTGGCGCCCGAGCGGTATTCGACCGTAAAGTCGAATCCCAGAAGTTTGCCCACCCAATGGTGTTGGGGAATCGTGGCCAACCTCTGGTCGAGGAGATACTTGAGACTGAAGTGATCCGTCTTGACGATGAACTGGCGTCCCCATAGGTACGGCCGCCAGTGCCAGACAGCCTGGACCAGGCCGATAAGTTCGCGCTCGTAGGCGGCGAGGTCGCGGTGGCGGGGTGCAATAGGTCGGCTGAAGAACGCGACCGGGTGTCCCTCCTGGACGAGCACCCCACCGAAGCCTGTGGAGGATGCATCGCACTCCACCACGAACCGTTTGCCAAAATCTGGCATGGCGAGGACAGGAGCGGACGACACGGCTGCCTTGAGCGCCGTAAAGGCAGCCATGGCCGCGTCATCCCAGACGAAGCCATCCTTTTTGAGGAGGGCCGTTAAGGGGGCAGCCACCGTGTCGTAGTTGTGGACGAAGCGGCGGTAGTACCCGGTGAGGCCGAGGAACCCTCGAACGGCCCGGACCGAGCGCGGCGGCGGCCAGTCGTGAATGGCAGCCACCTTGGCCGGGTCCATGGCTACCCCTGCGGCCGAGATGATGTGGCCGAGGTAGGCGACAGATGGTGCTCCGAAAGAACACTTCGAACGCTTGATGAACAGCTGATGGCGTTGTAGCTCCTCGAGGACGGCCCGTAGATGGCGGAGGTGATCGGCCCACGTGCTGCTGTAAATGAGGATGTCATCAAAAAATACCAGGACGAACCGTCGGAGGAATGGCCGGAGCACGTCATTCATCAGTGCCTGGAACGTGGCAGGGGCGTTGCAAAGCCCGAACGCCATCACGAGGAACTCGTATAAGCCATCGTGTGTGCGGAACGCGGTCTTGTGCACGTCTTCTGGCCGCATCCGGACCTGGTGATAGCCCGACCGTAGATCCAGTTTGGTGAAGAATTTGGCGCCGTGGAGCTCGTCGAGAAGCTCCTCCACGACCGGGATGGGGAACGCGTCTTTGATGGTGAGGGCGTTGAGGGCCTTGTAGTCGACGCAGAAACGCCACGAGCCATCGGGCTTCTTGACCAGGAGTACGGGCGATGAGAATGGGGAGTCGCTGCGACGCACGATCCCCTGGTCAATCATGGCGTTGCACTGCCGCTCCAGCTCGTCCTTGTGTGCAGCCGGGTAGCGGTACGGCCGGACAGCCACCGGTGACGCATCGGGCTTGAGGAGAATGCGATGGTCGTGGGCGCGCTTGGGGGGCAAACCCATCGGAGCTGCGAAGAGCCCCCCGAACGAGGCGAGAAGGGCCTCCAGTTGGGCGTCCGTCCCGTTGGTGGCGCGCAGCGCGGGCTCCTTTGGGCTGGGCGTGCCCGTCCAGGAGATGGAGCGCCCCTGGCGCTGGAACGTCATGCTGCGATTGGCGAGGTTCCACACGATTGGCCCCAACGCCCCAAGCCATCGTGTGCCGAGGACGACGTCGTACCCGGCCAATGGCATGACGAAGAGGTCAGCCGAGTAGAGTTCGCCCTTGACGTGGAGCGGCGCATTGCGAAGGACGCCCGCGCAGGTGATCCGTTCGCCATTGGCCACCATGGCCGTGAGGCGGGGTCGGCGCTGGATGGAGATGCCCGACTGGTGCGCCGCCGCTGCGGATATAAAATTGTGGGTGCTTCCCGAGTCGAGCAGTGCCACCAGGGAGACCGAACCGAGGGTGACGGCGATCTGCATGGTGTCCCCTGGCGCGACCCCAGCCACGGCCTGGAGGGAGAAACAGGGAGCGTCGGTCTCCGCGGCACCCGGTTCCGCCTCGGCCTCCTCAATTTCGACGCCATCCAAGAAGAAAATGCGCCTGCAAAAACGGTTGTGGCCACGAGAATATTTCTCGTTACAATTAAAACATAGTCCTTGGCGGCGCCGATCCGCCATCTCCTCTGGAGATAAGCGCCTGGAGCCGTCGCCACGGCCCGTTGCTGCGCCCAGAGGCGGCACTGGCAGTGCGAACGGGGCCTGTGGCGCCGGGAGCGCCTGAGTCGCTGGCCGCGGAGGTGGCGGCGGCAGGATGCCGCGCGGCCCTGTCTTGGCTGGTGCCGGAATCTTGGCGAGCTCCATCTGCTCCACCTGCCGCGCTAGGCTCATAGCAGTGTTGAGGTTGCCGGGGTTGAGTATCCGCACTGCGTGGCTGAGCGGTGGCAGCAGGCCGCCGGTGTAGAGTTGGACGCGTTGCTCCTCTGCCATCCTGCCAGCACGGGGTAGGAGCTCCTGGAATCGGTTGGAGTACTCCTCGACCGTGCCGGTGCGTCGGCACTCGGTGAGCTCGAAGAACGGCGCTGCACGGAGGGCTGGCCCGAAGCGCAGGTTGAGCAGTTCCCTGAATCTGCTCCAGGACGGGGTGCCCTCGTCTTCCTGTAGTTGTATGTACCAGTGCTGTGCGATGCCCTCGAGGTTATACGAGGCCATCCACACTTGCTCCTCCACCATTGTACGCTGCTGTCGAAAATACGACTCACATTTGTTGATGAAGAGGAGGGGATCGGTCTTGCCATCAAACCGCGGAAAGTCCCATTTCTGGAACCTTGGCGGGCGCTCGATGTCGCGATGACGCTCAGGTTGGGCGCCGCTTGCGGAGGAGGAATCGGACTTCTCCTTCAGCCTGGTGATGTCGGCCTGCATGGCCTTCATCATCTCGATGACGTCGGCTAAAGTGGGCTCGGCCATGTGGATGGAGGATGGAGAACCGCTGGTGGGCGTGGTCGGGGATGGTGGTGTGGTGAGTGGATCGGTGGGCGGAACTGGGTGAGGCAAGGATCTCCGGACTCGCGATACCAAGCTGTCAAGAGCGTCGAACCCTTGACTCGCCGGGCCTCGGCTACGTAACTCGTAGCCTTCGGCCGTCTTCTCCGGTAGGAGTATTCCTCCTAACCGCAGGCTTGAGAGAGAGAGGTGGGAGATGACTTGATTTTTATTGCCCTCAACAGTGCTGCGCACTGGGGGATATATAGGGCCGGCGGCCACACAAATGGAGCAAGCTCCCTAATTATCTTCCCTGCCAAAATACTACTTTCCTACTTATTCCTTGCCATAAGTGCTAAATTGCTACTTTCCTACTTATTCCTTGCCATAAGAGCCAAATTGATACTTTCCTATTTATCCCTTGCCATAGGTGGCTGCTGCCTTCCTAAACTTGAGTGCCTGCCATCTGCGGCGCTGCTGCACTGTTGGCGCGCTCCGCTGCCCGCCGGATGTCGCGAGCGCGCCTGCGCCTTGTGTACGGCTTACCGTACATGACATTCTCCCTAGTGTACTCATCCAAGGCATACAGATTGTTCACAGGGCACGCACAAGTTTATCATTTTGTTTCAAAGGGCTTTGGAAGACCTCCTGACAGAGCAAACACAAGGTATTCCTTTTTAGATAATGGAGAAAAAGTTCTGGCTTTCCCCTCAAAAGAGGTTAGAGCCAACACAAATTGTTACATCGCACTGCTCTCTAAAGGAACAGACTCCTCCACACAGCCACACACCATCACACTAAAGGTTTTTGAAAATTAATAAAACCAACGAGATGATTACAAAGACAATCCTATTAGAAAACCTTCAACCAAAATTAACACAAAATTGCATGGCCACCGATTCCAGGCGACGGTAAACATTCTTCATTAAAACTCCATCAGCTTCATCCTTTTGTTGCAAATAAGTAAAACTTGAAACATTATTAAAAACTAAGTCATTCTTACTTATCCAAACAAGGTATTATTTTGACAGATAAGTACAGTAAATATGCCGCGGAGGAAAACAATGCACCTAGATGACTGTGATCTGCCAGCAAGTTACTAAGGAAACAATGCACCTAGATGCCACAGGACTTAAGCTGACTTCTCTTCTCTATGTCTGGAGACCTGCATGCAATGTCCATGGAAACGAAATTAACAACCAAACCCAGATTGTCATTTAGTTTTGAGGAAATAGGACGCAGATCAGCCGATGCCATGCCAAGCACGGACATGAAATCGCTTTTCTTTTAAAAAAAGGAACGAACATGAAAAGATTCCCGAGTCTCAGGGCGGTGTGTTCATGCACTTCCAGTCTCCAGGCGTTGGATTTACAAAGCTTTCTGCTGAACGAAACATGGCAATAGCCACCCGTCGACCATGCAGGGTACCGTGATCCAGGCAACTGATCCTGTCGGTAGTTAAGAATTCAACACGCATGGAAAGGTTCTTCAGATTAAGGCCCCGTTCGTTTACACAGGATTACACCAGAATTTATTTCAGCTAATCAAAACTTATATAAATTAGAGAAAAACAATTCAGATAGGAATTATTCCAGATCCTCATTCCGTTCCGTAGTAACCGAACGGCCCCCTAAGACAACAGCGAGTTTCGGCGGGTATGTGCATTGTTCCTCACCAGCTGTAGCACATGTGCGTAACGTAACCGAGCAGAGTAGTAAACTAGTAACTGACGACCATTGATAAAAGGGGCAATTGTGTTCCTGTCCCTGGATGAAAGTGCAACTGTGATTTTGCCCCTCAAAATTCGACTTTGTGATTTCGGGCCTCTTTTTTGAAAACGGAAAACACGTTTGCCCCTGTTTCTGTTACCGTTACTGCAAATTGGATTAAAGCCATTTTAAAAAAATAAATGAAAATATGAAATGACCATACTACCCTCTATCTATTACAGCACACTAATCCGCTCGAGTCCGTCCCGAAGCTCTCGTCTCTGCTCTATCCCAACTTCCCAAGAACCCTAGGCAGCAAATCTTGAAGCGGCTGGTCCACCGACGGCGCGGCACGGAGAGGGAGCACGCCCTCGGCGATAGCTGGCTCGTCGGCGCCGGTCGGGCGGACGCGCTCGGTGGCGCTGGACGCCTGGACGCGCTCGGCGGCGCCTGGACGCGCTCGGCAGCGCCTGGTTCGGACGCGCTCGGCAGCGCCTGGTTCGGACGCCTGGACGCGCTCGGCAGCGCCTGGTTCGGACGCGCTCGGCGGCGCTTGGAGAGGCGGCTCGGCAGCGCCTGGTTGGGCGCGCGCTCGCTAGCGCCTGGAGAGGTGGCTCGGCTTTGGCTGGTCGAGCGCACGCTCGTCGGTGCCTGGAGACGCCGGTCCGACGCACGGCTTGGGCTGGAGAAGCGACGCGAGCTGCTCTGCAGGAGAGGCAACGCCAACAGCTTCTACTTGCAGTATGGACTCCCAAAATGACTTGAGGTTAGACTAATTGATGTTACATTTGTTGGTTTACTGGTAATGGCAAATTAGGTTGTGATAGGTTTCAAGAAATTGTTCTTTGTAGGTCCAGTGATTTGCAAGTTGTTGTTAGAGTTGGTTCTTATGCTGCTTTACCGGATGGGGAACCAAAGCGCTATTGTCAAGCTAAAACTTTGTCACCATTTCGTTTAGAAAGACAAAAATGTGGTCTGCTCACTCTGGTAGATTACATAGGTGACAATTTCATATGGGGCTCGAAGCAGTACATAAGCTTATGGCGTTCAACCTTTGATGATATTGCTGTAGAGATAAAAACTGATGAACATCTTCTACAATGGTTTGATCTTAATCTTGAGAATGGGATTATGTATATTGATGCTGAAATCAAAGATTTTGATGGGCCTTTGGAAATTTCACCTACCAAACGTCGGTGTCATCCTAGAGTGAGGAAGAGATTGACAAATGAGAAATGTGTAGACCATCCTGCTGATCCGCACCAAGCCACAAATGAGAGCACCAAAATGGCTAAAGCTGTTAATAAGAGCAAAAAATCTAAAATTAAGGGTTCACATCATGATGACGAGGGTGCATATTCTGATACCGATTCACTTAGAGCGTTCAGTGATAGCAGCTATGAGGAAGATAGAAGAGAAGGCTCCGGATGCCATTACATGGTTGGATGATAATCATCCATTTGTGTGGACAAGAAGTAAGTTCAGTGAACTATCTAAGGTAGATTACATCAATAACAACCTCTCTGAATGTTTTAATAGTTGGGTGGTAAAAACCAAGGACAAACATATTGTGGACATGCTTGATCAGATAAGGCAGATGATCATCAATAAGTTTGTTGAAAGAGAAAAGATAGCTAGAAACATGCAGGGCACAATAATCCCATCTATTATTCAGGATTTAAATGCTAAAAGCAAGGCTATAAAGGATCATGAAGTCTTAATATGTGGAGGTTTTACTGCTGAAGTTACTGTGTCCACAATAAGGCATTCAGTCAACATGGATCAAAAGACTTGCAGTTGTAGGGTTTGGCAAGTAACTGGGAAGCCGTGTAACCATGCTTTGAGTGTTATTGCGAAGCTTAGTAGAGATGTTCAGATGGAAGAATTTGTTCATGAATACTTCTCTGTTGATCGGTTGAGAAAGACATATGCGGGTGTCTTCCTTGCAATGACATCCAAGCATCAGTGGGCTCGTGTTGATTTAGGCTATAAAATCTGCAAGCCTAAACTAAGGAGGAAACCAGGGAGGCCAAGAAAGAGTAGAATCAAAGCATCTGATGAGATTGGCACAAAGAAGAGGAGGAGATGCACTGAATGTAATGAACTAGGTCATTTAGCAAAGACATGTCAAGGAGGTCCTACAGCAAAAGAGAGAAGGGTGACGCTCTCATCTTCAGTAAATGCATCAGCAGTGGGTAGTAATGATCCAAATGTGGCTCACACATCTAAGTAAGTCATTTCTGCTATGCTATACTAATTTTAGAGATGATTACCATACAAATATCAGTTAACTAATTTTTATTCTCCTATATGAAGTGCTTCTGAAAGTGGAAGTGGAAGGGGAAGTGGTACTGGAAGTGGGGGAAGTGCTTCTAGAAGTGGAAGTGGAAGTGCTCCAAGCACAAGTGCTCTTGCATGCGCTCCTGGAAGTGGAAGCACAAGTGCTCCAAGCACAAGTGCTGCAAGTGCAAGTGAAAGTGGAAGGGGAAGTGTAGGAAGAAGAGGAAGAGGGGGGAGGCTTGCACAATGGTTTGGAATTTAATGATCAAGATAGCATCATGAGGTGCTGTTTCTTTTGTATGAGATGTTGCTTTTGTATGACAATGTAATGGGTTCATGGTACTTTGTCATGCTTTTGTGAGACTTTTGTTGAACTCCATATGTACTACTTTGTTGGATTTGTTATGTGACATTGTGTTATTCTATATCTATCTTTGTTGTTGAAAATACTATCGAAATTCTGTTGCAATACAGTCAAAATATTGTCAAAAAGCTCTTCAAATACTGCTAAGCTGTTGTGTGAAAATCAGGGGTAAAATCACAATTACAGAACAGTCCAATTCAAAAGGAGGGACAAAATCACAATTATGACTGAAGGGTAAATTTGTCTTTTGATGTCCTAATTCACACCGTTACTGCATCTAACAGAAACAGGGGCAGACTTGTTTTCCGTTTTCAAAAAAGAGGCCCGAAATCACAAAGTCGAATTTTGAGGGGCAAAATCACAGTTGCACTTTCATCCAGGGACAGGAACACAATTGCCCCATAAAAGCTTGATAAAAATCCTGTGGGCTATACGCAGAGAAGTTTTGATAAACCATTGCCGATCGGCCCATAAAGCCCGACACTAGCTTTTCTGCACAGGTTGTGGGCTCGCTTCAAACCATAGCACCACGCGCTTTCGACTCGGCCCATACAGCCCACAGACACTTCCTTCCTCCACGCTTGGGCACGGCAGCGGCGCCGCAAAGCCGAACGAGAGAGAGAAGCAGAGAACCCCTCCTCGACCTCGGCCTCTCCTCTTCCTCCTCCGCTCCCAAAATCCTAGGGTTTTGCTCGCCGCGGCGCGATGGAGCCCACCTCATCGGCGTCGATCGCGCGGCAGACGTGGGAGCTGGAGAACAATATCCCCGCGGCGGCCTCCGACCCGGACGCGATGGACGCGATCTACCGCTACGACGACGCGTCTCAGGCGCGGGCGCAGCAGGAGAAGCCTTGGGCCAACGACCCGCACCACTTCCGCCGCACCAAGATCTCCGCGCTCGCGCTGCTCAAGATGGTTGTCCACGCCCGCGCCGGGGGCACCATCGAGGTCATGGGGCTCATGCAGGGCAAGTGCGAGGGCGACGCCATCATCGTTATGGACGCATTCGCGCTCCCCGTTGAGGGCACCGAGACCAGGGTCAATGCCCAGGCCGATGCCTACGAGTACATGGTTGACTACTCAACCATCAACAAGCAGGTGAGCCCTCCCCGCTTCTTCTGCTCATCGTGACCAGTGCGACATCTCCGTGTCCACGTCAAGATTTCATTTCTGGCAGCACCTCCTCGTCTTGCTTAGATGAAATTGGCTTGCCATGAAGTATTTCGGCAATGTTGCTAATTTGTAACTTATCTGCCTTAACTATGCTACCAAGTACCACCATATTGTTTACGATGTTTTTTAGTACTACTTCTGATTTTTATGGAATGCCTGGCGTGTTTAATGGAGCCCCTGACTCCCCCCCACCCACCAAAAAAAACTATTGAGCCCTTAAATTGTTGTGTCAATCAGAAATATGCCACTTACTGCAAAATTAGATAGCTAAATCATTTGGATGACACAAATACACAATGATAACTGACTTTTGATGACTGAAAAATGCATGGGTCCTAAATGTTGCTGGCACATGAGCTGATTTTTAAATAAATCTTTTTTATGAGGTCACATGGATTATATGGTGTTCTTGAAATCTAAGTTGGGAACCGAATTTGGTTTCCATTCACCATGTTTGTTCAGATCCGTTACTTAATAGTCAACAGAGCAAATCAGTTCTATTGAAGGAAGGTCATGTGTTCAAATTAGAGGTACTGTAGAGTGGTTTTTAAAGGAAGTAACTATTGTCAAACAAGAGTATGATAATGATTGTTTTGATGTGTTAGTAGCATGCACATTGCATCTTTTTTCTGTTATACCATTCTTTGGTTTGGTCGTCTTGATGTTTTAGTGAGTGTATTGGTAATGTTGGTAAAAGAGTAAATAAAAGTAGACTACATAAGACCAGTGGCGAACTATAGTCCTTTTTTACTGTTTCTTAGTACACATTTAAACATGTGAAAGTATGGAATGCGTACTCTTTTCATTTATATCTCTAATTCTCTGTTTGCCCACACCACTGCAGTAGTGCAGTGCCAAATTTGTCTGGGAAGTACCTTGAATTTTGCTAACACATTCTGTTTAGGCTGCATTAGTATCCTGAAACTGTTGAACACTGTAATTTTGTTACTTCCATAATGAAATTTGGTGTTACTATGGTGGGAAAAAGTTCACATCATATTTTTTTTAACGGAAAGGTTTCCCCCACTTTATTTCCACGAAATAAAGTTTATCAACCAAACGTTATTACAAGGTTTAAACCATACTCCAGCGCGTCTGCCAAAATCCCAGAGCAAGTAACAGGTTATCAAACACTATGGCGGTTCAAAATTCCTAGAACTCCTCCCAACATTTTCTGGGGTACCATCTTCACTTGGATCAACCAGATTTGAATTCCTCCACCAGGGAATGCGCTCCGGTTCCCAAACCACTTTCTCCAAAGCGCCAGTGTATAAATCCAGCACCTCCCAACCTTTTGGCTTGAAGAAAGGTTTTCGGTTTCTCAGCATCTGAGTCGCCCTGCACAGCACCTGCTTCAAACACATCCAGTGTTTCCCCAGAAAACACAAAGCATTATGGGTTTTCCATAAGGACCACAAAACAGCAGCACAAATTGTATTTTGCGCCCTATATCTCTTATTGCCAATCCACCATCTTGCTACAGATTCCAGATCCCCCCCCACATTCCAATTCAACAAGTTATTAACCACACTCCACATCCTCTTAGCAATACAGCAGTCGAAAAAAGGTGATAAATTGATTCCTCTTCTGAACAGAAAAGGCATGACTTATCATTTAGATGTTTTCTTTTCACCAAATTGTCTCTTGTAAGAAGTTTGCCCTTAGACATTAGCCATAGAAAAATATGAACTCTAGGCGGAACAATAAGTTTCCACACAGCATGAACAAACACAGGGTGAACCACCCCCCTAAAATCGATCACTCCATACAACGATTGAACTGAGTACTTGCCACTGGAACCAAAGGCCCAGATAATCTGGTCATCCTCATTCATTAGAGTAACATTTTCCATTATCACACATAGATCCCACCAAAGCCTTATATTTTGCTCTGAAACACTCCTAAAAGTCAATTTCAACTCACTACCATCCCAAACATCTTCCAAAGAGGCACCTTGTTCATTATTAATCACGTAAAGGGGCCAAAATTGAGTTGCTAAACTTGATTTGCCAAACCAAATATCTTCCCAAACACGGATTCTTCTACCATCCCCCACTTTTCATTTAACACCCATGTGTGCCGTTCGCGCCGCCCAGAGGACACCTCGCCAAAACGGCGACGCCCTAGCTTGGGACATCAAGATAAATTCGGATTTTTCGAGTTCACATCATATCATCCTCCAATTTATGTTAAATCTAACATTCTAACTTCATTTGTTCTTAATAGGCTGGAAGGTTGGAGAATGTGGTTGGCTGGTATCACTCGCACCCTGGCTATGGATGCTGGCTGTCAGGAATCGACGTGTCAACTCAGATGCTCAATCAACAATTCACAGAACCATTCTTGGCAGTTGTGATAGACCCCACAAGGACAGTTTCTGCTGGTAAAGTGGAGATTGGAGCCTTTAGAACATACCCAAAAGATTACAAGCCACCAGATGAGCCTGTATCTGAGTATCAGACTATTCCACTCAACAAGATAGAAGATTTTGGTGTCCATTGCAAATCGGTCTCTTTCTCCAACTTCTTTGTTTGGCTCACATATGTGGTTTAGTTCTGCCCTAACTGAATTTCTTGCAGTACTATGCTTTGGATATAACTTATTTCAAGTCATCCCTGGATTCTCACCTCCTTGATCTGCTCTGGAACAAATATTGGGTCAACACGCTATCTTCATCATCGCTTCTGGGCAACAGAGATTATGTTGCTGGGCAGATCTTTGATTTAGGCAAGCAATTCATATATGATGATATCCATTATCCAGTTTATATATTCAAATTAGTATATTTGTTCTGTCGAGATAATATTCTGCACCATTTTACCCTTTGCAGCTGATAAACTAGAGCAAGCTGAAGGCCAGCTGGCACACAGTCGATTTGGTGGTATGATTATGCCATCGCAACGAAAGAAAGAGGTTGGTTTCTTCATCTGTGTTCTCTAAGCTTACTGGTGTGCCCATTGATTGCCAACACTTCTGTTTTGGCCTTTACAAGGATGACTGCTTAATGCTGCATGTCTATTGCCATTTGTCACCCAGCAATTTCTTGATTTTTGTTTGCCCCTTCTATGTTATTTTCAATAAACCGATAATTGGGTTTGTGTCTGCTAACTAGTGACTCTGTGGGCAAATAAATTAATGGATGGGGCTTGCGAAGTTCTAATGATCAAGTATTCAAGTCGCCTTGAAAAGCTGTTTCTATTTTATGCTTCAATTACACAGATACGCCAAAATATCTTGTGATGATGAACTTGTTTTGTTCAGTTCACTGGGAGGACATTTCAGACCGATCTGTCCAAGTCATAAAGTCGAGTCAGGCACGATTAGTTGATTTTCTAGTTGAGCCAAGTTTGTTAATAAGCCAATTGTTTGTACCTGACTATAAGTCGAATTAATCCATAGGCATTAATGTCTTGCATAGCATGGAATATAGACTAGAGAGAATCAAGAGAACACAAAATGATTGGGGTTTAGCCGGCTAGGTCAAAACTGAGCTGGCATGTGTGTGTCTCGACTTAGGACGATCTGACATCTGACAAATGGTCCCTTAAATTTTGATACTTGCACAGCAGCGTATGTTATAGACCTTAATACAGCTCTTTGGTTTTATATATATGTTATCCAATGCTGTCTTCAGCAAGAAGAGTCTCCACTGGCTAAGGTAACACGAGATAGCTCCAAAATCACAGCTGAGCAGGTTCACGGCCTCATGTCACAGGTTACATTCCTTCTCTCTCCTTTTTTTTTTATCTTACTGAAGATTAGGTTAACTCCATCTGGATCTTCGAATGTTACCTTGATACTTATGAGTTATGGTGCCTTCAGGTCATAAAAGACATCCTTTTCAACTCTGTTCACCCGTCAAGCAAGGCAAGCACAAGTGCTCCACCAGATTCATCCGGTCCTGAGCCTATGGTTGAAGCCTGAGTTCCAGCGGAAGGGGACAATGGATATTTGTGTTATGTTATCTGATTCAGAAGGTGCAAAACAAGTTATCTTTTGAGTACAGAATCATCATGTAATTATGAGTTGCCATCTTGGGCTGCCACTGAGAGGGTGTGATTTGGGTCCGGTTAGCAATCTCATGTATTGGATTTCGGATCAGTATTCGAAGCTTTCATAACGAGGAGCCATCATCTTATTTTAGCTGTTTGTTTGGCTTGCCATTTAGTTATTGGAAGGGTCGCTTCTTTAAGACTGTTCGCTTAATTCATGGCGGTTACTCGGAAGAGCTATCGTACTCCGTATTTGTTACAAGGAAATTTGGGGCCATGTCCCCGTGCGCAGCTCCGGAGCCTCGGACGCCCATGCTCGTCCGCCATGACGTAACTAGCTGCCTACGGTGACGGTGTCACGTCGTCTGCGTCGGTGCTTCATATCAGAGCCAGTGCAGTAGTGCGCTAGAGTGGATTTTGGATTTGGTAATTTTGTCCAGCTTTTACCATTCATCCCTTAATTTAACTACAGGTGGTAGTTGCATTCTGTTTACTTTAATGACACCTACAAACATTTTAGTTTCTGGGTAACATAAAAACAGTAGCTCGAAAGAATACAAGCATTTAGTTTCTGGGTAACATAAGAACAGTAGCTCGAGTCTCGAAGGAAAAGTATCTGCTACAATTCGGTATTTCAATTTCTACGATTGCTTTCTGCATGATAAACCAGTTTCTAATGAAATATATAAAACCCAAATATGTTGAAGTGGAGCACCAAAAAAGCGTTGGAGAGGGAACTCCTAACGCAATTATCTGCAAAAAAAAAAAAAAAAAGAGACGTAATCAAACCAATTAACGTGAAAAATAAGACCACTCGCGTTATACAATTTTCCCCTACAATAGCATAGAGTACCAAGACTCCAAGAAGCATCACATGGAATTAATGGAGTCAATGACTTTTATCCAAAGAAATGATCTTTCTTCCCTTATAACGGAAACAGATGTATTTCGATAAGAAGTAATGCAGTGCATGTTAGACCATACTGGAAAGAAGGAAGCACCTGAGCAACAAACAGGGAGCAAGTAGAAGTTCAGTCTTTTCCTCCTCCGTCGTCCCCTTCCATGATCCACTGTCCCCTCCCCTCCCCTCCGGTGCTCGTTCTTGCCACCTTAACACTCAAAAAGCATCGGCAAGAATGGGATGGCATCTCGTTCCCAACGATTTCATGCTCCTTTTTTTTTTAATCTGATTTAGCGGGGCTCTGGCGAACGATGTAAAATCTATTTGTTTTGGTGCTCCAATTCGATGGTTGCATAGAAAATTTTATGCCCTAGTTAAACGGTAATCTGATGATCAGATCTCACGTTATTTGGCAGAGGCAGGCAGGTAACAACATCCTTACCTCTAAAATCGAAAAAAAGATCGAGTCGATCGACCTTGCAAAAAAGGACAAATAGCATAAACATTTAAATACAATATACTTTCTAATTGCATCCACAATAATATATTTTAAATCAAATATTTAAAAATATTCAGTTTTGAATTGTGGGGCCCCCCAAAAAGAAGGATCCCCTCCAAAAATAAGCGTATGCTGCTATGTGCAGAGCACACACGGTATTCTTTAGTAAAAGGCGAAAGAATAGTTCGCTCTGTGCGCACTGCGCAGCTGCGTGCTTCAACTAGGTAGCCTTCCTGCTCCTTTTATTCATCTCACTCGATGCTCACCTCGCGCATGCAAGCCGTATGGTACTAATCCCTCCTTGCGACCATCTCACGCTCTACGCGCTCTGCCGCGCTAGCAAACTTGGGCCAGGCCCACTAACCATTGCCAACCCACTACTGGACCAGGCCGGGCCTGATGCATCGAAGCGCTTTACAGCGCGAGCGATTGCGAGCGGAGGTTTTCCTGGACCGGCCACATCTGCCACCTAGAAAAAAATTCTCGCCATCACGAGCAGTCGAGCACCACCCTCTGACCGGTGACCGCTGTGAAGTCAGTCAGCTTCAGCACCACGAGCACGATGGCCCTCGCGCTCGCCACGACCCCACTCGCGCATCTCGCCCTTGCCCCGCCCTCGATCTTCGGCTCCCAGTCCTCGCTGCTGCTGCTCCCGCGCCGCGCGTCGCCCGCCCCCGTCTCCCTCTCCCACCGCCGCATCATCGCGGCCGTCGCGACCAAGGAACCCGAGCTCGGCGGCGGCGGATCGGGGGCCGGCGACGGTGCCGGAGGGAGCGGCGGCGGCAGCGACCCGAGGGGAGGAGGGCAGGAAGGAGACGGGGAGGAAGAGAAGATGGGGCAGGGCCTGTCCATGTCGCAGAAACTCACCCTCGCCTACGCCGCGCTCGTCGGAGGTAATCCTTTCTACCTCGACCCCGGAGTGATCCGTTGCAAGCGCGACTATGATTCTCTTTACGAACTGGGATCAGATATTAATCACTACCAGCCCCCAAAAATTGTTCCTGTGTACTCCGAGCTACCATGATGTGTGTTGTTGTCTTATCCCAGCTTCAATCAGAATCATATCCAACTACCTGAATACCTTAGGCAGTGGTGGTTACTCACCAGTCACCAGTGTTGCTTCATGAACTCGAGGTCTTCCGCGTACTGCACTGCTGCTACCTCAGTTGACTTACATAATTCATGTGCACAATTAAATCTTGTTGCCCCTTCATAATCACGTGAATCAGTTTAATGGCATCGCCATTGGTTTCAATTCACTAATAGAACAAACATACTACCTCCGTTCTCGAATATTTGTCATCTGGTAGTTTATTCTTGAACTAAATCGCGACAAATAAAAAAAAACATATGGAGTACTTAATATGAAAGTTTATATGTTTTTGCAAATACAGAAGCCTCTTTGTCTACTACACAATATCGTTCTTGTTTATTATTGGTATAGATTAGTGGTTATAGGGGAATTAGGGTGGCATAATATTGCTCCAAGGATTAAGCATGCTGTGAGCATCCGTACAATATAGAAATGGTTGGTTTAATTCTACAAAGAAGTGTTTTAATTCCATGAGATAGCTGTAGGTGTTTTTTTTCTATTCCTTGCCTTTCATAATTGGTATTCCTTTTTCAATGTTTATCTTGTTTGTGAAGTTAGCAGAATGTCATGGATTACTGGCATAACCTCAGCTTGGCCAATGAAGTCCTCAGCCCCTACTTATTTGTTTCAGACGCAAAACCCTAAACCAATGCCCTTGTTACCACCCTTCTAATTGACTCACACCACTTGTTTAGTTGTTTGTCCTTGAGATGTTAATAAGTCAGATTGATCTATCTCGTGGTAATATCTAGAGAGATGATAGTAACTGAATTCCTTATGGCAACAATTATACACCATCATTTCATGCATTGCCTTCCACGTGCTACTGCCTTCGCTAGATGGACATCAGGATTCAGGATATGACATACATTTCTTTGTTTCCTACATCACATATGAAAACTTATTACTTACTCCCTCAGCGTGTTGTTCTCGTTTTCCGAGGAGTCAAACGCTTTTAACTCTGACCAAATCTATACAAGAATATATTAATAGTTATAGTACATAAATCGTTGAATCTATTTTCACAGTAAACTTATCTGGAGATATAAATGTTGCTAATGTTTTCTACAAACCTAGTCAAACTTAAGAAAGTTTGGCTGGCATGAATACCGCAGTGACAATTATTTTATGGCCGAGGGAGTATCTAAAGACCAGTTTGATGGCATCACCTCACAGTTGTCTCGAAACTAGGATGAACCAGAATAAAGTGGAAAATAGGACTTGTTTTGGCAAACACAGAAGTGTATTGCTATATCTCTGCGTGCCACATAATTCTTCAACATCCAAACAAGTTAGAAATGGTCGGCTTGATTATACGAGAACTGTTTTAATTTCGTTGACACATCTGTTGGTTGTGGTCTTTCTGCTTTGTGCCTTTTATACTTGGTTTTCCTTTCTCCGTGTTTGTCGAACTAACAGAATGTACGGATATCTGGAACACCTTCGCTCCGCCAAGCCAATATGCATTTGTCTGTTTTAGATCCACCTATCTTGCTGCTTTATTATGCCTGATTATATCCTGGAATGTAAGAAATTTCGGTGCTGGCTGTTCATGCCAAAGTGCCAAAAAAAGAGGAAATGATAGTTGTGTCTTTAAATTCTGTAGCTGGTGGTGTAATGGGATATATGAAGAGTGGAAGCCAGAAATCCTTGGCTGCAGGAGGCATATCAGCCCTGGTCCTGTACGTCGTCCACACTCAACTCCCAGTGAGACCTGTCCTCGCATCATCGATCGGTTTAGGTATACAGAATCCTTTTTTTTTCCTCTGATCCTTCGGATATTTTCTTTGCTTGGAAGTTTGGTCAACCTGGATTCTTCACCTGACATCATTTTGATTCCGCGTTCTAGGTATATCGGCCGCGCTACTGTCAGTGATGGGGTCGCGCTTCAAGAAGTCCGGGAAGGTATTCCCTGCCGGCGTCGTGTCCCTTGTATCCCTGGTTATGGTCGGAGGCTACTTCCACGGGATCTTGCGTAGCTCGCACGCGTGATGCAGCCTGTGGTCTTTTCTGTTCCGTAATGCAATTTGGCTCCCCCTTTGAACTGTTTCTCTGTTTCACTTCTCGGTGGATGTTTTGTATCCGTTCTCAACTTTAGTTCATCTTTTGTGACAGTGGGCAATAATAACCAATAAGCATGTGAGAGCTGATAGAGGTGAAGTTTAAGCTTTGTGAGAATTTTTAGATTTATACTGCAGCAGCAACAAGTGTGAATTGCACTACGAGTGCCTGAATATGGCTTGTGCGGACAGCCAAACAGACTTATCTGGATATAATGGCGAGCTGGACAATTCAGTGGTTACCGACGACACCGACTCGTGGGCGCCGCCAACAGTCCAGGGGTTCCGCATGCATCTGCGTGGGACGACATCGAAATTTTATTTTATTTTTGGTCCAACAGAAACGGCAAGAGAAGCAAGGAACGAAGGTGATCTGAGCGTATTTCTATCATTTTCAACCTCCCTACACATGCATCTGCGTGGGACCATTTGAGCTGAGAACAAGGTAGCGAAGAGAAGAACAAACGTTAAGTGCCAAAATGGGAAATGGTAGTGGAAACAAGCAAGCAAAGCCCCATCATCTTTCACACTAAACACATGTCCACACGTGGTACTGCATTCCGTTACTACTAGACGATCCATGTAACGAAGTCAGACAGACGAGACCACCGGCGTCACGGCGTGATGTACAACAGACACAGTTCGGTGTGCGGAGTAAAGGAATCCACTTCAGCATAAACCTAGCACGCGACAGCACAAACGACGGTAACAGAGGTTCCGGTCCACATTATTAGTGCGGTTCCACGCTGCCGCCGCCACATAACATAAGGCAACAACAGCGCGTCCCTGCCCCTTCCCACAACGTCAGCCTTCACCGATGGGACTCCGCGGGGACCTTTCAAGTTACTGGGCCTTGCCCTCCGCTGTCACCTCAATCCTCGGTGACTCCATGCCATCGGACGACTTGGCGGTGCTGTATGGAGCTTTGCTCACGACCCTGTTTCATGCCAACAGCAGTCGAATTCAGCAAACCCATGACAAAAGGCAATTCTAAACTCAGTTTTAAGATAAGGCAAAATAGCCATCTAAACCTGACATCTGAAGAACAAAATGGTGTTCAGCTAGTTTGCAACCTACAGATGACACATGGGCCTTTAGGTGACCACCCTTAATTTCGGTTTTTGCAGATATTTAAAAAGTCAGGAAAGTTGCATGATCCAACGCTGTTAGCTGCTATGTGTTCTATTATGTAAGCAGGCTCTCTACTCATTCCTGCTGTAAACAAATTTTTAGGATTTTTGAGGAATGTTTTAAATGAATTAGTCACATTTCGTTTACTTTATGCAGTCATCGAGCACAAAGTGCAATCATTTAAATACAATTATAACAGCAAATTATTTCAATTTTTTACCCTACCTAGAGGATAAAAATAGAACACGGAACAAAGCATGCTGTTGAATACTGTTGTACCACATATACCAGTTTATAACTAAAGTTTTCAACATGTAGAAGGAGCCTAAGAAGAGATTCAGAACATCATAGCGCTGTTGCTATCATCTACCATGCTAACCTGTCACGGCGTTTCTCAAGGAAACGCTGAAGAGAGTGCCTCCTGGCAATGGGGAGATCTGGCCAGCGGATTAAGGTAGTTTAAAGATATGTTAGAAAAATGTCAACACTGAAAAAGGTATTCCATTTCTGGTTTTTTACCCAAAAGATGCTGTGGTCTTACCAGCCTGAAGTTTGCATATCGAGCTAGGTTCAGCAACAACCTGAGGTTGCCCAGTTGCTACAGAAGTGCTCTGCAGTGATGGAGACCGTGTAAGCACAGGAGAAACGACAGCTGCTGGGGCAACAGTGGCTGCAGGCACCATTGGAGGCTTAACAGTAGGGGCAGCACTGCTTTTGGTAGCTGCCGCTGCCGCTGCAGCTGCAGCTATAAGCATGATTGCTTGAGCCTGTCAATTCCAGATTAGTGAGTTAGCATGCATATGTGTCTTTAAGAGACAGTACAGAAGGACAAGATATCTGTAAATGAAGAAGACAATATCACCTTTTCCGGTGGCACTGAGTCATACACACATACTGATCCGCCATAGAAAATTGTAAGCTGTGAAGGATTAGCGGACACGTTCGACATCGGCAACATTCCAGACCTTGTAGTAAAGAATGCAGAAAAATTAAGAACATGCAAAGGCAGATAAAATGGCATCTCTGAAGTAGGCAGATCCATGTCATCCTTACTAGTAGTTCAGATTAAATCATGAAATAATGCCATGTGATAGGTTCAGCACTAGCATGAGATAAAATGCATGTGCGGGGTACAGGAAAACAGTCATCCTACTTCCTAATGGACGGAAAATGGAGATAGATTTCTAATAGAAGGATACATCTACTTGGCGTCTTGGCCATTCACAAATGGATTGCCTTCTGGACAGTGGCTTTCAAACCATTTATAGGGACTTAGCAGTACAGATATCGCAAAGCATTTTGTCAGTCACAAAGTTCTTAAAGGTCTTGTGTTCAATGCAGCCTCTCTAAAAAACAAGGGTAAGGCTGCCTCGGTTATGAGTGGGAGCCGCTATCAACTGGGTCTGTCCAATCTGATTAGTGCAGATGTCCATATTGTTCAAAGCCTGGCTGATAACAACTAACCAGGAAATAAAATGGAACTGAAAATAGCAGAACCATACACTAAATGTTCTAGAACTGTCGAAGCAAAACAAATAAATGCTTCTGAAGAAGCATACTGAACAACTAATTATAGCACAACAGACAAATCTGCAAAACATGGTCCGGTTCAAGGAAAAAGTAGCTTAACATCAGAGGAAATTTTAAGGACCAGTTCAATGTCCCCAATGGGTTTGCAGGGTTTGGCAGACTCTGCGTCCTTGGTCCCCTATCACACAGTCTAGCACTATAGCATAAGGTCCTTGGCAGCAGAATGGAATTATTGCCTGTTAAACTCAACTTTCATCAGATCTACGCGTGTTTCACATTTCTCCAACTAAAGGTTTGCGTTGCAAACAGTAGCAGTTATCCGTCGTTAATCTGATTCTGAAATTCCGTTTACAACCTTTCGTAAATAAAGCTTTAAACAATTGTATACAACAAAAGATGGGAAAGGGTTGCTTGGATCTGCACGCCATCTGCTGAAGTTCTTTACAAAAGCCCAACAACCATGAAAAAAGGGCAACCATTTTGGCCGAAACAAATGAACAAATCGTCTCTCCCATTTAATTTAGATTTGATTAAGGACCCAAAGTAGACAAACTGAACTGAGTGCCCTAGTATAAAACAAAAGGAAGCAAACATTTGGCGCTAAGCCAGTCACCGAGTTCAGTTTCGCGTTCACCATAATGATATATCAGTATGACAATATCCATATAATAGGGTAGATAGAAACGCAAGACAGCTAATGACAGCAAGATGAGTGAGGACCGGAAACGAAGGTTTCAGGCAACTGATGAACCCCTTCCCAGCAGAAGGAATATGGATAAGAACATTTGACGCTAACATAAGACTACACCGAAATCAGGTTACAGCTTCGCGACAGCAGGAGAGAGTGGAAAGCAGGAGCGATAGACAGAACCGAAGGGGATTTCGCCTGCGAGCGAGGAGCCGAGGAGAGGGCGAACACGCCTTCCCGGATCCGCCACGCCGGCTCCGTATCCTCGCCCGGAGGAGCGGCCGCAAGCCCGCAATCAGATTTGACCCAGCGAAAGGTACGGCCACAGCCCAAGGCCCATCCCACGTGGCACTTCCACAGTTAACGCGAAAAGCTGGGGTGGCAAGTGCTAAAGCGCGTCAACCGCCGAGAACAGGAAAGAGGGGAAAGCGCGGGGGAGACGAACGAGAGAAGGAACTCAAATTTCCCCCACCAGGCCACCAATCGAGGGACTAGACAGCCGCGAACCACTCCAGGGAAGCAGAGCCCTCGCTGGACTCGGCGGTGCGGTGCGGGGAGTCTCGGAGAGGTGAGGCTAGGTACCTGCCACTGCCGTTGGCGAGTGAGAGGCTGAGGCCCTGGCCTTGCTGCGGCGGCTCCTGGGTCTTCCTCTCCCCCGCCTCCGCCTCCGCCTCCGCCTCCTCCTCCTTACGCTCCTGTTCCTTGCGCGTCTCCTCCGTCTCCGTCTTAATATTCCGCTCCAACAGATCCATCTCACCAACTTGCAACTCCTCTCTCTCTCTCTCTCTCTCTTCGACGCCTGAGATGAAAGGGGGGCAAGCAGAGGGGGCAGAAACGAGAAAGAGAAAGAGGCCGGCCAGCCGCCAGCAACTATGTGATGAAACTGTGTAGTACCGCAAACGGCGCATGTAAGGCTATCCGCACTTATACTACCACTAGATGAGTGCCCGTGCGTTGCAACGGGAATATATAATATCATGGTAATTTATGTACATCTAGACAGTGTTAGGTAATACATGAAAACAAACAATATATATACTATCTTTGATCTTAATATCTTATAGGTATGTGCTCGTGCATTGCAACGGAACATAAATTTACATAAATTGACGAGCATCTAATGGCTCAGAGCCCTAGTGACAGGCGACGCGAGCGCAATGGTAATGGGAACCCTCATGGGGAACAGTGCCTTGTTGCAGAGGAGCGCGAGTCCGAGCGAGCCACCACTTGACCCTTTGAGCTCCATCGTCCTGTTGTGAGGATGCATTTGCCACGAGCTCCCTATATAAAACAGGTTGTTCAAATCATAATAACTAAAATAATGGTATGCCAAAACTTTTACTGCTACGCTTAAAGACTCAGACAATACTGACAAAGCTAACATATATCCTTATCTAATTGACTCATTCTTGATGGCACAAAAAATATAGATCAAGCAAGCATATTAAGGTTATAGTATTGGCACAATTACGCTTTCAAGATAATAACAAACCACATGTGTAGCTCAAGGTGTCTTGGCGGTAGGCACGTACAGAAGCGTGGCCTCAGACCCTTAGTCCATTAGAAACATGGAATGGTAACGGTGCCATGGGAATGGTAATGTTAGCCCAATACGAGGTATCCTAAAGCTTCTCATTTTCAAATCTGACGCTATCCACCTTAATCCGTTGAAATTTAGTCACAGTCTTGAGCTGTAGTAGATAAACAAAACAGAAATTTATCACAATATTGATGTCGTTGGTCAAACAGACAAATAATGCCTACTTCAACTTGCTCAGAACAGGAAAGGCTGATGGACCTAATAAGATTGTCATTAGGGGCACCAAGCGTAAGATCGACAACGACATCACTGGTAAGATTACTCGCATAATCTCTATTATACAAAGTACTGACATGCAAGCCACAATGATACCAGAGGATCCAAAAGTCTCACGTATAGCAAATACAATATATTTGTAAACCTCATCTTGATGAATTCACGCTAGTGGACATCGTACCGACGATCAGTAACTGATCATTGTGGAGGCATTTCTAAAACATAATGCAAAAGCATGTTGCTAAGGAAGATAGTAACAATTTCCAGAGAACAGGTCAGCTACAGTACTCATTGGCCATTGCTAAATACAAAAAAAGAAGCTGATGTGCTAATTAATTTTTAGTAGTATTCAGATCGCCTGGACATTTCAAAACCAAATGGAAGTGCTTCTCCCTCAGACTACAAGGTAAAAAGTAACCTTACAATTGAAGAACCATGACAAAATGTATCCTTTAATTGAATAACTATAATACAAAGCAATACAACGAAAAGCTCTCCTGATATTTTATTGAGTCAGTTATTTTAATCTCAATATATTAATAGATACACTGGTTACTGACAACTACAAATAATATCTTAGAAGACGAATGAGACTTACACAAGCTATTGGACATCATCAACCATCTCCTATATTTTGACCATACAACTGGACAGAGGGAATGAACTCCATTCTGTAATGAAATATCAAGTTTAGTGATGTAAAAGGATAAACTATCAGGAAAACAATACTATGGTTTGTAATTTGTTTCGTAGCTTGAATAAAAAATCATGGCAGATCTAGGCATAAACAGTATTAGGGGTGCTTGGTTTAAGGATCAACTCATCCTAGATGAGGAGGTATATCGTGAGTTCATTTCATGAGCCCGGTGGAATCATCCCATTTGTCTCTGCAAATATTGGGTCAGTGGAAAAGGACCATATTCATGGGGATCTGACTTTACCATCCGTCAGTGTTTTACTTTCTATAAGCTACAATGGTGCTAATCAAGGAAGTAAATATGAAACCAACCTTCAACCAGGGACTGCTACGGAGGATATGATGGCTTTCGAAGAGCAGAATGCAGACAAGTCTCACTTAGAAGCCTACCAGTTCAAGCGCATCACATACACGGCGACCCATGTACAGCAAGGGACCAGGAAGCGCAAGGGAGATGGATGGGAAAGAAATTCGGAGCCAGGAACGAACCAGTGGGCACAGGTGGACATGGCGGCCATAGCTGCGGCGGGATCGGAAGTCGGCGGCTGCCGCTGCCATGGCAGTTCCAAACTGCCTCGTCTCGCCGCTTGGCCTGTGGCTCCTGATGAACTATTATATATATATGTACATGAAGTTCCCAAGAGAAAAAAAAGAATAAAAATGAACAGAGCTAGAACGGATCTGATTTTTTGTTGCTTCCTACACCAGCACAACTTTCCTTACTTTTCCCCCAGGTCGATGTTCCTAGGAATGCGAATGTCGGTGTCCAAGTGTTGGATCCCTGAATTGATGAATGGATGAAATAGTTCATATATATTAGAGACAGGGTACTAAAATTGGACACACTTTTACAGCGACGAAACAAAAAAGCATACAAATGGAGAACATAAATAAAACAAAATCATTTCTCATGATATCTTCGATTCTGTATACGCATGCCATTTTTAACCATATGATCTATGAATAACAGAAAGCAAGAAACAACACAGTTACCAAACAGACCTGCGGATACTCGAGGGGCACTCCCCTCTCCCGCAATCGAGACGGTCGTCGCCGGATGCTTGTTCCTTCCTTGTAAAATGGCGAAGAAACAATGCAGTTAGGATTCATAGTCTTCCACACTCCGGTAAGGGAGTGATATACCACTGGAAAAAAAAACTACTAACCAAGACTGTAAACTATTTTTTCCTTTCATCACAAATTAAATTGTAACACCATTATAATGACCATTTTTCTTATATAATTCCCAAACGTATTTTTATGTCCGTGCGTCCGTTTAATAGCCTTGCTGTAAGGAAGAGCAGACTATATGCCTGTACATATGCCAGAACTGAGCAAACTGAATAACACTCCTTTCTCTCAAACTGAATATATGCCTGTAACAGCACGAGTGGAATTTATCTCAAAACTGTTACCAGAACTGAGCAAGGAAGAGCAGACTTCCTCTCCTACAAGTATGTCAATAACGGAAGAAATAGCACTCCTTTATCTCAAATTGTTACAAAAGCACCCTTTCTCTCAGAATGTTACCAGAACTCAACAAGGAAGAACTGCATCACGGGGGCTGGACGCGCGGTAGCAGGAGGAGTTTGGTAACGGCGGGGGCAGTCTACACTCCCCTCTTAATAGTTGTAGAGATTTCGGACTCAGAAGCTGTGCAAGATGTCGTATAATGACATCCCCACTCAATATGGTACAGTCCTGGTCATTTAAAGATAAGATCAATTTTATTTTTAATAAAATAAATTGACTTCATAGTCCATAAAACCTAAACAACAACGCAGCAAGCTTTGATTTGAAAATTCACCAATAATTCATCAAGAACTGCATCACCGTGCAAAACCTGCAAGAAACAAGGGTCTTATGCTATAAGCAAAAGTTTATATTAATTTCTGATCATGCTTAGGTTCCAGCTGCAAATCAGAGAGCGCATGGAACTTATCTAATGCTTGCTTATAATAATTAATACTAAATAATTCATATGGGACTTGTTTTAGCGTTCAATGTGCAATATAGAAAAGCACTATCACGAGTACCAAAATAGTGCATGCATAAAAAATAACAATATGATACATGTTCCAGTAGCACCATATGCTGTCAAATATGGGGTGAGTAACTATATCACTCATGCCAACAACTTCAGATGTGCGTACCCAGTGCCAAAAGCTCCCACAGAAGAAAGGGTATGGGGAAGAGAACTTTTCTACATCCTTACCCTTGCTTAATTTTTCAAGGATCTCCAAACAGCAAGTGGAGAGACTACCACTGCACCAGGCCCTATTTTTGATAAATATGAAATTTTGAAGGAATAGCGGTTCAAAACCTTTGCTACAACAACTTACTGGGACAAAACCTGCATGGAGTGACTGAATTATTTGAGAAGCATTTGCTGATGCAAGCTGCAAATGCATATTAACAGGATTAGGTATGGATGTACAACAACTGTAATTCTAAGAAGATACAGAATGATATGCAACAAAGCAATAGTTATCAAGTTTGCTCACTTTTCTTTGTTGGGTAGACCACCAACAAGCAAATGGTGACATCCCAACAGATGGTATTCCTTCTGCAAAAGAATATGCAGTACATCACAAGCATAATAACAGAGATGGTAGATGAGCAAAGTGTTTCCTATATCCCCTCATGCAGATATAATTGTAGAAATGCCAATGACAGAGCATCTTGTCTTTCTCCCGAGCACGGCAAAGAGTCTTCTAAGGTGTTGCTGTAGAAAAAAGGGTGCTAGGCCTTTCCAGAAAATAGAGTTTGATCTATAGACAGAATCAATACAAGACCACACTGGAGTACTCGCTATGTAGAGGTCCGTTGCCAGCCTCCTACCCACCGATAGCTAGGATATGATGATGGTATTGCAGAATTCTACACCACACTTTTCATTCTAGTAGTTCAGTAGCTTGAGATCAGAATTCTAGAACTAACATGTTCCTCAGTTCAGCCTACCTGCAGCTGTTGTGCTCTTATTCATTCATCCACCAGAGCCCAGGAACTAACCAATGGCTCTATGCCTCTATAACTGGCATCACACGTGGAGCCTCCTTCACATACTCCATGGTTGAAAGGAATGTTTGTGGTGGCTGAAAATAAGATAAATCAAACCTGAGTGTCCAGAGAATTTAGGATAAGTCTTATGTAGTGCTAATTTGCACCATTTGATCTTACAGGGGACACAAAACCAGAAGTGGAGCTTGGTTGTCGATGGCCCACAAATTGACCCTGCAAACACAAGGCGGTAGTACTGCACGGCCTAGGCGATGAGCCCCATCGCGGCGGACACCACCAGCACGACACACGTGGAGCAGCGCCAGGCTCGACGACCACCGCAACGCCTTGCCCAGTTCCGACGCCGGGAGAGACAAGAGGAGACGCTGCGGACGTGACATGAGAAGCGGGAAAGATTGGTGGCGAGCGCAGGACTGCACGAGGCATCTCTAGCGGCTACCGCCATGACAAGAGATGGATTGGATGCCCCTGCCAATTCGGTTGCGGTGGTCACTGGTTCCTCCACCGCGGCAGCTGGTTCCTTCGAGGCAGCTGCCTTGCCTGAGAGGGTTCTTCGACCAGAGGGCCGCCCAAAGATGGCTGACATCGGCGTCGCCCTCGAGGTAAGGGTGGAACCTCCCGCCACTGCCACCGCCCCCTCCACCACCTCAATCTGCCGCGCCGCGGGAGGAGTAGCGATTGGGCGGGCTACCCCCTAATCCATCGCTGCTGCTGCCAGACCAGCGAGAGGGACCCCGTTGGAACCGGGCTCCAGAACGGTCTCCGCCGCTCGAGGGGCCGCCGGAGCGATCGCCGCCGCGGTGCATGTCGCAGAGCTAGGGTTTTGCGGGAAACGAGTGGAAAGCATGAGAGCAATGAGAGGAGAGGCGATAGTGGGACGGGCTGGCGATGGACGACTTGGAGGGGGGCGAGCGTGGTTCGTTTTACGGACGGGCGGGGTTGGCGGGCGGAGCCGGCGGCGGGGTTGGCGGGCGGTTGTTGGCGGCGGGGTTGGCGGGCGGTTGTTGGCGGCGTGGATTCCGGGCGGGCGGAGGTGGGGGGCGGGGGCAGTCTACATTTCGCTCTTAATAGTTGTAGAGATATTTCTCTACCCTAAAAGGAATATTCCATCCTGGTCAGCGAAGTTTTTTACTTTATCCAACAATTCTCCATGGTCACAATTACTCTATATATCAACCCTATACCAACTACCACATATTTTATTATTTATTTCCATCACTTTTCTATCCACACCCAAGTACCCAACTGCCTTCCGCGGTCCCACCTTGGCCATACTGCTACGGACAGGCCACCCATGCGAGGAGAGAGATTTTCGAGTTGGATGGAAGTGTACGCTGTATTTAGGGTTCTCGAAGTTACATGCAAATTTAGAGTTAGCTTTCCAGTATACCACTACAGCATATTTTTACCATATACGATTACTTTATAGCTTTAGAGTTGCCTTCCGAAATGCGACTGCGGACAGCCTAAAGCTGTCAGCAGGACCGCGACGGACAGTCTTTGCATTCTTTATAAAATGAAGTTTAAAATAAAAATAGATATAGTTACTAAAGATAGGCAACGGTAAAACTAAAGTTTTGAGGATGAGCATGTAAGGTACTTCATTTATCCCGTAACAAATAAATTTATAGGTCCCTATTAAAACATGGATGTTGGTGTTTTGAACCTCGCTCTAACAATTAAATGTATTGTGCGTGTTTCGACCTTCCAGCTCCACCAATTAAATGTATTGTGCGTGTTCCGACTTTTCGGACTCCAGATGGTATGTGTGGTGGCCACAAGATTTATACTGTTTCGGCAGAACGTCTATACATCCAGTCATCAATGGATTGCGCTACCGACACCATTCATGATCAAAGCTCGTAGTAAGGGTTACAAGCGGACAATATAGGGAGGAGTAGGGCTGGGCAAAAAAACATGTAACCCGAAACCGGAATACCCGGACCTAAACTCGAAATACCCGAAACCCGAATTTTGTTCGGGAATTTCGGGTAGCAACTTGCAAAACCCGAATTTATTTCGGATAATTCGGGTATCACAATCGGGTACCTGAAATACCCAAACTTTCATGTGTCATGTACTCATGTCATGCTTAATTATTAATTTGTACATCTATACTTATGTGTAAGTGTACATAACTTGTGATTGTAGATTGCTTGTGTTTTATATGTCCATGTATATCATTATTCAAATATATTTTTATACTAATTTAATAGGGTGTATTTGTGAGAGCACCTAGAGGGGGCCAGGGGTGAATAGGTGATCCTGTAAAATCAAAGACTAGATGGCCACAGACTTGATTATTAAAGTGTTAGTTAAATCAAGTGGCTATGGAACACGCTCGTGCGAACAAAACAATCACAAGAAGCAGCACACGAGACACGCGATTTTTATCCCGTGGTTCGGCCAAGTAACACTTGCCTACTTCCACGTTGCGGCGTCCTAATGGACGAGGGTCGCACTCAACCCCTTTCAAGCGATCCAATGATCAACTTGAATACCACGACTTTCTTCCTTATAGTCTTTCTCTCGTTTGCGAGGAATCTCCACAAGTTGGAGCCTCTCGCCCTTATAGTGATGATCACAAAAGAAACACATAAGTAAGGGAGGGAAAAGCAACACACATAAGATTCAATCCGCAGCACACACACGCACACAAGCCAAGACTTGAGCTCGAAACGTAGCACAGTGAGTTCACAACTCAAACGGAGCTCAAATCACTAACACAATCGATCAAATGCGCGGAGGCGGAGACTGGGAGTCTTAGAATGCTTAGAGATTGCTTGGTGCGCTCCTCCATGCGCCTAGGGGTCTCTTTTATAGCCCTAAGGTAGTTAGGAGCCGTTGGAGACCAACTTGAAAGGCAATTCCTGCCTTCTGTCGAGTGGTGCACCGGACAGCCACTGTTCATGTCCGGTGCGCGATCTCCTTCCATATCGGGCGCATCCGACCGTTACTCCTCGGAGTTGGTTGGCGCACCGGACAGTCCGGTACTCCGGTGTGCCCAACCGACCGTTGCTGTGGGCCACGCGTCGCCCACGGATTGCGCAGCCGACCATTGGTCGTGAGCGCCTTTGGCTCACCGGACAGTCTGGTGCACCACCGGACAGTCCGGTGAATTTTAGCCGTACGCCTCTATCGTTTTCCCGAGAGCAGTCGGTTCACCGTCGGCCAGCCTGGCGCACCGGACACTGTCCGGTGCACCACCGGACAGTCCGGTGTGCCAGGCCTGTGCTGATGTTGGCTGCTCACAGCCAGCCTCTTTCTAATTTGAATCTTTCTTGTCTTGGCGTTGTTTCTAGCACTTAGATGAATATGTTAGTATTCAAAAACCAATTTACTAAGTCTAGAAACATACCTTGTTATATGATTTGCACTTCTCACCCACTTAGCACATATAAACTAAAACAATATGTGTTGGGCATCTAATCACCAAAACATTTATAGAAATGGCCCAAGGGCACATTTCCCTTTCAATCTCCCCTTTTTGGTGATTTATGCTAACACATTAAAAAGCAACTAAAAGTGCAATGTCATTCTCAAAAGTGCAGATTTGGAGACCAAATTTTCTCACTTGAGATTTGGCATATTTTGATCACTTTTGCCACCACTTGGTTTATTAAATCAAATTCTTTTTCCTATCTCTAAGTCAAAAACACTTGTTTGGGCAAATAGAGAGATGTTTCAAGAGTAATTTTGATAAAGTGCCAAAAAACTCCCCCTTTTTCCCATAATCAAAATTCTCCCCATAAGAGACCAAATTTTGCAATAAGAGGATTTTGGACGAAATACAAATTCTAAATCTACTATTTTCAAAGTTCACAAGTGGTTGGCTGATCCATTTGCTTTGGCCTTAATTTCTCCCCCTTTGGCATTAAGCACCAAAACGAGATAACTTTTGGCCCCTTTAACCCCATTGCCTCACCAAAATGTCAATTACGAGCAAAAATGCAATGAGAACACAAGTATGAACTTGGAATTGAATACAATAATACCGGAGTGCAGTGGAAGTCTTTTAGCAATCCAAGTTCACTTTCCCTTGCAATGTACTCTTGAGACTACATCAAGTGTACTTAACCAAACAAGTTAGTCTCAAAAGGGTCAAGTTGTAGCATATCTCCCCCTAAATATGTGCACCATTTGCATATAGACTTGTGAGGTCCGGGGAGGACTTGTACAACTTGAGCACCATAAATATACAACGAATAATGTAAATGCTCAAAGTAACATGATCAAAGGCATAGACTACATGTATGCTATAGATCAATCCAAGTTACACGAATCTAATGCATTTAGGCCCATTGAGGAAAGCGCTCTTTACGTCCATTTGAAATAGCCTAAAAGAATGATGAGCGACATAGGCTAATGAAATTCGAATTGACTCTAGCCTAACCACAGGAGCAAAAGTCTCCTCGAAATCCAAACCTGCGACTTGGGCATAACCTGTTGCCACAAGTCGAGCCTTGTTTCTTGTCACCACTCCGTGCTCGTCTTGCTTGTTGCGGAACACCCACTTGGTTCCCACAACATTTTGCTTTGGACGTGGCACCAGGCTCCAGACTTCATTTCTCTTGAAGTTGTTGAGCTCTTCCTGCATGGCCAACACCCAGTCCGGATCCTGCAAGGCCTCTTCTATCCTGAAAGGCTCAATAGAAGAGACAAACGAGTAATGCTCACAAAAATTAGCTAAACGTGAGCGAGTAGTTACTCCCTTGCTGATATCACCCAGAATTTGATCGACGTGGTGATGTCTTTGGATCGACGCTTGGACTTGAGTTGGAGGGGCCCGTGGTGCTTCTTCCTCCATCATTAGATCTTCCTGTGCTCCCCTTGATCCTGCCCTTCTTTTTGAGGTACCTGTACATCGTCTTGAGTTGGGGGATGCACCATTGTTGAGGAAGATGGTTGATCTTCTTCATTTGGTTCCCGTGGTCGCACATCGCCTATCGCCATCGTGCGCATTGCGGCCGTCAGAACTTCATCTTCATCTATATCATCAAGATCAACTTGCTCTCTTGGAGAGCCATTAGTATCATCAAATACAACATCGCTAGAGACTTCAACTAATCCTGATGATTTGTTGAAGACCCTATACGCCTTTGTATTTGAGTCATGCCCTAGTAAAAACCCTTCTACTGCCTTGGGAGCAAATTTAGAGTGTCTACCTTTCTTCACTAGAATGTAGAATTTGCTCCCAAATACAAGAAAGTAAGAGACATTGGGTTTGTTATCGGTAAGGAGTTCGTAGGAGGTCTTCTTGAGGAGGCGATGCAGATAGAGCCGGTTTATGGCGTGGCAGGCTACATTCACAGCTTCCGATCAAAACCGCTCAGGCATCTTGTACTCTCCAAGCATTGTTCTCGCCATGTCAATCAGCGTCCTGTTCTTTCTCTCTACCACATCATTTTGCTGTGGTGTTTAGGGAGCGGAGAACTCATGCTTGATGCCTTCCTCCTTAAGAAACTCTTCGACTTGTAGATTCTTGAACTCGGACCCGTTGTCGCTCCTTATCTTTTTCACCTTTAGCTCAAATTCATTTTGAGCCCTCCTTAGAGATCGCTTTAGGGTCCCTTGAGATTCTGATTTGTCCTGCAAAAAGAACACCCAAGTGAAGCGGGAAAAATCATCAACAATTACAAGACCATACTTCCCCCGATGCTTAGATAGGCAACAGGTCCGAAGAGATCCATATGAAGGAGCTCCAGTGGTCTTGATGTTGTCATCACATTCTTGCCGTGATAAGTGCTTCCCACCTGTTTCCCTGCCTGACATGCTGCACAAGGTCTGTCTTTCTCAAAACAGACATCGGTTAGTCCTAACACATGATCTCCCTTTAGAAGCTTATGAAGGTTCTTCATCCCAACATGTGCTAGACGGTGATGCCAAAGCCAGCCCATATTTGTCTTAGCTATTAAGCATGCATCTAGACCGGCATTCTCTTTCGAGAAATCAACTAATGTCGGGTACCATAATTAGGGGTACCCCCAACACTCCTAAACTCGGCTGGTAATCACCATCAACACAAGCTGCAGAGACTGATGGGCGCAATTCAGGTCAAGGCTCCGTCTACTCAAGGGACGCGATCTCGCCTCGCCCGAGCCCAGCCTCGGGCAGGAATAGTAGTCCCAGGCGAATTCACGCCTCGCCCGAGGGCCTCCTCAAGCAATGGGTGCACCCTCGACTCGCCCGAGGCCCAGCTCGGGCAGGCTTCACAGTGAAGCAACCTTGGCCAGATCGCCTCGCCAACTGTCGGGGACCATAATTAGGGGTACCCTCAAGGCTCCTAATTCTCAGCTGGTAACCCCCATCAGCATAAAGCTGCAAAGGCCTGATGGGTGCGATTAAGTCAGGGATCAGTCCATTCGAGGGACTCGATCACGCCTCGCCCGAGCCTAGCCTCGGACAAGGGCAGCCGACCCCGGAGGATCTCCGCCTCGCCCGAGGCCCCCCTCCAGCGGCGAACATATTTTCGGCTCGCCCGAGGCCCTGTCTTCGCCAAGAAGCAACCCTGACCAAATCGCCGCACCGACCGACCAAATCGCAGGAGCATTTAATGCAAAGGTGGCCTGACACCTTTATCCTGACGAGCGCCCCTCAGCCGACAGAGCCGAAGTGACCGTCGTCACTTTGCCGCTCCACTGACCGGTCTGACAGAAAGACAGCGCCGCCTGCGCCGCTCCGACTGTGGTGCCACTTGACAGAGTGAGGCTGACAGGCAGTCAGGCCCGGCCGCAGGCACCATACGAAGCTCCGCTTCGCCCGACCCAGGGCTCGGACTCGGGCTAAGCCCCGGAAGACGGCGAACTCCGCTCCGCCCGACCCAGGGCTCGGACTCGGGCTAGGCCCCGGAAGACGGCGAACTCCGCTCCGCCCGACCCAGGGCCCGAACTCAGGCTAGGCCCCGGAAGACGGCGAACTCCGCTCCGCCCGACCCAGGGCTCGGACTCGGGCTAAGCCCCGGAAGACGGCGAACTCCGTTCCGCCCGACCCAGGGCTCGGACTTGGGCTCAGCCTCAGAAGACGACGAATTCCGCTCCGCCCAACCCAGGGCTCGGACTTGGGCTCAGCCCCAGAAGACGGCGAACTCCGCTTCGCCCGACCCGAGGACTCGAACTCCGCCCTGGCCTCAGCCAACGGCCTCCGCCTCGCCCGACCTAGGGGCTCGGACTCGACCTCGGCCACGGAAGACGGACTCGACCTCGACCTCGGAGGAGCCTTCGCATCGCCCAACCTAGGGCGCGGGCCGGCCACGTCAACGGGAGGCGCCATCATTACCCTACTCCAAGCTGACTCAGGCTACGGGGAACAAGACCGACGTCCCATCTGGCTCGCTCCGCCAGATAAGCAATGATGGCGCCCCGCATGCTCCTTGACGATGGCGGCTCTCGGCCCCCTTACGGAAGCAAGAGGACGTCAGCAAGGACTCGACAGCCCCGACAGCTATCCCTCCGCCAGGCTCCAGCGCTCCTCCGACGGCCACGACATCACACAAACCGCGCGCCAAAATCTCTCCAGCCGCCATGATGGCGTGTACTTAGGGCGCTAGCTCTCCCCCGCTAGACACGTAGCACTTTGCTACACCCCCATTGTACACCTGGATCCTCTCCTTACGCCTATAAAAGGAAGGACCAGGGCCCTCTTAGAGAGGGTTGGCCGCACGGGGACGAGGACAAGACAGGCGCTCGCGTAAGGCCGCTCGCTCCCTCTCCCGTGTGGACGCTTGTAACCCCCTACTGCAAGCGCACCCGACTTGGGCGCGAGATGAACACGAAGGCCGCGGGATTTCCACCTCTCTCTCGCCCATCTCCGGCCACCTCACTTCCCCCCTTCGCGCTCAGCCTCGCGCCGACCCATCTGGGCTGGGGCACGCGGCGATATTTCACTCGTCGGCTTAGG
Source organism: Zea mays (assembly GCF_902167145.1). Taxonomy (NCBI): domain Eukaryota; kingdom Viridiplantae; phylum Streptophyta; class Magnoliopsida; order Poales; family Poaceae; genus Zea; species Zea mays. Next base: position 4,945,233 of record NC_050097.1, read on the forward strand.
GACCCCCCGGTCTTGAAACGCCGACAGTTGGCGCGCCAGGTAGGGGCCTGCTGCGTGTTGACGAACAGCTTCCCGTCAAGCTCCAGATGGGCAGTCTCCAGCAACCTCTCCAACCCGGGACGGTGCTCCGTTTCGAGAGTTTTGAGTTCGTGTCCCTCGACGGCAGCTACGACATGATACTCCTTCCACCGCCGTGCGACAGCGACAATGGCGGCCGACAGCCCGCCCGCCGGCGGCGGAATCGACGACGTCTTCCCCGCGTGGTGGAAGAACAACATTCGAGCTCACCCCGTCCTCTCCCCCGCCGACGGAGGAGGAGGCGGGGCAACCAAGGCCAAGCAGGAGGCAGCGCCTCGTCGGCTGTCGAGCGAGTCGACGGCGCCAGCGCCCTAACAGGGGGCGCGTCGGGCATCGACCTCGCGTTTGAGACGAGGACGAGCGTCGTCTCCCCACAAGGCGCCGATTCCGGGCAAACGGACGACGCCAGCGCGCTCGCGAAAGGCTTGCTGGACGTCACCCTCGTACCTGAGACGACGGTGCAGTCAGTCCCCGACGTGACTTCATCGCCGCCCATCGACCAAGAGGTACCGACCGATTCCCATCTCATGCCTTTCAGATTCAGCCTCGAACCGCCAAGCGACCTCGCTTTGGCGGACGCTCTCGTAGAAGCGAGTCCAAACCCTCTGGGGTATCGTGTGCGGTCACCCTAGGACCGGCTGACGGACGTCTCGACCTACGGGCCCTCTGGGTCCGAGGAAGACGACGCGCCCGACTTCTGCTGGGATTTCTCTGGACTTGGCAACCCCAGTGCCATGCGGGACTTTATGACCGCATGCGACTACTGCCTTTCCGACTGTTCCGACGGTAGCCGCAGCCTCGGCGACGAGGACTGCGGCCCAAGCCGCGAATGTTTCCACGTCGATCTAGGGGGTCCCTCCGAAGGCAACCATCTCGGCATGCCGGAGGACGGTGATCTCCCTAGGCCGGTGCCTCGCGTTGACATCCCACGGGAGCTAGCTGTGGTCCCCGTTCCGGCGGGGGTCACGACCCACAGCTCGAGCAAATCCGCGGGGTGTAGGCCAGGCTCGACGAGGGAGCAGGAGCGCTTGAGCCAATCCGCCGGGACGTCGGGCAGGCATGGGCGGGCCAACCTCCGGCCGAAGAAATACGTCATCTACCCCAGGGCTTCCAGCACCGCATCGCCGATGATGTCAGGGTCAGGCCGCCACCCGCATCCAGTGGGGTCGGCCAGAATCTGGCTGCAGCAGCAATGCTTCTTCGTGCGATGCCAGAGCCATCAACCACCGAGGGGCGGCGAATCCAGGGAGAGCTCAAGAATCTCCTAGAAGGCGCCGCGGTCCGACGGGCCGAGAGCTCCGCCTCCCGAAGGCAGGGGCACCCCTCGGAACATCATGTCGCGACTTCCCGATTCATGCGGGAAGCCTCGGTCTACACCGGGCGCACGCGCAACACAGCGCCTGCGGCCCCGGGACGCCTCGACAACGAGCACCATCACCGCGACCGTCGGGCCCACCTCGACGAGAGGGTGCGCCGAGGCTACCACCCCAGGCGTGGGGGACGCTACGACAGCGGGAAGGATCGGAGTCCCTCGCCCGAACCACCCGGTCCGCAGGCCTTCAGCCGGGCCATACGACGGGCGCCGTTCCCGACCCGGTTCCGACCCCCGACTACTATCACGAAGTACTCAGGGGAGACGAGACCGGAACTGTGGCTCGCGGACTACCGTCTGGCCTGCCAACTGGGTGGAACGGACGATGACAACCTCATCATCCGCAACCTCCCCCTGTTCCTCTCCGACACCGCTCGCGCTTGGTTGGAGCACTTGCCTCCGGGGCAGATCTCCAACTGGGACGACCTAGTCCAAGCTTTCGCCGGCAATTTCCAGGGCACGTACGTGCGCCCCGGGAATTCCTGGGACCTCCGAAGCTGCCGACAGCAGCCGGGAGAGTCTCTCCGGGACTACATCCGGCGATTCTCGAAGCAGCGCACCGAGCTGCCCAACATCACCGACTCGGATGTCATCGGCGCATTCCTCGCCGGCACCACCTGCCGCGACCTGGTGAGCAAGCTGGGTCGCAAGACCCCCACCAGGGCGAGCGAGCTGATGGACATCGCCACCAAGTTCGCCTCCGGCCAGGAGGCGGTCAAGGCTATCTTCCGGAAGGACAAGCAGCCCCAGGGCCGCCCATCGGAAGATGCCCCCGAGGCGTCAACTCAGCGCGGCGCCAAGAAGAAGGGCAAGAAGAAGTCGCAAGCGAAACGCGACGCCGCCGACGCGGACCTTGTCGCCGTCGCCGAGTACAAGAACCCTCGGAAACCCCCCAGAGGTGCCAACCTCTTCGACAAGATGCTCAAGGAGCCATGCCCCTATCACCAGGGGCCCGTCAAGCACACCCTTGAGGAGTGCTGTAACACCCCTGGTGTTTATATTCTGCTCGACAACGAGTATGGATTTAAGCACGTAATATCAGTGGATAAAACGGATGTTAAATTTTAAACATCTTCGCCTATCGCGATTTTAAAATCGCATCTGTTCCGTTTGTCGCGAGTGCGACATCATTTTTACTTCCATTTATTCGGGCTCTTCCGAAGTTTTCGTGCTGTTCAGAACATATTTGTTCTGAAAATCGGTGCGTCCGGTGAGTATTTAAAATTCATCGCTCGCGCGAATACAAAATTCGGAAGCTTTACCCACTCGGACGATTTTATCCCGAGACAATTAAATAGAACCCGACGACTAAGTTTCTGGTGAAAAATAAAGTAGTTCCCTTTTTGTCATCCGTAATATCACATCTACGGATGTTTAATTAAATTGTTCTTTAGTCGAATATTCAGGTAGCAGTAAAATTCGTTTAAGTTCAACTAAATCGAATGTCTATTAAAACATCGAATCTGATATCGTTTAGTTTGATCCGTTAACAGCAGACTGTTTAAATAAAATGAATCCGAACTAAATAAAACCAAAACAATGATTAGCCGAATTAGTTTCCTATTCCAGAATCCGAGAGAATAATATTGTATCCGGACAACATTTTGATCCTATCTATTGCATCGTGCTTAGATCCGAGTCCCTAAATCCGGATATGTATGTATTCCTTTGTAGAAGAAAAACTGAGCCCCTACTGATTTTTCTCCAGTCCTTATCCCTTTCACTGGATATTTCCTGGCATCTTGTTCACACCACCGCACAGGCCTCTCGTTGATTTTTTTAAGCCAAATCGCAAGCCCCGGTGCATGCAACCCCTTTCCTTGTGTTTTTAAATACTTTTCGCACACTTTAAGTCTAGTGAAATGTGCATTAGGTTCATAGGAGTTGCTTGGAACCCTTTGATGCATTGCTTTCCTTGATATCCATACCTTTATAGATACTTCCGTGAAGTATCAAAAATATGATTTACAAAAATGCTTAGCCTTGCTTAGATCTTGTGAATAGGGGTTGTCCTCAGTCTAACCCGGGAGAGGATGGCTTCTACCTGCAAGAATATTTTCATTTGGAGCAATAGTGGGATCTTACTGCAAAGTTCCCTGTGATGCTCTTTCATCCTAAGGAACAGACACAATCCTGAGGATGGAAATACTTAAATTGAGACTTGGGTTAGGAACAGGTGATGTTCTACCCAGGTTGATTAAGGATTGATGCGTATGTAGGCGTGCTGACCGAGGACCCTTTAACTGGTCACATGCCTCGTCATGGGTAAGCCTTGCCTCGGGCAGACTAAGGCCAGAATAAGATAACACGAAATGGGCGTGGAGCGGTGGCGAGAGTAGCGTGTACCCTCCGTGGCAAGAGGCTGGACGGTGGTGTATCTGTGCTCTTGGTTTGTGTGAACCTGATCTGGTCTTAAGAACCCCGGTGGCGGGTTGACATATGCAAGGGTTAAGTGCTACATATGTCGTGTGATTGGAGATCCTCAGCTGAGTATAATCGATTCGGATCGCCGTACCTTCGCGGTTATGAAGACTTGGTCACTTTTCTACAACCTAAGTCAGGATGTGAACATTATGAATAAAAAGGATGTTGTATTGATGAGATGATGAAATTAGACTAGATGCAAACAGTGTCTATTAATATTCAATCTGGCGTTAAAATATTGAAAGTAAGGACTCACTTTAGTAAGCTATTTCTGCAAAAGTATCTAAGTTGATTCTTGCTAAAGCCTCTCCTTGATTCCTATTTATCCAGCATACCCTTGAGAGTCTTTTCCTTAGTCGGGTAAGACTTGCTGAGTAATTCCATACTCAGGGTTTTATTCCCTGTTGTTTTTCAGGTTCTAACCTTGTGCTGTTGTGATGGTGTTAAGTGCCGGTGGGCTCGGCCTTCTTATAAGTCTAAGTAACCCTTCTATACTTCTTATTGAGGATGATCCCTTGAGCTAGCATATATATTTCAAACTTATACTTTTGTAATCACTCCGATAAACTAATGTAAAATTTATTTTAACCTGTAAAATTTGGTAGAAAGATTTCCGCTGCAACAATATTGGTGTGTGTGATTTGTGTTACTTAATCCCGCGATTCTGGTTGTAAGTGGTTTATCCGATGTCCTTAGGGCAATCGGACGGATCCTGTTAAGTTATTTAGTGCACATGCATAGCTGTCTGAAGTCTTTGAGACAAGGACATGTGCATGTGGGCCCAATAACTTGGAGGTTCTGCCACAGCTGGTATCGGAGCTGGATTATGTATATACGGTCACATACGTATTTTCAAAACAAAGGTTTTGGTTTTGAAAAAAAAACTATTTTCAACTAAACACATTGTTTGGCTTTGAAAAACAGTTTTGAAAAACTATAATGCTAGCGACATCCTCTATTAAGCCCTAAGTTAAGGATTATCAGGTGGCTTAGTTAAAACCACTAACCCACAACCGGGTGGGTATTGCATACATGTGTATTGTTATTTTTGAGGCCATTCAGTCTTGAATGGATCGACGCTCAAGGTAAGGTGAGATGTGAGAGCATGACCGAACAAATGTCGGTCTAGGGAAGTGCTTAATTGTGGTGCTTGATTATATACATGTTCCACATATGTATATATGAAGGCTGCGATGTGGAGTATTTACTTTTCTGGGAATTCAGTACCCCATGGATGTGTATGGGTATACAGACATGGGAATACTGAGAAGTGTAATGTACTTGTAACGACGCACCTACGCTCAGGTATGAAGGTAAGTTACCATAATGAGTTGCCCTATGGTTAAAGTGTGGCAACAGCGCCTATGCGTGGCTCGGCGCTTAATGATGAGCTAGCCTCCATATAGCAATATATGGAGTATAAACTGTGATAAACTGTCATGTGTGAACTGCATCATGGGAAATTGGGTTGTGATGAATTTTTCTGCAGGTACACTAACCTCGAAAACGTATGTGTAGCTGACGACTAGCAAAATACCGAGAGAGTCGTAAGTATGCCACCGATATAGAACGTTATCGCCACAGTATGTTGGCAAAACTCGTGAGGACGTATAGGACGAGCATGCATCCTGATTGTTGCATCATGTTTGTCACCTATACATCCAAAATGCTTCTCTCATCTTTATTCCAGTAACCATTGATTGTAGATAATATGGTGTAATGCTGAATTATGAACTTCGATGAAATAGGTGTCCCCCATTTTTTTTAGGTGACCTCTTAGGGTGCTTTATGTGTGCTCTTGTGTTGGTGCCGATAGAAGGTTAGTAGTTTGGTTACCTAAACCCCAAAACTAAGCTATGTTCTTGTCTAGTGAGCCATGACCCAAAGTTGATTTTTCCGTCATCACTCCATGACTAAACACATAAAAAAATAATAAATGCGTAGACAATTTCCTTATTGGACATAAATGTACCTAAGCTTAAAACAAGGATCTCAAGTCATGTCTCCTTTTAGAACCATTCCCTTGTTCAGTTGATGCAGGTTGAGGTCCCTATTGTATTCGGCCTCTCCTTGTGGATCACTTGTCGCCTTATTAACGTAACCTAGGAAAAGCTTGTCCGACCATTTTCTTAAAGTTTGATGCCTTTGGATTCCCCATCTCTATTGAAGGCCTACCAACTTAATCTTATGATTGTTTTCCCTCTGTATCTAATCAGATGTTGATCCTTGACCTTGTGATCTCTATGATGGGCATAGAAATATGCTCGGGGCTGAAGTAACAGTCTCCCATCATACTCCTTTTATCAAGTTTAGGTTATGGCCATGTTTTGTTCATTTCCTTGGGCCATAATCTATTTGGCTCTCTACTTGTAACCATTCTTACAGGTGGAGTATCTCCTTGTATATTGTCACCCTTGTTAAATTCATTTGTATCGCGCGAGATTTCTTATTGGTTACGTCTGGTAATGACATTATGGCTAAAACCTGTGGTGCCGTGACGAAACCGAGGGCCCTCTGTGTGTGCGCACACACGGTTGTGCTGCTCGGCACGCGCTGGTATCATGGTTAGTAGTTGTAATCCATTCTGAGACTATGTCAATGCGTTATCTTGGCACAATCTATTTTTGCTACGTGAGATTTATTATTGGTGCTAGTTCGGTGATGGTGTCATGATTAAGGACTTATGGTGCCGCATCGAGACTGAGAGCCTCCTGTGAATGCGCACACAGGATTGTGCTACTAGACGCATGCTGGTATCAAGGTCTCTGGTCATGATCCATTGTGGAACTACACTGATGTGTTATCTTCCGTAAACTACTTCCTTGAAACAATTTCTATGTTGTTTGTCAAGTGATCAAGCAACATCTATCATCTCCGTTGGATTAAAAGGGCATATCCCTTTCATGTGTGGTCTCTTTTCCCTTGACTTTGATGGTGACTTCACACATACAAGTTTCCTTTACGTCCTTTGTGTAAAGGTGAATCCTTGGAGCTTTTTAGTGTTGGAAAACCACTGATTAGCTCTCAAAATGGAGATTGGATTTCCCCTGCTGTTGAGATGCAGGAGTTTGTTCATTCGCTCTCCTATTTAATCCATGTATTCCCTAACCAAGTGGATAATTCATCTCGCATGAAGAAACAGATGAATAACATGTCCAAATGATTTCTACCCAAATGCATGACCTTTTGTTAGCAAATGTGAGCTCTCAACCCTTGGCTTACCGATGGTACTGAGAGGACCTACTCAATGTCAAAAGTAGTTCAACAAGTTGGTTTTACTAACTTGTAACTGCCCAATGAACAAAGGTTGAGTTTAGAGATCATTTTATCAAGTTGTCTAAACTCACTTTTGTACAACCCCTCTTAAGGAAGTGTTTATAAAAAAAATCAAGTTAAATCGACTGATAACCACCTAATGATCGCTCTAGTCATGCCTCGAACGCCTCACGTGTGCTTTTCCAGTATGTGTGATCAAGTCGAGCCATGCCCAATGATTGATAAAATGGATTGGTTACGAAGGCAGCATCTGCCTATCCCTTCGCTGGTGATTTTGCGAGTCTATCATTTTCTTGGACTTGGATTTTCTAGCTAGCCACGAGTTAAATGTGATGTTATTCGACATTCACACCCGTCTCGTGTGCTATGAACTTACTGTGACCACTTGTTGGTAAACCTCTTTCTGTGTGTTTTATCCAAGATGGTGCATCTGATTCTGTTTGGGTGAAGTTGCATATCTACCGCTCGCCCAATAGACTCCGATAGTACACAGTCATCAGAAAAGGCAAACTGCACACATGGAACCTTATGTGTTCCTCTGGCAGATATCGTCTCTATTGGTGGACATTTCTAAATTAGTCTAAGGCGATACATGTTATGTCCACTAGAGAAGCAACATTCTGAGACACTCGCCTTTGCTTGAAAATGTCATATAATTATCGCTGATATGGACATGGGTTACATGCTTCTCTACTCTTAAGAAGTCTTTCGCTCCGAATCTCGGGACGAGATTCTTTTAAGGGGGGAGGGCTGTAACACCCCTGGTGTTTATATTCTGCTCGACAACGAGTATGGATTTAAGCACGTAATATCAGTGGATAAAACGGATGTTAAATTTTAAACATCTTCGCCTATCGCGATTTTAAAATCGCATCTGTTCCGTTTGTCGCGAGTGCGACATCATTTTTACTTCCATTTATTCGGGCTCTTCCGAAGTTTTCGTGCTGTTCAGAACATATTTGTTCTGAAAATCGGTGCGTCCGGTGAGTATTTAAAATTCATCGCTCGCGCGAATACAAAATTCGGAAGCTTTACCCACTCGGACGATTTTATCCCGAGACAATTAAATAGAACCCGACGACTAAGTTTCTGGTGAAAAATAAAGTAGTTCCCTTTTTGTCATCCGTAATATCACATCTACGGATGTTTAATTAAATTGTTCTTTAGTCGAATATTCAGGTAGCAGTAAAATTCGTTTAAGTTCAACTAAATCGAATGTCTATTAAAACATCGAATCTGATATCGTTTAGTTTGATCCGTTAACAGCAGACTGTTTAAATAAAATGAATCCGAACTAAATAAAACCAAAACAATGATTAGCCGAATTAGTTTCCTATTCCAGAATCCGAGAGAATAATATTGTATCCGGACAACATTTTGATCCTATCTATTGCATCGTGCTTAGATCCGAGTCCCTAAATCCGGATATGTATGTATTCCTTTGTAGAAGAAAAACTGAGCCCCTACTGATTTTTCTCCAGTCCTTATCCCTTTCACTGGACATTTCCTGGCATCTTGTTCACACCACCGCACAGGCCTCTCGTTGATTTTTTTTAAGCCAAATCGCAAGCCCCGGTGCATGCAACCCCTTTCCTTGTGTTTTTAAATACTTTTCGCACACTTTAAGTCTAGTGAAATGTGCATTAGGTTCATAGGAGTTGCTTGGAACCCTTTGATGCATTGCTTTCCTTGATATCCATACCTTTATAGATACTTCCGTGAAGTATCAAAAATATGATTTACAAAAATGCTTAGCCTTGCTTAGATCTTGTGGATAGAGGTTGTCCTCAGTCTAACCCGGGAGAGGATGGCTTCTACCTGCAAGAATATTTTCATTTGGAGCAATAGTGGGATCTTACTGCAAAGTTCCCTGTGATGCTCTTTCATCCTAAGGAACATACACAATCCTGAGGATGGAAATACTTAAATTGAGACTTGGGTTAGGAACAGGTGATGTTCTACCCAGGTTGATTAAGGATTGATGCGTATGTAGGCGTGCTGACCGAGGACCCTTTAACTGGTCACATGCCTCGTCATGGGTAAGCCTTGCCTCGGGCAGACTAAGGCCAGAATAAGATAACACGAAATGGGCGTGGAGCGGTGGCGAGAGTAGCGTGTACCCTCCGTGGCAAGAGGCTGGACGGTGGTGTATCTGTGCTCTCGGTTTGCGTGAACCTGATCTGGTCTTAAGAACCCCGGTGGTGGGTTGACATATGCAAGGGTTAAGTGCTACATATGTCATGTGATTGGAGATCCTCAGCTGAGTATAATCGATTCGGATCGCCGTACCTTCGCGGTTATGAAGACTTGGTCACTTTTCTACAACCTAAGTCAGGATGTGAACATTATGAATAAAAAGGATGTTGTATTGATGAGATGATGAAATTAGACTAGATGCAAACAGTGTCTATTAATATTCAATCTGGCGTTAAAATATTGAAAGTAAGGACTCACTTTAGTAAGCTATTTCTGCAAAAGTATCTAAGTTGATTCTTGCTAAAGCCTCTCCTTGATTCCTATTTATCCAGCATACCCTTGAGAGTCTTTTCCTTAGTCGGGTAAGACTTGCTGAGTAATTCCATACTCAGGGTTTTATTCCCTGTTGTTTTTCAGGTTCTAACCTTGTGCTGTTGTGATGGTGTTAAGTGCCGGTGGGCTCGGCCTTCTTATAAGTCTAAGTAACCCTTCTATACTTCTTATTGAGGATGATCCCTTGAGCTAGCATATATATTTCAAACTTATACTTTTGTAATCACTCCGATAAACTAATGTAAAATTTATTTTAACCTGTAAAATTTGGTAGAAAGATTTCCGCTGCAACAATATTGGTGTGTGTGATTTGTGTTACTTAATCCCGCGATTCTGGTTGTAAGTGGTTTATCCGATGTCCTTAGGGCAATCGGACGGATCCTGTTAAGTTATTTAGTGCACATGCATAGCTGTCTGAAGTCTTTGAGACAAGGACATGTGCATGTGGGCCCAATAACTTGGAGGTTCTGCCACAAGTGCGTCATGCTTCGGCGCCACTTCCACAGGGCCGGGCCACCCGCGGAGGGTGGCAGGGCCCGCGACAACGACAAGAAGGAAGATCACCAGGCAGGAGAGTTCCCCGAGGTCCGCGACTGCTTCATGATCTACGGTGGGCAAGCGGTGAACGCCCCGGCTCGGCACCGCAAGCAAGAGCGCCGGGAGGTCTGTTTGGTGAAGGTGGCGGCGCTAGTCTACCTAGACTGGTCCGACAAGCCCATCACCTTCAACCAAGCCGACCACCCCGACCATGTGCCGAGCCCGGGGAAATACCCGCTCGTCGTCGACCCCGTCATCGGCGACGTCAGGCTCACCAAGGTCCTCATGGACGGAGGCAGCAGCCTCAACATCATCTACGCCGAGACCCTCGGGCTTCTGCGTATCGATCTGTCCTCGGTCCGGGCGGGCGCTGCGCCTTTCCATGGGATCATCCCCGGGAAGCGCGTCCAGCCCCTCGGACAACTCGATCTTCCCGTCTGCTTCGGAACACCCTCCAACTTCCGAAGGGAGACCCTGACGTTCGAGGTGGTCGGGTTCCGAGGAACCTACCACGCGGTACTGGGGAGGCCATGCTACGCGAAGTTCATGGTCGTCCCCAACTACACCTACCTCAAGCTCAAGATGCCGGGCCCCAACGGGGTCATCACTGTCGGCCCCACGTACAAACACGCGTTCGAATGCGACATGGAGTGCGTGGAGTACGCCGAGGCCCTTGCCGAGTCCGAGGCCCTCACGCCGACCTGGAGAGCCTCTCTAAGGAGGTGCCAGACGTGAAGCGTCATGCCGGCAACTTCGAGCCAGTGGAGACGGTTAAGTCCGTCCCCCTCGACCCCAGCAGCGACGCCTCCAAGCAGATCCGGACCGGTTCCGAGCTCGATCCCAAATAGGAAGCAGTGCTCGTCGACTTTCTCCGTGCGAACGCCGACGTCTTCGCGTGGAGTCCCTCGGACATGCCCGGCATACCGAGGGATGTCGCCGAGCACTCGCTGGACATCCGAGCTGGAGCCCGACCCATCAAGCAGCCTCTGCGCCGATTCGACGAGGAGAAGCGCAGAGCCATAGGCGAGGAGATCCACAAGCTAATGGCGACAGGGTTCATCAAAGAGGTATTCCATCCCGAATGGCTGGCCAACCCTGTACTTGTGAGAAAGAAAGGGGGGAAATGGCGGATGTGTGTAGACTACACTGGTCTGAACAAAGCATGTCCGAAGGTTCCCTACCCTCTGCCTCGCATCGATCAAATCGTGGATTCCACTGCTAGGTGCGAAACCCTGTCTTTCCTTGATGCCTACTCAGGGTATCACCAAATCAGGATGAAAGAGTCCAACCAGCTCACGACTTCTTTCATCACACCCTTCGGCATGTACTGCTATGTCACCATGCCGTTCGGCTTGAGGAATGCGGGCGCGACGTACCAGCGGTGCATGAACCATGTGTTCGGCGAACACCTTGGCCGCACGGTCGAGGCCTACGTCGATGACATCGTAGTCAAGACGAGGAAAGCCTCCGACCTCCTTTCCGACCTTGAAGTGACATTCCGATGTCTCAAGGCGAAAGGCGTCAAGCTCAAACCCAAAAAGTGTGTCTTCGGGGTGCCCCAAGGCATGCTCTTGGAGTTCATCGTCTCCAAGCGGGGCATCGAAGCCAACCCGGAGAAGATCGCAGCCATCACCAGCATGGGGCCCATCACAGACTTGAAAGGCGTACAGAGAGTCATGGGATGTCTTGCGACCCTCAGCCTTTTCATCCCGCACCTCGGCAAAAGGGGCCTGCCTCTGTACCGCCTCGGGGCAAATAACGTTTCCCCCGGAAGCCTGCTCCCGAGACCTGCATCAACCCTCCGTCAAAATCGACGACACGCCCGAGCCCGAGGCACCCTCGGCCCAGTCCGAGGTACCCTCGGCTCAGTCCGAGGCATCATCGGCCCGGCCAGAGGCACCCTCAGCTCGGCCCGAGGCACCCTCGGCTCTCGAGGGCGAGGCACCGCACGTCGAGGAGGAGCGAAGCGGGGTCATGCCTAATCGAAGCTGGCAGACCCCGTACCTGCAATATCTCCACCGAGGAGAGCTACCCCTCGACCGAGCAAAAGCTCGGCAGTTGGCGCGGCGCGCCAAGTCGTTCGTCTTGCTGGGGGATGGGAAGGAGCTCCACCACCGCACCCCGAGCCCTTGTTGGAGACACCCGGGGGCTACACGCACCCCTGGGAAGGGCCGCTTGTCATCGCCAAAGTTCTGAAGCCCGGAACAAACGAACTGGCCGACAGTCAAGGCGAGGTCTGCACCAACACTTCGAACGTCTAACAGCTACATCGCCTCTACCCTTAAGATGCTTTCAAGTTGTTCGCTTACCTTGCCCCCATGCAAGTTTTAGTCATCAAGGAAGGGTCAGCCTTGCCTCGGCAGAGCCCGACCCTCCCTCGGGGGCTAAAAAGGGGGAAACCCCTCTGCGTCAAAATTTTCAATCGAAAAGGCTTTTGCGTTCCCCCGGCTATGTCGGAAGCAGGACCCCAAGGAGCGAACACGGGTGCATGTAAGTGGCAAGGCTTACTGAGCCGAGGGACTCCTACGCCTCTGGGTTACGGACACCTCAGTCGTCACCCGCCACAAAAAGTGACCCCTACTTGGGGAAGCCACCCTGCTACTGACAGGCGGGGCCGGACACGCAAAGTGAAAGGCAAAGGAGCACGACTTTATGCAACGGTAATAAAGTGTTCAGGCCTCAGCGGCCGCAGAAAGACACATGTGCATCCAACAGAAACTGCTCCGACAGAGTTAGGCGTCGCCACGGGAAGGAGCCGCGCCTTCGGCTTCGACCCCGCCCTCGGCAAAGTCCATCCCGGCTTCGGACGACGGCGCAGGCGGGAGGATCTCTGCCTCGAAGGTGGTCGCCAGCACTGCGCTCGGACCCGCGGCGGCCGCATCGAGCCTCTGGACTTCTGCCAGGGCGGCTTCATCTTTGTCAGGAAGACAATACCCCTCGCTGACCCGCTCCAGGTCCACGACGTAGTGGGAAGCGAGCACGGCGAAGGCCCGCCTGACGCCGTGGTGTAGCGCCTCGCGGAGTCTGCCGCGCACATGATCGCCCAAGGCCTACAGGCGACTTTGAGGGGAGCTTCCTGAGGGGACGTCGCCGGAGCCAAGGACCCGGCAGAAGTCCGAGACGGCCTCGGACATGGCCGCGTGGTCGGCCTCCCTCTGCTCGGCCGCCCCGGCAAGCGCCTCGGCAAGCGCCTTGGCGGACTCATCAAAGGCGGACTCGAGCTCTACGAACAACCAGAACGAAAGATCTCAAACACAAGCGGAGGAAACAAGCTGAAACGAAAACCGAAAATGGCCAAGGCGTACCACCGGCTCGGGCACGCTGCTCTGAGGCTGCGACCTGGGCTACGGCTAGGTCGGCTGCAAGGGCTCCAGCCCGGCTTTCGGCCTCGGCAGCCCGGCCCCGAGATTGGTCCCGCTCATCGACGATCCGGTCGAACTCCGACTGCTGTCGTTGCACTTCTGCGCGCGCCGCTGCCGCCTCCGCGCATGCCACTGCCGCCTCGGCTCTCAGATCAATGCAGAGCAACCGAAGGTCTGCCACCTCGGCGCCCTGCCGAGAGAGGCGCGCAGTAGCCCCGGCGAGCGAGGTCCTCAGGGATCGCAGCGAGCCCCAGACGTCGACCTCGTGGCGGATGAACGACGACTTGGCGGCGCTCAGATCCATCAGATCCCAAGGAAAGGAAGCGGGGCGTCACGAAAGACGCCTTGGCCACAAAAAAGAAAAGGTATGCCTGAAACCGTTACCTGGAGGATTTTAGGGACGTCCCTGCAGAAAACCTCCATCGACGACCGGAGCGACCCCACCGTTGCTTCGGCACACTCGCGGAGCTCGTCCCAGGACTGCTCCTCCCGCTCATCGTCGAGAACGAAGAAGGGATCCGAGGCCCCGCGGGTCCGAAACCGGAGCAACTGACGCCGACCCTCGGAGCTCCGCCGCACAGCGACAAGGCTGCCGCTCGGCGGGACGGATCGCGTCTCCACGCCCCCCTCCTCCGAGGCACCAAGCGCCGACGCCTCGGCCGTCTCAGCGTCGGCAGCGACAGGTCGCTCCCCGACTGGGACGACAGTGGCTTCAGTAGCAATAGGTGCCAGCACCGCCGACACGTCCGGTGGGGCCGGGGCCACGTCCGCGTCAGCCGCCTCCCCTAGCACGATGGCCGCCTCGGCAGAAGAGCCGGCCTCGGGAACTCGCTCCACGACGACTGGTGCCGCTTGAGCCCCCTGCTGTGGAGCGCCTTGCGAGAAGGTCAGCTGAATGGCAAGGCCCAGAGTGGCGCCGGCTGCGGAAGCCGACGCCGTCTTAAGGGCCTTTCGGGGAGCCAGATCGGTCAGGCCATGGCTTCGCTTGCTGAGGAGGAAAGAAAAATCACGGTCGGGACATACGAATGAAAAGCCAGGACGAAGACGTTCCAAGATACTTACCTGCTCCGAGCCATGATCAACCGTGCCTGAGGGGAGGTCTCTCGGATCTCGACCCCCGAAGCCGCCGCCGAGGTCCGCTTCGCCGGCAGCTTCGGCACCACCCTTGCTTTGGGCGCTTTGGACGCCCGGGAGGCGGACTGCCCAAGCACCGCCACGGCGACCTGAGGGTCGCTCTCCTGCGCTGCCGGCGTGGGCGACAACTCTCGGGGAACAGACGCCTCGGCCTGGCTCCCCGGGGTCGCCTCAACTCCCCCAGCCGAGGGGTCAGGTACCCTCTCGGTCTGCCCCCGCTCTTCGGGCCGGGACCTCGGCGTCCCGACTCCGGGGACTGACGGCATCAGCCCACTCGGGGGCTGGCTTGACGGCTCCTAGCCTAACCTCAAGCCAGGGCTGAAGCCGAGGCGGGCAGCCATGTCGTCTTCCTCGTCATCATCTTCATCATCGTCGTCGTCATCAGGCGTTTCCGGCGACGGCTCCCTCGGGAGCCCCTCCCTCTCCTGCCGACGACGGAGCTTTTCCAAGGCGTCCCGTGCCCGCATCCGCTCGCGGACCCGGGCCTTCTCCGCGTCCTTCTTTTTCTTCTTCTCCTCCGCGGCAACCCGCCGCGCTGCTCGGTCCACCGCATCCTGCGGGACCCGTGGCAGGGAAGGCTTGTGCCACCCTACCTCCTGAAGACGGATGGAAATCCCGACCGTAAGAACCAGGGGCAACCCGATGCAAGAGGAAGGAAGGAGCGGACACTCACCAGAGTCACGCACCCTTGGTCAGGGCGCATCAAAGGCTGGGAGAAGGCGCTGGGGTCCGGTTTCCCCAACGCGACGGCCACCCGCCCGTGGAGAACATCGAAGGGAAGAGGATCCGAGGACATCCGCGAGCCCTCCAAGTCAGCCTCCGGTGTCATCTCCTAGAGCGGCATCCGTCGCTCCGCCAAGGGAAGCACCCTCCGGCGGTGGATGGCGGCAATCACTCCCGCGGCAGTGAGTCCCCCTTTCCGCAACGCCTCCAAAGCCTTGAGAAGGGGTTCAAGGTTCTTCTGTTGTAACACCCTGAATTTGGGGGTATAAAATTTCTTTGCTCATATTCACAAATTCAGGTGTTACTTCCCTTTTCTCATCCTTCCTCATTCTTTTCTTTCTCATTTCTATAGGAGAAAAGTGCTTATTTTATTTGTAATTATAGTTTAATATGGTTAAACCCTAAGGGAGTATGAGTTGTTGCATCATGTTGAACCCTAGATTTCACTTTTGCTTGGTGCATAATTCTTGGAAAGTCTAATTTGAATTTGTGGCTTATTTGGATTTGAATCAAATAGAGAAAATAAAAAGAAAAGAGAAAACAATTCCAGAGTAAAAGAAAAAGGAAAAGAAGCCCGCTTTCCCCGCCCCCTCGGCCTTTCGGCCCATCTGGCCCATTCCCGCGCGCGCGCCTCCCCCCCGCTCTCTCTGCCCTGGCGGGCCCGCCCGTCAGCGCGGCCGCCTTCCGCGCGCCCGCCCCCGCTTTCCCCTCTCTCTCTGCTCGCGGGCCCGGGCTGTCAGCCCCGTCTTCTCCGCGTAACCGCCGCCCGAGCTGTGCGCTGCCGCGGACTCCGCGCCCACGTCGCGCGTGGAGCTCGCAACCGCCCCGCCCCTGGCCACTTGAGCCCAGAGCCCCACTCGCCCTCTCCCCCTCCCTCATTTGCGCACCAGCAGACCCCTCTTCCACCTCTCCCTCGCTGCGCGCACGCCAGAGCACCGCCGCCACAAATCCCCGCCGTCCCGAGCTCGTTTCCCGGCCGCCGTTGGAGCTCCGCCGTGTCCGTTGCCACGGTGAGCTTCGCCCCGGCGTCCGCAACCCGGGACGCGCCCCAATTCCCTCTCCCCCTCCCTATTTCTCTCTGCCCGCGCTCACCCGCCGTTCCCCGTGCAGCCGCGGAGGTCCGCCACCGCCGCCCCGGGCCACCGTCGCGCCAGTGCCGCCGCCGAGGAGTCCCCGGAGCCCGCCTTGAGGTAAAGAACCTCTCCCGCCCCTATCGACCCGTGTATTGCCTTCTGCCGTGTGTAATTCCTCGCCGGAGTAGATTTATGCCGCCGCCGAGCCGCTCCGCCGTGGACCGCCCCCCTCCGGTGCCCCTGCCCCGACCCAGACCCCACCAGAGGACTCCCCGTGCCCTCCCCAACCTTCCCGGCCGCTCAGGTCGCCTCGGAGGCCCGCCAAACGCCCGCGCCCCTCGTCTCCGGCGAGTCCTCCGCCGCGGGGACGAGCGCCGCCGCCCCAGCTAGCCGTAGGAGAAGCCCAGGCCGGCCACCCGATCCCCACCGTCCGTCCCAGATCGGGCGGTCCTGTTTTAATTAGGTCAAGCCTAATCCTGGCCATCCGCCGGAGATCCAGCGGCCCAGGCCCGCTTCCCCCACACCCCGTCTCCCTGCCGTTTGGGCCCCGCCTGTCAGCCCGCCCGCGCGCTCGCTCTGCCCGCCGGCCCCGCCTGTCAGCCTGCCCGCGCCCCGCGCTGCCCGCCCGGTCCCGCCTGTCAGCCGCCCAGGCCGCCGCGCGCTCGCGCGCCCGCCCGCAGGATCTAATCCTGGCCGTTCGCTTTAGATCTGACGGCCGTAGTAGCCCGATACCCCTTCGCCCGCGCGTTTTCTTAAAGAGACCCCCGGTTTTCTGGAATTTGAACCCGCCGTCCCTGGTTTCTCTCAGTTAGGTCCCTGGGCCTTTTATTTAATTCAAAATAGGTATTTAGGGTATATTTTTAACCCCCTAAACTTGTAAAATCCATAACTTTGTCATATGAACTCCAAATTAGGTGCTTCAAATTGCAAAATGCTCATGATGTTTTTGTCTATCTATTTAAACAATGTTTCCCTGCTGTTTCCATGTACCAATTAATGGTTAATCATTAGGATAGGATTAAGGTTATTGGAACCCTATTTGAGATAATTAGAAGTTGGTAGACTTTAATAAAAATTAGAGTACTTAAGTTTATGGACTTAAACACCTAGGTTTAGGAACTTAAAACCATGTAATGATTTAATCCCACCCCTGACTTAAACCTGATTAGTGGATAATGAATCACTTTGTATAGTCCTCTACCCCAGACCTAGGGAACACCAGAGTGCCCATCCTTTTCTGCTATGAACTTGTGATCTCTCTCTGCTGCATATGTTTGGTATGTTGCTTTCTGTTTGATATTTTCCCAAGTGCATAGTGTGAATGATTACTTTACGTAGACAACGAGCAGTCTGTGTTTCCCGAGGAAGTTGCAGAGGAAGTCCCTGATCAGCAGTTTGGTGAAGGCAAGTGTCCTCTGTCCCATTATGTCCTATTCATTTATAACTTACTACCCCGCATTACTTACTTGAAACCTAAGGATTGACTAGCTTTACACTTTACTTTATCCTTGATGACCTTATGGGCTGTTATGGTTAGCACTCTGCTATTGCCTTAACTTAATCAATGAACATGATGTGACTATTTATGATACTGTTATCCTGATGATGTTGATGATCTTGTGATACTCTAGGGGGCTCAGGCTGTTTCCTGAGTACCTCTCTGTAAGGACCTGTTCGTTGAGAGACCACCCGGGATAACAGTGCAACCATGAGGGTGAAATGGGATGCCCTTAGCTGATTAATTGGATGAACTAGAGGTGTAGTTGCTTAGCCGTCGTGCCGTCAATGGGGTCCAGGCACAGTGCTTGCTCTGCCGAGGCTGAGTGCCGAGGTTCTTTCGTTTTGCTCTTTGTTAGTCACTCTCCTGCGGGGAGGGGTACTGTGTTTATCAAACTGGAGAAACCTAACGGGCAGCTATGATCTCTAGGGAATCTTTGTAAAAGCTACGTAGTGATGCCCTGCCGGACCACCTAGGTAGTCCAACGAGGGTGTTATAAAGCAATAAGTGCCGAAGGGTGTTATAAAGCTGGTGCTAGCCTTGTCTTCCTCCTTCATGTATATCTGGTGATAGCCGGAGAAGCAGTCAAGGAGGGACATGACCTCGCATCCGGCCGCGCTATCGACTATTTTGTCGATCCGTGGCAACGGGAAATTGTCCTTTGGGCAGGACTTATTGAGACTGGTGAAGTCTATGCACATGCGCCATTTTCCGCTTTTCTTCTGCACCATCACAACATTGGAGAGCCACGTGGGGTAAGCCACTGGCTCGATGAAATTAGCCTCCAGGAGGCGATGCACCTCCGCCTTGGCGGCTTCTGTCTTTTCGTCTGACATCTTGCGAAGCTTCTGCTTTTTGGGTCGCACCGAAGGGTCAATCCCCAAGCTGTGTTCGATTATGGCTCGGCTGACTCCGACCAGATCGAGGGCAGACCAGGCGAAGACATCTTTATTCTTGGCCAGGCAACAGAGAAGTTTCTCTTCTTCAAGTGAGGTGAGGTCTTCGCTGATAGTTACAGTCTGCTTGGGCGTGGCCTGATCGAGGGGGACAGTCTTGGTCCCGTCTTGGCACTGCAACTGTGCCTTGTCGTGCTGCTTGTCGGTTGGGCTAGCCGGCGCAGGGACTTCGCGCTGGGTCGTGAGACAGTGTACATTTCTCTGACCGGGCACGAAGTCCCGCTCTATGTTGCGCGCCGTCTGCTGGTTGCCGTAGATTGTGATGGTGCCCAGCGGGCCTGGTATCTTCATACATAGGTACAACCCGTGGATGGCGGCTTCGAATTTGTTGATGGAGCCTCGGCCCATGATGGCGTTGTATGGATATACCATGTCGACAATGTCGAAGGTTATTTGCTCACTTCGGGCATTGGGTGCTACACCGAAGGAGAGGGGCAACTCTATCTTGCCAACTGGAAAGGTGCCCTTGCCGCCGAAACCATACAACGGGTTGTCCGAAGGCTTCAGCAAGCTGTGGCTTATACCCATGCGGTCGAAGGCGTGGAGGAAGATGATGTCCGCCTGACTGCCGTTGTCGACAAGGACTTTGTGTAAGTCCCAGCCTGCCACGCTGCAGTTGATGACCATTGCGTCGATGTGGGGGGCGCTGCGCAGGTCGACGTCTCGCGCGTCGAAGGTTAGCGGTATGTGGGACCACTTCGTCTGCACGACTGGGCCAGTGACGGCGACATGGTTGATGCTGCGGTAGTGGTCCCGCTTCTGCCGCTTGGTGTCGAAGTCGGTGCTTGACCCCCCTGTTATCATGTGAATGACTCCGCGATATGGTTGATCGGCGAAGTCTTCTTGCTTTGGGGCATGGGGAATGTTTTGGTGTTGCTGGTGTGGTGGTGGGGGTGGAGGAGGTACGATTTGTACTTCCTGATGATGTTGGTAAGCGTGGTGCGGTGGATGCGGAGCGGGGGCGTGGACGTATGGTGGAGGGGGTGGCTGGTAGTTATGCGCGACAATTCTGGGATTGTCGGCTGGCTGCGCCCTCGCCATTCTGTCTCTGGTGGCCTTCGTCTCGGGGCAGTCTTTGGTCTGGTGGGCACAGTCTTCGCCGTGGAAAAGGCAATAGAACCGGCGCGGCGGCTGCTGCGCCCGCCCTCGACCCCTGCCGCGAGTTCTATTTCCGCGGCCCTGGGGGGGGATATTCCTGGCGGCGAGGGGGGTCAGCAGCAGGCTGTTGGTTGACGATGTTGTGGACTTGCTGCTGACTGCGGCCGTCTCGACTGGAGTCTGGCTGCGAAGTCCTTGTCCACGTGCGGCTGGACTGCGGAGTCTGACTGTTGGGTTTCCGTTGCGACTCGACCTTGCGCTGGTGGAGCTCTTCGGATTTGGCATATTTTTCGAAGAGCTGATATAGCTCCTGCAAGCTCTTGGGTGGATCTCTGATACAATGGCTGTAGAGGACGCCGGCCCGAAGGCCATTGATGGCGTAGTGGATAGCGATCTGATCGTCGACAGAGGGCAGCTGTGACTTGAGTGTTAAGAACTTGCGGTAATACTCCCGCAGAGTCTCCTTTTCCAGCTGTTTGCAAAGCGAGAGCTCGTCCAAAGCGTCGGTGTCTGGACGGTACCCTTGAAAGTTGAGGAGGAACCTGTCCCTGAGACTTCGCCACGAATCAATGGACAGCGGGGGCAATCTGGTGAACCAGGTGAGTGCTGGGCCCTCTAGGGCGATGATGAAAGACTTTGCCATTGTGGCGTCGTCCCCTCCGGCTGATGCAACGGCGACTTGGTAACTCATGATGTATTGCGCCGGGTCGGTGCTGCCGTTGTACTTGGGGTATGCCCCCGCTCGAAAGTTGGCTGGCCAAGGCGTCACTTGCAGGTGTGGCGCCAGGGGACTTCGCTCGTCGAGGTAGTTGACCCCTTGGAATGGCGCGCCGTGCTGGGGGGCGTAGTCATGCTGGGGGAAATGCGGGTTCTCCGGCTGCGTCCGGTGCTGCAGGGGTTGGCCATGCTACCGGCCGAGGTAGCCTTCGCGCATGTCCTCCGGCTGAGCGCGTTGTTGGAGGGGTGGCTCTTGCTGTAAACCGAGGTGGCCTTCGCGCTGCATCAGCGCGATCTCGCGCTCGAGGTCCTGGGCTTTCTGCTCCTCGTCACGTATCATTTGCCGCACTTTGGCTAATGCGGAAACACGCTGGCGCTTGGCCTCCAGTATCTCTTTCTGCCTCTGGAGATTGCGGTTCCTGAGGCGCAGGGCGCGCAGCTGCAGCTGTTCTTCTGTTGAGACGCCGAGGGCCTCACCGTCCTCGGTGAGGTCGGCGCCTTCCAGTGGGGCGAAGCCTGGGGGCGGCTGCGACTGTCCTTCGGTTCCGCGGGTGCGGAAGGCGTCGTCTTCGCCGGTGTGGGGAACGTTGTCTTCAAAGGGCTCTTGGTGGGTGGATTGGGTGAGGGCGAGGGCCTTGCCCTTTCTTGCGGCCAGCAGTGCTGCCTTCGCAGCCTCGTCAGCCTTGGGGTTAGCTCTCTTGGGTGCCATCGCGGGTGGTTTTGTCGTGGCACGAACGGTGGGCGCCAAATGTTGGCACTTGCTCTCTGCTGCAAGTGGGCCAACGAGGGTGAACAATGGCAACAACAGGGTTACGTGCACGGGGGCAATAGCTCTGTTGATCTAGCCTCTCACGGGCACTGTGCGGGGGTATTTATAGGTGTCTGAGTGCCCAGCGTCTTGTGTTAAGGACGCATGTGCCCTCAGACGCCTGGTTTATCCCCGGAATATTCCCATAAAGCAGGGTTACAAGTTGTAATTACAAGTGTGCCTTTACAAGTTAGGCCCGTAATACAGAGGCGGCCACGCGGGGCCCGTTACAATGGGCCAGATCACACGTGGGCCTTGGGGCTGAACGAGGCCGCGCCGTGTGAAGACGTCGCCGCAGGCCTTCGTCAAAGTGCCGAGTCCTGCGAAGGGTGTCCCTGCCCGCTTTGCCTCCGTCGGACCAGCGGCTGCAGCGAAGGCCTCGAGCGAAGGGTGGCGTCTTTGCCTTCGCCCCAACAGCTGCATATGTTTGGTATGTTGCTTTCTGTTTGATATTTTCCCAAGTGCATAGTGTGAATGATTACTTTACGTAGACAACGAGCAGTCTGTGTTTCCCGAGGAAGTTGCAGAGGAAGTCCCTGATCAGCAGTTTGGTGAAGGCAAGTGTCCTCTGTCCCATTATGTCCTATTCATTTATAACTTACTACCCCGCATTACTTACTTGAAACCTAAGGATTGACTAGCTTTACACTTTACTTTATCCTTGATGACCTTATGGGCTGTTATGGTTAGCACTCTGCTATTGCCTTAACTTAATCAATGAACATGATGTGACTATTTATGATACTGTTATCCTGATGATGTTGATGATCTTGTGATACTCTAGGGGGCTCAGGCTGTTTCCTGAGTACCTCTCCGTAAGGACCTGTTCGTTGAGAGACCACCCGGGATAACAGTGCAACCATGAGGGTGAAATGGGATGCCCTTAGCTGATTAATTGGATGAACTAGAGGTGTAGTTGCTTAGCCGTCGTGCCGTCAATGGGGTCCAGGCACAGTGCTTGCTCTGCCGAGGCTGAGTGCCGAGGTTCTTTCGTTTTGCTCTTTGTTAGTCACTCTCCTGCGGGGAGGGGTACTGTGTTTATCAAACTGGAGAAACCTAACGGGCAGCTATGATCTCTAGGGAATCTTTGTAAAAGCTACGTAGTGATGCCCTGCCGGACCACCTAGGTAGTGGTCAATGGGGATTAGCTCTCCCCGGGTAGAAAGGGAATCATGACTCATGGGTAAAGTGTGCAACCTCTGCAGAGGGAAGTGAAACTGGTATATCAGCCGTGCTCACGGTTAAGAGCAGCCTTGGGATCCTCTTTGATTAGAGATACAGATGGTTCGAGATACAAGGATTATGTTATGGTTTTGGTTCGACTAAGATGATGTTGTTCCTCGATGAGGAAATGGTTTACGGGTTGGTTAATGCTAAAATCTGGCTTCTACTAATGATAAATACTTGACCAACTAAAAGCAACTGCTTGAGCCTAACCCCACATAAAGCTAGTCCACTTCAGCCAAACGGGACATTTGCTGAGTACGTTGATGTGTACTCATCCTTGCTTTACCACCAAACACCAGGTTGTCCGCATTGTAACCACTGCTCCGGAGAAGGCGAAGCCATGGAAGGAGACTTCCAGGAGTTCCAAGATTACGACGAATTCTAGGTGTGGGTTGGCGGCAACCCCCAGTCAGCTGCCTGTGAAGGCCTTATCTTTACTGCGTTTCGCTAGCACTTTGATTTAACTGTTAAGTTGATGACTATGTGGATGTCTATGACTCTGTGATGTAATAAGTTAATACTCTTTTATGTTATTATTCGAGCATTGTGCGATGATGTTCATTTATGTAATCGCTATGTACGTGAGTTCTGATCCTGGCACGTACATAGTTCGCATTCGGTTTGCCTTCCAAAACCGAGTGTGACATAAGTGGTATCAAAGCCGTGCTGACTGTAGGACCGCTGACCTAGAGTAGCACTTGTCGTACTAAGGACTATTGACCTTCCCTCTCACCTTGACCTCTGATGTTACTTCAAAAGTCGGTCACCTCGACCAACCCTATGTTTTACTACATATATATACTATATCATACCTTGTTAAAATTTTTATCTTGTTGTCTATGGTTTATTCACTTGTCATATTAGTTCTGCTCTTACTCTTATGCTTACGGTGTCTTTTGTAGATGGCTCGTCTTAGACACACTGCACGTAAGTCGGTGATTCCTTTCCTGCCGTCTCGACTTGCGGAGCGTCCTCTGCACCGCACCGTGTCCGGTCAGTCGAGTCACCTGGAGAGACTGCACCGCCGCCTGCGTGAGGAGCAGGAGCGCCGGCGCCAGCACAGAGAGCAGCAGGGCTCTTCCTCCCCACCCCAGCGAGAGGTGGAGTCCGTGAGGCCCCGTTCCTCTGTGGCCCAGCTGGAGGCGCCCCCTGCACCACCGCGGGACGCCCCGGCTGTTGGAGGAGCTACTGGAGGAGATCCTGGAGGAGACCCCGACGACGACGACTCCGACCACAGCACGGAGTCCTCTGAGCCGCAGAAGGCGGAAGGATGGGTCGCCCGACCCATCACCCGTGACACCGCTCGCGGTTGTCACTTCCACGACGCACTCGACACCTTGCTGCGCCAAGCTTTCGACCGGCACACCTGGTCGATCGAGTATCGTTGTGTAGTCTACCAGCACATTCGCGGGAGGTACCCGGACCGCTGGGAGGCTACCTGCCTAGTTCGCCGTCCGGAGGATGACCTCCGGGGTGCAGAGGCCGTTTCAGAGCACTATTCCATCTCCAAGAGGGACACTGCAGAGGCGGCTATGCAGGATGCAGCACGACGTGCACTCTCCCAGTACTGTTCCTTGTTCGGTGGGGTGGCCGACGGTCTTAACCTTCGGTACTACCCCCGCCGCCCTACTGGCAGCACAGAGAGTGTGGTTGTCTCACCTGTTGGTGAGGGTAACCCTAGGTTGAGCAGCACAGTCAACCTAGTCGCAGTGCTTAACACTGAGCTGGATCACTCTCTGGACGAGCTAAGCAGGGCTCGAACGGAGATTGCGGAGTTGCGTGCTGAGCTGGCAGAGCGCCATCACCAGGAGGGTGGTTCCCCCGCTCCTGTTGGGACTCAGCACCCATACCGCTCACCGCCACGTGGTCACCACACTTATGGTTCCCCTGTCTGTAAGACCAGGATAGATCTGGATCCTTAGATCGTTAGCGTCGGAGTTTGTAATAATTCTTAAGTCAGATGTCTCAGTCTTAGGTAGTCAGTTTAGTTTGCTTATCAGTTGCTTCCATTTAGTTTAGTTTGCTTATCAGTTGCTTTCATGCTTGTTATGATGAACTTGTGCTGGATTTGAATCTTTGTAATGACTGTAGCCAACATGTGGGTTTCCCCTGCAGTTTGGCTTAGCTAGTAATGTTAATGAAGTCAGTTGCTTAGTTGGGAAACCATTTACTTCTACTTTCCTTCTTATCTGAGAGGCTGTGTTAAATCCTAATGAGGATCAGTGAAGCTCTTTGTTCACTCAGTGTCATGAAGAATTCTGTATTCTCTTTTCTTATGCTGAAGGGTTGTAAGATCAATGCTGATGTATGAATGTCTTCCACAGATGTCTGACAACAGGCGCCGATGCAACAGGCGTGCTCAGCAAGAGCAGCAGGACCAGCAAGAGGAACAACAGAGGCAGCCTCCCCCACCACCCCCGATGTCAGTGGAGCAGATGTTCTTGATGCAGACGCAGGCAGTGCAGGCCATTGGGCAGACTCTAGCAGCCATGCAGCAGGCTCAACAGCAACCCCAACCCCAATTGCAAGTGCAGATGCCCCAGATGCCACGAGATAAGCGTGGTGAGTTCATGAGAGGGCACCCTCCTACCTTCGCCCATTCTGCTGACCCCATGGATGCAGAAGACTGGTTGCGCGCAGTGGAAAGGGAGCTGCGCACTGCCCAATGTGACGACAGGGAGAAGGTTCTGTATGGTCCCCGTCAGCTAAGGGGAGCAGCCCAGTCCTGGTGGGAGTCCTACCTCGCCACACATGCTGACCCTGAAGCTATCACCTGGGAAGAATTCAGCGAGAGTTTCCGCAGATACCATGTGCCGGAGGGACTGATGATTGTGAAGAAGGAGGAGTTTCTGGCTCTGAAGCAGGGACCCCTGTCTGTTAGTGAATACAGAGACAAGTTTCTGCAGCTATCCCGTTATGCACCTGAGGATGTCAACACTGATGCCAAAAGGCAGTATAGGTTCATGAGAGGTTTGGTGGATCCCCTGCATTACCAGCTGATGAATCACACCTTCCCCACCTTCCAGCACCTGATCGATAGGGCAGTTATGACTGAGAAGAAGCGTAAGGATATGGAAGATCGGAAGCGCAAGATGAGTGGACCCCAGTCCGGAGGCATCAGCCGTCCACGTTTCTCAGGCAGTTCATCTCAGCAAGGCAGGCCTGGTCACCCACAGGGATACCAGAATCAGAATCAGTGTCCGCATCAGCAGCAGTTTCAGAGGCAGTACCCACAACAGCAGCAGCAGTATCGTTAGCACAGCCAGCAGGGAGGTAATCAGTATCAGAAGCAGAACAACCAGGCACCTCGCCTTCCTGCCCCAGCAGCGAATCAGAACAATCAAGCAGCCCCAGCACAAGGAGGAGGCAGAGGATGTTTCCACTGTGGAGAACAAGGACACTGGGCGATGCAGTGCCCGAAGAAGATGGCGCAGCAGCAGACCAACCCCAATGCTCCAACAAGGCAAGGTGTACTGCAGCCGGCAGTAGGCAATCGTAACCAAGCGTACAACCGTGGAAAGGTGAACCACTTGGAGGCCGAAGCAATCCAGGATGCACCAGATGTGGCAGTAGGTATGTTCTCAGTCGAATCTCATCCTGCGAAAGTGCTATTTGATACTGGTGCAACTCATTCATTTGTCACTGCAACCTGGGTAGAATTGCATAATATTTCAGTAGAGGCAATGATGCCGCCCATGAGGATTAATTCGGTTGGTGGCAAGGTGCAAACAGATAAAATATGCTCAAATATAATGGTGGAAATAAGGGGGATAGGATTCCCTAGTGACTTAATAATAATAGACACCCCTGGGATAGATGTTATTCTAGGGATGAATTGGTTAATGAAGTATGAAGCAAATGTTAGTTGTGACAAGAGGACCGTAACATTGAAGTCCCCGTCAGGAGAAGAGGTAGTGGCTAGGCTATGGATGCCTAAATCAGAAGAGGGAGTCTGTCACCAGATTTCAGTGGATAGTAAAGAGCCCAACCCGCTCAAGGCTATCAAGGTTGTGTCGGACTTTCCGGATGTGTTTCCCGAGGAGCTAACGGGCATGCCACCCGAGAGAAAGGTTGAATTTGCCATAGAGCTTATCCCTGGTACCGCCCCCATTTCCAAAAGAGCCTATCGAGTGTCTGGACCAGAATTGGTGGAACTCAAGAAGCAGATAGATGAGATGTTAGAGAAGGGTTACATCAGGCCAAGTACCTCGCCTTGGGCCGCTCCAGTGTTGTTTGTAGAGAAGAAAGATGGTACCAAAAGGATGTGCATAGACTACAGAGCCTTGAATGAAGTCACTGTCAAGAACAAGTACCCCCTGCCAAGGATAGAAGATTTGTTCGACCAGCTTAGAGGTGCCAGCGTATTTTCGAAGATAGATTTGAGATCAGGATACCATCAACTCAGAATCCGACCCTCGGACATACCAAAGACAGCATTCATCACCAAGTACGGGTTATATGAATTCACAGTTATGTCCTTTGGTTTGACAAATGCGCCAGCCTTCTTTATGTATCTGATGAACAACGTGTTCATGGACTATCTAGACAAGTTTGTGGTAGTGTTCATCGATGATATTCTCATATACTCTCAAAGTGAGGAAGATCATGTAGAGCATTTGAAGATGGTATTGCAAAGACTTCGAGAGCATCAGTTGTATGCCAAGCTGGGCAAATGCGAGTTCTGGATTCATGAAGTCTTATTTCTGGGTCACATCATAAACCAAGATGGGTTAGTAGTGGATCCAAAGAAAGTGGCAGATATCCTGAACTGGAAAGCACCGAAGGATGTTCGTGGGATCAAGAGCTTCATTGGAATGGCTGGATATTATAGGCGTTTCATTGAGGGCTTCTCAAAGATTGCTAGGCCAATGACAGCGTTGCTAGCGAAGAAAGTTGAGTTTAAATGGACTCAAAAGTGTCAGGAAGCATTTGAAGAACTGAAAAATAGATTGACTACAGCTCCTGTGTTAGTCCTGCCTGATGTTCACAAGCCATTCTCAGTGTATTGCGATGCTTCTTACACTGGATTGGGATGTGTGCTAATGCAAGAAGGAAGAGTTGTAGCATACTCATCTCGTCAGCTGAAGATCCATGAGAAAAACTACCCCACACATGACCTGGAGTTGGCAGCAGTGGTTCATGCCTTAAAGACCTGGAGACATTACCTGTATGGACAGAAGTGCGACATCTACACAGATCATAAAAGTCTGAAGTACATATTCACCCAATCAGAGTTAAACATGAGGCAGCGAAGATGGTTGGAATTGATCAAAGACTATGAGTTGGAGATACATTACCATCCAGGCAAAGCCAATGTCGTTGCAGATGCTCTGAGCAGGAAGAGTCAAGTTAATATGTTGGCCTCGTACCCGATGCCGTATGAGTTAGCCAAGGAGTTCGACAGACTGAGCCTCGGTTTCCTGAACAGTACGCAAGGAGTAACAGTGGAATTAGAGCCCACCCTAGAGCGGGAGATCAAAGAAGGGCAGAAGGATGATGAAAACATCAACAAGATCCGGCAGCTGATCTTAGAAGGAAGAGGCAAAGACTTTCGAGAGGACGAAGAGGGAGTAATATGGTTCAAGGACCGATTGTGTGTCCCCGACCTCAAACCTATTCGGGAGCTGATCCTCAAGGAAGCTCATGAGACAGCCTACTCCATACACCCGGGAAGTGAGAAGATGTATCAGGATTTAAAAAGGAGGTTTTGGTGGTATGGCATGAAAAGAGAAATCGCAGAATATGTCGCCATCTGTGATAGCTGTCAAAGAACCAAAGCAGAGCATCAAAGGCCCGCCGGATTGTTGCAGCCATTGCGGATTCCTCAGTGGAAGTGGGATGAGATCGGGATGGATTTTATAGTTGGCCTACCTCGTACCTGGGCCGGTTATGATTCCATCTGGGTGGTTGTGGACCGCTTAACAAAGGTGGCCCATTTCATACCCGTGAAGACAACATACACCGGAGCAACGTTAGCTGAGTTATACATGTCACGGATAGTCTGCCTTCATGGTGTGCCGAAGAAGATAGTGTCAGATCGAGGAACGCAATTCACCTCTCATTTTTGGCAGTAGCTACAAGAAGCTTTGGGCACACATTTGAACTTCAGCTCAGCTTATCACCCGCAGACAGACGGTCAGACTGAAAGAACTAATCAGATCCTAGAAGATATGTTGAGAGCCTGTGCGTTGCAAGACAAGTCAGGATGGGACAAAAGGTTACCGTATGCAGAATTCTCCTACAACAACAGTTACCAGGCCAGCTTGAAGATGTCACCGTTTCAGGCACTCTATGGACGAAGTTGTAGGACTCCGCTGCATTGGGACCAGCCTGGAGAGAGACAGGTGTTTGCCCCGACATCTTGCTTGAAGCCGAAGAGAATATCAAAATGGTTCGGGAGAACCTGAAGATAGCACAGTCAAGACAGCGAAGCTATGCGGACCGAAGGAGAAGAGAACTGAGTTTCGAAGTGGGGGATTACGTCTATCTGAAGGTGTCACCTATCAGGGGAGTCAGAAGGTTCGGAGTTAAAGGCAAGTTAGCACCCCGGTACGTCGGACCATATCAGATTCAAGCAAAGCGTGGAGAAGTGGCCTACCAGCTCAACCTACCAGAGAGCTTGTCAGCAGTGCATAACGTGTTCCACGTGTCGCAATTGAAGAAGTGTCTGCGAGTACCAGAAGAACAGTTGCCAGTGGAGGGTTTGGAAGTCCAGAAGGATCTGACATACATAGAGAAGCCAACGCAGATTCTGGAGTTTGTAGACAGAGTCACCCGGAGGAACACCATCAGGATGTGCAAAGTCAGATGGGGCCACCACTCTGAGGAAGAAGCAACCTGGGAACGAGAAGATGATCTGAAGGCCAAATACCCTGAACTCTTTGCTGACCAACCTTGAATCTCGGGGCGAGATTCTTTTAAGGGGGATAGGTTTGTAACACCCTGAATTTGGGGGTATAAAATTTCTTTGCTCATATTCACAAATTCAGGTGTTACTTCCCTTTTCTCATCCTTCCTCATTCTTTTCTTTCTCATTTCTATAGGAGAAAAGTGCTTATTTTATTTGTAATTATAGTTTAATATGGTTAAACCCTAAGGGAGTATGAGTTGTTGCATCATGTTGAACCCTAGATTTCACTTTTGCTTGGTGCATAATTCTTGGAAAGTCTAATTTGAATTTGTGGCTTATTTGGATTTGAATCAAATAGAGAAAATAAAAAGAAAAGAGAAAACAATTCCAGAGTAAAAGAAAAAGGAAAAGAAGCCTGCTTTCCCCGCCCCCTCGGCCTTTCGGCCCATCTGGCCCATTCCCGCGCACGCGCGCCTCCCCCCCCCGCTCTCTCTGCCCTGGCGGGCCCGCCCGTCAGCGCGGCCGCCTTCCGCGCGCCCGCCCCCGCTTTCCCCTCTCTCTCTGCTCGCGGGCCCGGGCTGTCAGCCCCGTCTTCTCCGCGTAACCGCCGCCCGAGCTGCGCGCTGCCGCGGACTCCGCGCCCACGTCGCGCGTGGAGCTCGCAACCGCCCCGCCCCTGGCCACTTGAGCCCAGAGCCCCACTCGCCCTCTCCCCCTCCCTCATTTGCGCACCAGCAGACCCCTCTTCCACCTCTCCCTCGCTGCGCGCACGCCAGAGCACCGCCGCCACAAATCCCCGCCGTCCCGAGCTCGTTTCCCGGCCGCCGTTGGAGCTCCGTCGTGTCCGTTGCCACAGTGAGCTTCGCCCCGGCGTCCGCAACCCGGGACGCGCCCCAATTCCCTCTCCCCCTCCCTATTTCTCTCTGCCCGCGCTCACCCGCCGTTCCCCGTGCAGCCGCGGAGGTCCGCCACCGCCGCCCCGGGCCACCGTCACGCCAGTGCCGCCGCCGAGGAGTCCCCGGAGCCCGCCTTGAGGTAAAGAACCTCTCCCGCCCCTATCGACCCGTGTATTGCCTTCTGCCGTGTGTAATTCCTCGCCGGAGTAGATTTATGCCGCCGCCGAGCCGCTCCGCCGTGGACCGCCCCCCTCCGGTGCCCCTGCCCCGACCCATACCCCACCAGAGGACTCCCCGTGCCCTCCCCAACCTTCCCGGCCGCTCAGGTCGCCTCGGAGGCCCGCCAAACGCCCGCGCCCCTCGTCTCCGGCGAGTCCTCCGCCGCGGGGACGAGCGCCGCCGCCCCAGCTAGCCGTAGGAGAAGCCCAGGCCGGCCACCCGATCCCCATCGTCCGTCCCAGATCGGGCGGTCCCGTTTTAATTAGGTCAAGCCTAATCCTGGCCGTCCGCCGGAGATCCAGCGGCCCAGGCCCGCTTCCCCCACACCCCGTCTCCCTGCCGTTTGGGCCCCGCCTGTCAGCCTGCCCGCGCCCCGCGCTGCCTGCCCGGTCCCGCCTGTCAGCCGCCCAGGCCGCCGCGCGCTCGCGCGCCCGCCCGCAGGATCTAATCCTGGCCGTTCGCTTTAGATCTGACGGCCGTAGTAGCCCGATACCCCTTCGCCCGCGCGTTTTCTTAAAGAGACCCCCGGTTTTCTGGAATTTGAACCCGCCGTCCCTGGTTTCTCTCAGTTAGGTCCCTGGGCCTTTTATTTAATTCAAAATAGGTATTTAGGGTATATTTTTAACCCCCTAAACTTGTAAAATCCATAACTTTGTCATATGAACTCCAAATTAGGTGCTTCAAATTGCAAAATGCTCATGATGTTTTTGTCTATATATTTAAACAATGTTTCCCTGCTGTTTCCATGTACCAATTAATGGTTAATCATTAGGATAGGATTAAGGTTATTGGAACCCTATTTGAGATAATTAGAAGTTGGTAGACTTTAATAAAAATTAGAGTACTTAAGTTTATGGACTTAAACACCTAGGTTTAGGAACTTAAAACCATGTAATGATTTAATCCCACCCCTGACTTAAACCTGATTAGTGGATAATGAATCACTTTGTATAGTCCTCTACCCCAGACCTAGGGAACACCAGAGTGCCCATCCTTTTCTGCTATGAACTTGTGATCTCTCTCTGCTGCATATGTTTGGTATGTTGCTTTCTGTTTGATATTTTCCCAAGTGCATAGTGTGAATGATTACTTTACGTAGACAACGAGCAGTCTGTGTTTCCCGAGGAAGTTGCAGAGGAAGTCCCTGATCAGCAGTTTGGTGAAGGCAAGTGTCCTCTGTCCCATTATGTCCTATTCATTTATAACTTACTACCCCGCATTACTTACTTGAAACCTAAGGATTGACTAGCTTTACACTTTACTTTATCCTTGATGACCTTATGGGCTGTTATGGTTAGCACTCTGCTATTGCCTTAACTTAATCAATGAACATGATGTGACTATTTATGATACTGTTATCCTGATGATGTTGATGATCTTGTGATACTCTAGGGGGCTCAGGCTGTTTCCTGAGTACCTCTCCGTAAGGACCTGTTCGTTGAGAGACCACCCGGGATAACAGTGCAACCATGAGGGTGAAATGGGATGCCCTTAGCTGATTAATTGGATGAACTAGAGGTGTAGTTGCTTAGCCGTCGTGCCGTCAATGGGGTCCAGGCACAGTGCTTGCTCTGCCGAGGCTGAGTGCCGAGGTTCTTTCGTTTTGCTCTTTGTTAGTCACTCTCCTGCGGGGAGGGGTACTGTGTTTATCAAACTGGAGAAACCTAACGGGCAGCTATGATCTCTAGGGAATCTTTGTAAAAGCTACGTAGTGATGCCCTGCCGGACCACCTAGGTAGTGGTCAATGGGGATTAGCTCTCCCCGGGTAGAAAGGGAATCATGACTCATGGGTAAAGTGTGCAACCTCTACAGAGGGAAGTGAAACTGGTATATCAGCCGTGCTCACGGTTAAGAGCAGCCTTGGGATCCTCTTTGATTAGAGATACAGATGGTTCGAGATACAAGGATTATGTTATGGTTTTGGTTCGACTAAGATGATGTTGTTCCTCGATGAGGAAATGGTTTACGGGTTGGTTAATGCTAAAATTTGGCTTCTACTAATGATAAATACTTGACCAACTAAAAGCAACTGCTTGAGCCTAACCCCACATAAAGCTAGTCCACTTCAGCCAAACGGGACATTTGCTGAGTACGTTGATGTGTACTCATCCTTGCTTTACCACCAAACACCAGGTTGTCCGCATTGTAACCACTGCTCCGGAGAAGGCGAAGCCGTGGAAGAAGACTTCCAGGAGTTCCAAGATTACGACGAATTCTAGGTGTGGGTTGGCGGCAACCCCCAGTCAGCTGCCTGTGAAGGCCTTATCTTTACTGCGTTTCGCTAGCACTTTGATTTAACTGTTAAGTTGATGACTATGTGGATGTCTATGACTCTATGATGTAATAAGTTAATACTCTTTTATGTTATTATTCGAGCATTGTGCGATGATGTTCATTTATGTAATCGCTGTGTACGTGAGTTCTGATCCTGGCACGTACATAGTTCGCATTCGGTTTGCCTTCCAAAACCGGGTGTGACATCTGTCTTTCGTGCGGGGTCCCGTGGCGCCAAGCATCGGCGGCGATGGTGACTACTCGCTGGGAAAACGGCGGGAGCAACTCGCCGTCATTCCGGAGGTAGAACCACCGGCGCTGCCACCCTTTGTTCGAGGACGCAAGGATGGCAGGAATATACAGCAACGCCCGCGACTGCCTCAGCTGAAGGATGCAGCCGCCGGCCCGAACTGCCGCGCGAACCTTTCTCTCCCCCGTCGGCGAAGCGAAAAGCTCCACGAAAAAGAGATGAGTCCACAAGTCCCAGTGGGGGGCGATCCCCAAGTACCCCTCGCACACCGCTACGAAGATGGCGGCCTGCGAGATGGAGTTGGGGCTGAGGTTGTGCAACTCCACCCCGTAGTGGTGCAGGATCGCCCGCATAAAGCGGCTCGCCGGCACACCAAATCCCCGCTCGTGGAAGGAGACGAAGCTCACGATGTACCCCGGCGGTGGGGACGGAGCGGCTCCGCTCACGGGGGGAATCCATTCCGGCCGCCTCTCATTAGAGAGAGGGCGAAGTAAACCCTCAGCAACAAGATCCTCCAGATCACCCGCCGTCATTGTGGAGAAAGGCCATGGGTCGCGCGGCGAGATGATGGTCACCCGGTCGGCCATCACCGAGCAGAAGGGGTGGCGGCGCAAAGGACAGGGTGGGCGGTTTCTTTTTCTCTGGCTAAGTCTCTTGGGTTGCGAAAACCTAAGAGGGAGGCAGGAAGCGGAGCAAAGAACCATCACCAGACCCTCCCCCGAGTATATAAAGGCCAAGGCGAGACCAGTTCAACGTTCCGCCCGGACCTGCCGCGGGATTCAAAAACACGAAGCGAAACAGTCGTTCCTCGAACGGCTCGCGCACGCGCAACGGCCGCCCCGCGAACCACTCGCCCCGTCGCATTAACTCCGAGGCGGGACAGGCGGCGCCTCTGGCAGGAGAAGCGAGTGACGCTTCGCCTTCGCCATAATGACCGCGTCAAAAAAGGTACGCCGCATCGTTCGATTTCGTATCCTTTTCCTTTTTTGCTCTTTCTCTCTCTTGCAACAGGGACCGGGAAAGGGGGATACCCCAAAAAGGATCCTTCCCCGTGAAGGAACCAGGCTCCGAGCCTCCCTACTGATCAGAGGTTCGAAGGCTGGCCCCTCGGAAGGGTTCAACAGCCGCCTCAGAGCACGTGGGCTCCACACCCACTACTGGTCAGAGGTTCGAAGGCCGGCCCCTCGGAAGGGTTCAACGGCCGCCTTAGGCTACTCGGGCTCTGCGCCCACTACTGATCAGGGGTTCGAAGGCTGGCCCCCGAAGGGTTCACAACCGCCTCAGACACAGAGCGAGGGATGACCATGGGTACGTTCGATACATAACCAAGGCTCGGGCTGCGCTCCCGAGGTACCCTAGGACATTTCCGAGACCAGCGGGAACGATCTTGTAACGGAATCCCATCAGAGGGAGGCATCGAGCCCTCGGACCCCGTCGCCAGGGGACCGGGTCCGACAGATCACCCGCAGGTACTTTTGGGCGCGCCTCTGGGCCTCTAGCCGACCCCTAACGAATGGGGCACGGACGTCCGCTCGGATCACCCGCCTGCAGCTCACCGGAGACACCATGTTCGACGCCCACCGAGGGCAACATGGCACTCTCCCCCCTCCTCCTTGCGGAAAGGCGACACAGGGGCGTATGTAAAAAAGTCGAGTCTGTCCCTGATCGCCCTCTCGCCCTGTGCAGAGGCTCGAGGGCTGCTCTCGCAAACCCGGCTCCAGCCAAACCGTTGACAGCGTCAACATACCAGCCCGAGAACTTGGGACCCGACCGTACACCCGGGCTACGGCCAGCTCGCATGAGGGAACGACCAGACCAGCTGAAGCATTGTGCGAGGCATTAAGACCTCGGAGGAGTCAAACCACTCCTCCGAGGCCTCGGGGGCTACACCCGGCAGGTGCGCTCGCGCGCACCCACCGGAACAAAACGCAACCGAGAAAGGCTGGTACCCTTGCAAAAAAGTGCGACGAAAGCCTCCAAGCGAGTGCTAACACTCCCTTCGAGGCTCGGGGGCTACTGTCGGGGACCATAATTAGGGGTACCCTCAAGGCTCCTAATTCTCAGCTGGTAACCCCCATCAGCATAAAGCTGCAAAGGCCTGATGGGTGCGATTAAGTCAGGGATCAGTCCATTCGAGGGACTCGATCACGCCTCGCCCGAGCCTAGACTCGGACAAGGGCAGCCGACCCCGGAGGATCTCCGCCTCGCCCGAGGCCCCCCTCCAGCGGCGAACATATTTCTGGCTCGCCCGAGGCCCTGTCTTCGCCAAGAAGCAACCCTGACCAAATCGCCGCACCGACCGACCAAATCGCAGGAGCATTTAATGCAAAGGTGGCCTGACACCTTTATCCTGACGAGTGCCCCTCAGCCGACAGAGCCGAAGTGACCGTCGTCACTTCGCCGCTCCACTGACCGGTCTGACAGAAAGACAGCGCCGCCTGCGCCGCTCCGACTGCGGTGCCACTTGACAGAGTGAGGCTGACAGGCAGTCAGGCCCGGCCGCAGGCACCATACGAAGCTCCGCTTCGCCCGACCCAGGGCTCGGACTCGGGCTAAGCCCCGGAAGACGGCGAACTCCGCTCCGCCCGACCCAGGGCTCGGACTCGGGCTAGGCCCCGGAAGACGGCAAACTCCGCTCCGCCCGACCCAGGGCTCGAACTCAGGCTAGGCCCCGGAAGACGGCGAACTCCGCTCCACCCGACCCAGGGCTCGGACTCAGGCTAAGCCCCGGAAGACGGCGAACTCCGTTCCGCCCGACCCAGGGCTCGGACTTGGGCTCAACCCCAGAAGACGACGAATTCCGCTCCGCCCAACCCAGGGCTCGGACTTGGGCTCAGCCCCAGAAGACGACGAACTCCGCTTCGCCCGACCCCAGGACTCGAACTCCGCCCTGGCCTCAGCCAACGGCTTCCGCCTCGCCCGACCTAGGGGCTCCGACTCGACCTCGGCCACGGAAGACAGACTCGACCTCGACCTCGGAGGAGCCTTCGCATCGCCCAACCTAGGGCGCGGGCCGGCCACGTCAACGGGAGGCGCCATCATTACCCTACTCCAAGCTGACTCGGGCTACGGGGAACAAGACCGGCGTCCCATCTGGCTCGCTCCGCCAGATAAGCGATGATGGCGCCCCACATGCTCCCTGACGATGGCGGCTCTCGACCCCCTTATGGAAGCAAGAGGACGTTAGCAAGGACTCGACAGCCCCGACAGCTGTCCCTCCGCCAGGCTCCAGCGCTCCTCCGACGGCCACGACATCACACAAACCGGGCGCCAAAATCTCTCCGGCCGCCACGATGGCGTGTACTTAGGGCGCTAGCTCTCCCCCGCTAGACACGTAGCACTCTGCTACACCCCCGTTGTACACCTGGATCCTCTCCTTACGCCTATAAAAGGAAGGACCAGGGCCCTCTTAGAGAGGGTTGGCCGCACGGGGATGAGGACGAGACAGGCGCTCGCGTAAGGCCGCTCGCTCCCTCTCCCGTGTGGACGCTTGTAACCCCCTACTGCAAGCGCACCCGACCTGGGCGCGGGACGAACACGAAGGCCGCGGGATTTCCACCTCTCTCTCGCCCATCTCCGGCCACCTCACTTCCCCCCTTCGCGCTTGGCCTCGCGCCGACCCATCTGGGTTGGGGCACGCGGCGACATTTCACTCGTCGGCTTAGGACCCCCCGGTCTCGAAACGCCGACACCAACCGACCGTATCGCAGGAGCATTCAATGCGAGGATCGCCTGACACCTTATCCTGACGCACGTTCCTCAGTCGGCAAGGTCGAAGTGATCGCAGTCACTTCGCCCTTCCACTGACCGACCTGACAGGAAAACAGCGCCACCTGCCCTGCTCCGACTGCTGTGCCACCCATCAGGGTGAGGCTGACAACAGCTAAGTCCAGCCTCAGGCGCAACAGGAAGCTTCGCCTCGCCCGACCTTGGGCCTCGGCCTCAGAAGGAGGTCTCCGCCTCGCCCGACCTCAGGGCTCGGCCCCCGCCTCGGCCTCGGAAGGTGGTCTCCGCCTCGCCCGACCCCAGGGCTCGGCCTCAACCTCGGCCTCGGAAGACGGTCTCCGCCTCGTCCGACCCCAGGGCTCGCCCTCAACCTCGGCCTCAGGAGGAGTCCCCGCCTCGCCCGACCTTGGGCTTGGACCGACCACGCCACAGGGGGTACATCATTACCCTACCCCTAGCTAGCTCAGGCTACGGGGAACAAGACCGGCGTCCCATCTGGCTCGCCCCGGTAAACAAGTAATGATGGTACCCCGCGTGCGTCCATGACGACGGTGGTTCTCAGCCCCCTACGGAAGCAAGGAGACGTCAGCAAGGTCCCGGCAGCCCCGACAGCTGTGCTTCTACAGGGCTCAAGCGCTCCTCCGACGACCACGACACCGCGTGCACAGGGCTCTAGCACCTCTCCGATAGCCATGTTGGCATGTACATAGGGCTCTGGCTCCTCTCTACCGGACACGTTAGCGTATAGCTACACCCCCATTGTACACCTGGACCCTCTCCTTGCATCTATAAAAGGAAGGTCCAGGGCCCTCATACAGGAGGGTGGTCGCGCGGGAGGACGGGCCGACGAACAGGCTCGCACACTCTCTCTCTCTCCCTCGCGAACGCTTGTAACCCCTACTGCAAGCGCATCCGCCCTGGGCGCAGGATAACACGAGCCGCGGTTCTCCCCCCTTGTGTTCCATCTCGCGCCAACCCATCTGGGCTGGGACACGCAGCGACAATTTTACTCGTCGGTCCAGGGACCCCCCGGGGTCAAAACGCCGACAGTTGGCGCGCCAGGTAGGGGCCTGCTGCGTGTTGACGAACAACTTCCCGTCGAGCTCCAGATGGGTAGTCTCCAGCAACCTCTTCAGTCCGGGACGCTGCTTCATTTCGGGAGTCTCGAGTTCATGTCCCTCGACGGTAGCTACAACATGGTACTCCTTCCTCCGCAGCGCGACAGCGACAACGGCGGCCGTCAGCCCGCCCGGCGGCGGCGAACTTGACGATGTCTTCCCCCCGTGGTGGAAGAACAGCATCCGGGTCTCTCCCGCCACCTTCCTCGCCGCAGGAGGAGGAGGCGGGGCAACCGTGGCCAAGCAGGAGACAGCACCTCGTCGGCTGTCGAGCGAGTCGACGACGCCGGCACCCCAGCGGGGGACGTGTCAGGCGTTGACCTCGCGCCCGAGACGACGGCGAGTGTCGTTTCCCCGCAACATGCCAACCCCAAGCGGACAGATGATGCCAGCACTCTCATGGAGGACTTGCTGGGCGTTAGCCTCGTACCTGAGAGAACGGTGCAGTCCGTCCCCTACGCGACTTCGTCATCGTCCGTCGATCAAGAGGTACCGTCCGTTTTCCACGTTGTGCCTTTTAGATTCAGCTTCGATCCACCGAGCGACCCCGCTTCGGTGAACGCTTTCATAAAGGCCAGCGGGGTCGGCCAGAATCTGGATGCAGCGCCAATACTACTCCGAGCGATGCCGGAGCCATCCACCACCGAGGGGCGGCGTATCTAGGGAGAACTCAAGAATCTCCTGGAGGATGCCGCGGTACGACGGGTCGAGAGCTCTGCCTCCCGAAGGCAAGGATGCCCCCCGGAGCATCGCGCAGCGACTTCCCGATTCATGCGGGAAGCCTCGGTCCACACCGGGCGCACGCAGGATGCAACGCCTGCAGCCCCGGGTCGCCTTGGCAACGAGCACCACCGCCGTGACCGTCAAGCCCGCCTCGACGAGAAGGTGCGCCGAGGCTACCACCCCAGGCGCAGGGGACGCTACGACAGCGGGGAGGATCGGAGCCCCTCACCCGAACCACCCGGTCCGCAAGCTTTCAGCCGGGCCATACGACGGGCGCCGTTCCCGACCCGGTTCCGAGCCCCGACTACCATCACTAAGTACTCGGGGGAAACGAGGCCGGAACTGTGGCTTGCGGACTACCGGCTGGCCTGCCAGCTGGGTGGAACGGACGATGACAACCTCATCATCCGCAACCTCCCCCTGTTCCTCTCCGACGCCGCCCGAGCCTGGCTGGAGCATCTGCCTCCTGCGCAGATCTCCAACTGGGACGACCTGGTCAAAGCCTTCGCTGGAAACTTCCAGGGCACATACGTGCGCCCTGGGAACTCTTGGGATCTCTGAAGCTGCCGCCAGCAACCAGGGGAATCCCTGCGAGACTACATCTGACGATTTTCGAAGCAGCGCACCGAGCTGCCCAACATCACCGACTCGGATGTCAATGGGGCGTTCCTCGCCGGCACCACTTGCCGCGACCTGGTGAGCAAGCTGGGTCGCAAGACTCCCACCAAGGCGAGCGAGTTGATGGACATCGCCACCAAGTTCGCCTTTGGTCAGGAGGCAGTTGAAGCCATCTTCCGTGAGGACAAGCAGCCTTAGGGACGCTAGTAGGAAGACGTCCCCGAGGCGTCCGCCCAACGCGGCACGAAGAAGAAGGCCAAGAAGAAGTCGCAAGCGAAACGCGACGCCGCCAACGTAGATCTTGTCGCTGCCGCCGAGCACAGGAACCCTCAGAAGCCTCCCGGAGGGGCCAACCTGTTCGACAAGATGCTCAAGGAGTCGTGTCCCTATCACTAGGGTCCCGTCAAGCACACCCTTGAGGAATGCGTCATGCTTCGGCGCTACTTCCATAAGGCCGGGCCCCCGGCGGAAGGTGGCAAAGGCCAAGACAACGACAAGAAGGAGGGCGACAAGGCAGAGAAGTTCCCCGAGGTCCACGGCTGTTTTATGATCTACGGTGGGCAAGTGGCGAACGCCTCGGCTCGGCACCGCAAGCAGGAGCACCGGGAGGTCTGCTCGGTAAAGGTGGCGGCACCAGTCTACCTAGACTGATCCGACAAGCCCATCACCTTCGACCAAGGCGACCACCCCGACTGCGTGCCGAGCCCAGGAAAGTACCCGCTCGTCGTCGACCCCGTCATCGGCAACGTCACGCTCACCAAGGTCCTCATGGACGGAGGCAGCAGCCTCAACATCATCTACGCCGAGACCCTCGGGCTCTTGCAAATCGATCTGTCCACGATCCAGGTTGGTGCGACGCCCTTTCACGGGATCATCCCCGGGAAGCGCGTCCAGCCCCTTGGACAACTCGATCTGCCTGTCTGCTTCGGGAGTCCCTCCAACTTCCGAAAGTAAACCCTCACGTTCGAGGTGGTCGGGTTCCGAGGAACCTACCACGCAGTGCTAGGGAGACCATGCTACGCCAAGTTCATGGCCGTCCCCAACTACACCTACCTCAAGCTCAAGATGTCGGGCCCCAACAGGGTCATCACCGTCGGATCCACATACCGACACGCGTACGAATGCGACATGGAGTGCGTGGAGTATGCTGAGGCCCTCGCCGAATCCGAGGCCCTCATCGCCGACCTGGAGTGCCTCTCCAAGGAGGTGCCTGATGCGAAGCGCCACGCCGGCAACTTCGAACCAGCGGAGGCGGTTAAGTCTGTCCCTCTCGACCCCAGCAACGACGCCTGCAAGCAAGTCCGGATTGGCTCCGAGCTCGACCCCAAATAGGAAGCAGTGCTCGTTGACTTTCTCCACGCGAACGCCGAGGTTTTTGCGTGGAGTCCCTCGGACATGTCTGGCATACCGAGGGATGTCGCCGAGCACTCGCTGGATATCCGAGTTGGAGCCCGACCGATGAAGCAGCCTCTGCGCCGATTCGACGAAGAAAAGCGCAGAGCCATAGGCAAGGAGATCCACAAGCTGATGGCTGTAGGGTTCATCAAAGAGGTATTCCATCCCGAATGGCTAGCCAACCCTGTGCTTGTGAAAAAGAAAGGTGGGAAATGGAGGATGTGTGTAGACTACACTGGTCTAAACAAAGCATGTCCGAAGGTTCCCTACCCTCTGCCTTGCATCGATCAAATCGTGGATTCCACTGCTGGGTGCGAAACCCTGTCATTCCTCGATGCCTACTCAGGTTATCACCAAATCAAGATGAAAGAGTCCGACCAGCTCGTGACTTCTTTCATCACACCTTTTGGCATGTACTGCTATATTACTATGCCATTTGGTTTGAGGAATGCAGGTGCGACGTACCAAAGGTGCATGAACCACGTGTTCGGAGAGCACATCGGCCGAACGGTCGAGGCTTACGTCGATGACATCATAGTCAAGACGAGGAAAGCCTCCGACCTCCTCTCTGACCTTGAAGCGACATTCAAGTGTCTGAAGACGAAGGGCGTAAAACTCAATCCCGAGAAGTGTGTCTTCGGAATCCCTCGAGGCATGCTCCTGGGGTTCATCGTCTCCGAGCGGGGCACGAGGCCAACCCGGAGAAAATCGCAGCCATCACCAACATGGGGCCTATCAAAGACTTGAAAGGAGTACAGAGGGTCGTGGGATGCCTTGCGGCTCTGAGCCGCTTCATCTCGCGCCTTGGCGAAAAAGGCCTACCCTTGTACCACCTCTTAAGGAAGACCGAGCGCTTCACTTGGACCCCCGAGGCCGAGGAAGCCCTCGAAAACTTAAAGGCGCTCCTTACAAGCGCGCCCATCTTGGTGCCCCCCGCTGTGGGAGAAGCCCTCTTGATCTACGTAGCCGCAACCACTCAGGTGGTCAGCGCCGCGATCGTGGTCGAGAGACGAGAAGAAGGGCATGCATTGCTCGTCCAGAGGCTGGTCTACTTCATCAGTGAAGTGTTATCCAAGACCAAGATCCGCTACCCGCAAATTCAGAAGCTACTGTACGCAGTAATTCTGACGCGGCGAAAGTTGCGACACTACTTCGAGTCTCATCCGGTGACTATGGTGTCATCCTTCCCCCTGGGGGAGATCATCCAGTGCCGAGAGGCCTCGGGTAGGATAGCAAAGTGGGCAGTGGAGATCATGGGCGAGACAATCTCGTTCGCTCCTTAGAAGGCCATCAAGTCCCAAGTCTTGGCGGACTTCATGGCTAAATGGGTCGACACCCAA
Source organism: Zea mays (assembly GCF_902167145.1). NCBI lineage: Eukaryota > Viridiplantae > Streptophyta > Magnoliopsida > Poales > Poaceae > Zea > Zea mays. Next base: position 4,987,455 of record NC_050097.1, read on the forward strand.
CTACCAACAGCTCCGATCCAACCGGAACTCTGGACCATGTATTTCGATGGGTCACTGATGAAAACAGGAGCAGGTGCGGGCCTGCTCTTCATCTCACCCCTCAGGAAGCACCTCCGTTACGTGCTGTGCCTCCATTTCCCGGCGTCAAACAACGTGGCCGAGTACGAGGCTCTGGTTAATGGGTTGCGCATCGCCATCGAGCTAGGGGTTCGGCGCCTCGACGCTCGTGGTGACTCGCAGCTTGTCATTGACCAAGTCATGAAGAACTCCCACTGCCGCGACCCAAAGATGGAGGCCTACTGCGACGAGGTTCGGCGCCTGGAAGACAAGTTCTACGGGCTCGAGCTCAACCACGTCGCTCGACGGTACAACGTGACCGCGGATGAGCTGGCTAAAATAGCCTCGGGGCGGACAACGGTTCCCCCGAACGTCTTCTCCCAAGACATACATCAACCCTCCATCAAGACCGACGACACGCCCGAGCCCGAGGAAGCCTCGACCCAGCCCGAGGAAGCCTCGACCCAGCCCGAGGCATCCTCGGCCGCCGAGGGTGAGGCACTGCGCGTCGAGGAAGAGCGGAATGGGGTCACGCCTAATCGAAACTGGCAGACCCCGTACCTGCAATATCTCCACCGAGGAGAGCTACCCCCCGACAAAGCTGAAGCTCGACGACTGGTGCGACGCGCCAAGTCGTTCGTCTTACTGGGTGATGAAAAGGAGCTCTACCACCGCAGCCCCTCAGGCATTCTCCAACGATGCATATCCATCACCGAAGGTCAGGAGCTGTTGCAAGAAATACACTCGGGGGCTTGCGGTCACCATGCAGCACCCCGAGCCCTCGTTGGGAATGCCTTCCAACAAGGTTTCTACTGGCCGACCGCGGTGGCCGACGCCACTATGATTGTACGCTCCTGCCAAGGGTGTCAATTCTACGCAAGGCAGACGCACCTGCCCGCTCAGGCCCTACAGACAATACCCATCACCTGGTTGTTTGCTGTGTGGGGTCTGGACCTCGTCGGTCCCTTGCAGAAGGCACCCGGGGGCTTCACACACCTGTTGGTCGCCATCGACAAATTATCCAAGTGGATCGAGGTCTGACCCCTAACCAGCATCAGGTTCGAGCAGGCGGTGGCATTCTTCACCAACATCATCTATCGCTTTGGGGTCCCGAACTCCATCATCACCGATAATGGCACCCAGTTCACTGGCAAGAAGTTCCTGGACTTCTGCGAGGACCACCACATCCATGTGGACTGGGCCGCCGTAGCTCACCCCATGACGAATGGGCAGGTAGAGCGTGCCAACGGTATGCTTCTGTAGGGACTAAAACCGAGGATCTACAACGACCTCAACAAGTTCGGCAAGCGATGGATGAAGGAACTACCCTCAGTGGCCTGGAGTCTGAGGACGACGCCAAGCCGAGCCACGGGCTTCTCGCTGTTCTTTCTAGTCTATGGGGCCGAGGCTATCTTGCCCACAGACTTAGAATACGGTTCCCCGAGGACGAGGGCGTACGACGACCAAAGCAACCAGACCAGCCGAGAAGACTCACTGGACCAGCTGGAAGAGGCTCGGGACATGGCCTTACTACACTCGGCACGGTATCAGCAGTCTCTGCGACGCTACCACGCCCGAGGGGTTCGGCCCCAAGACCTCCAGGTGGGAGACTTGGTACTTCGGCTACGGCAAGACGCCCGAGGGCGCCACAAGCTCACTCCTCCCTAGGAAGGGCCGTTCATCATCGCCAAGATTTTGAAGCCCAGAACATACAAGCTGGCCAACAGTCAAAGCAAGGTCTACAGCAACGCTTGGAACATCCGACAGCTACGTCGCGTTTACCCTTAAGATGTTTTCAAGTCATTCATATACCCCGTTCTCTCTACATACACAAATGAAGTCTAACCGTCAAGGAAGGGTCAGCCTTGCCTCGACAAAGCCCGACCCTCCCTCGGGGGCTAGAAGGGGGAACCCCCTCTGCGTCAAAATTTTCCTCGGAAAAACTCTTCCACCAAAATTACTTTCGTGCTTTCCGACTATATCGATATCAGAATTCTGCAAAATGAGTAAGAGCGCACGTAAGCGGCAAGGCCGACTGAGCCGAGGGACTCCTACGTCTCCGGGAGACGGATACCTCACTCGTCACCTTCCGCGAAAAGTAACTCTTACTCGGATAAGCGATTCTGCTACCGACGAACAAGTCCGGATACTCAAAACAAGAGGAAAAGAAACGCAACTTTATAACACGACAATAAAGTGTTTAGGCCTCGGCGACCGCGAAAGACACATGCATGTTCCAAACAGACTACTCCGGCAAAATCAGGCATCACCCGGGGGAGGAGCGTCACCCTCGGCGCTGTCTCCACCCTCGGCGAGATCTGGCCCGGCCCCGGGCGGCGACGCGAGCGGAAGGATCTCCACCTCGAAGGAGGACGCCAGCACCGCGCTCGGGCCCGCAACGGCCGCGTCAAGCCTCTGAACCTCGACTAAGGCAGCCTCATCTTCGTCGGGTAGACAGTACCCCTCGCTGACTCGCTTCAGATCCATGTCGTAGTGGGAAGCGAGCACGGCGAAGACCCGCCTAACGCCGTGATGCAGCGCCTCGCGGAGTCTGCTGCGCACGTGGCCGCCCAAGGCCCGCAGGAGACTCTGGGGGGAACTACCCGAGGGGACGTCATCGAGGCCAAAGACCTGGTAGAAGGCCGAGATAGCTTCGGACATGGCCACGCGGTCGGCCTCCTTCTGCTCAACCGCCTGGGCAAGCGCCTTGACGGACTCATTGAGAGCTGTCTCAAACTCTGCAAACAGCCAAACAGAATTCTTCAGACACGAGTTGAAGAATGAAGCTGAATCGAAGTCACAATGCGGCCGAAACATACCTTCAGCCCGGGCACGCTGCTCCGAGGCTGCTGCTTGGGCGGACTAGGCAGACCCGACGGCCATGGCCAGGTCCTCCGCAAGGGCTCCGGCCCGAGCAGACACCTCGGCTAGATGGCCCCCAAGGGCCTCAGCCCGGCCTACAGCCTTGGCAGCCTGGTTCCGAGATTGGTCCCGCTCGCCGATGACCTAGCCAACCTCCAGCTGTCGCTGCTGCGCCTCCATCCGTGCCGACGCCGCCTCTGCCCGTGCCGCCGCTGCCTCCACCTCTAGCTCATCACAGAGCAACCGAAGGTCCGCCGCCTTGGTGCTCCATTGGGCGAGGCGTTCGGTAGCCTCGGTAAGCGCGACCCTCAGGAACCGCAGCGAACCCCAGACGTCGGTCTTGCGGCGGATGAACAACGACTTGGCGGTGCTCAGATCCGTCAGATCCTAAGGAAGGGAAGCAGGGTGTCACAAAGAGTGCCCTGGTCACGCGAAAGGTATGCCTGAAATCCTTACCTGGAGGACCCTGGGAACATCCCTGGAAAGGATCTCCATGGTCGACCAAAGCGACCCCATCGCTGCCTCGGCATACTCGCGGAGCTCATCCCGAGACTTCTGCTCCCACTCATCGTCAAGGACGAAGAGGGGTTTCGAGGCGCCGCGGGTCCAGAACCGGAGCGCCTGCCCACGCCACTCATTGGGATCGCGCCGCGCGGGGATGAGGTCGTCGCTCCCCAAGATGGGCCGCGGTTCTGCGCCCCCTCCTCCAAGGCGTCGGGACCCCCTACAGTCGACGCATCGGGTACCCCCTCGGCTAAGGAGGCGGGCTTCCGATCGCCGACCTCGACAACAACGGCCGCCCCCTCCTTATGGCCGAGACTGGGAAGGTCGGAGACGACCTCGAGCAGCGGCACCTCAACCGTCCCAGCATCGGCGGCGACGGGTGGCTCCACGGGCAAAACAGCAACGGCCTCGGCAGGAGCTGGTGCCGGTGCCGGCAACACGTCAGGTGGGCTCAAGGCCGCGGCCACGCCAGCAGCCTCCCCCGGCACGATGGCCGCCCCGACGGAGGGGTCAGCCTGGGGAGCTTGCCCCACGGCAACTCGTGCCGCCTGGGCCCCCCGCTTGAGGGCATCTTGTGTGGAGGCCAGCCAACTGGCGTGGCGCGGTGCGGCACTGGCTGCAAAAGCCGGCACCGTCTTAAGGGCCTTCCGGGGAGCCAGACCGGTCGAACCTTGCCTCCGTTTGCTGAGAGGAAAAGATAAAGCAGGATCAGGACACGCGAAGAAGGAGCCAAAGCAGAGGTATCGTCAGATACGTACCCGCTCCGGACCAAGGCCAATCGTGCCTGCGGGGAGGCCCCTCGGGCCTCGGTCCCCACAGGCGCTGCCGAGGTTTGCCCCACTGCCGGCTTCGGCACCGTTCCCGCCTCGTTCGCCCGGGGCACCGAAGGGACGGTCCGCCTAGGCGCAGTCATGACGGCCCGAGGATCAACCTCCTGTACGGTCGACACGGGCGACTGCTCTTGGGGGACAGGCGGGTCGGCCTGACTCCCCGGGGTCACCTCAACTACCTCGGCCAAGGGGTCAAGCACCCCTCGGCCTGCCCCGGCTCCTCGGACCGGACCTAGATGGCCCGGCCCCAGATGCCGACGGCTCCAGCCCACTTGGAGGCTGGCTCGACGACCCCTGGCCCAGCCTCAGATCCGGGATAAGGCCAAGGCGGGCCGCCATGTCGTCGTCCTCGTCATCATCATCATCGTCGTCGTCAGGCGTCTCCGGCGACGGCTCCCTCGGGAGCCCGTCGCTCTCCTGCCTCCGACGGCGCCTCTCCAAGGCATGCCGAGCCCGCATCCACTCGCGAGCCTGGGCCTTCTCCGCGTCCTTCTTCTCCTTCTTCTTCTCCGCGGCGACCCTCCGCGCGGCTCGGTCCACCGCGTCCTCCGGGACCGGTGGCAGGGAGGGCTTGAAAAACCCCAACTTCTGGAGACGAACGGAAATCCCGACGGTGAGAATCAAAGGCGACCCGACACAAGGTAGAAGAAGGAGCGGACACTCACCAGGGACACGTACCCACGCTCGGGACGCATCACGGGCTGGGTAAGGGCGACGGCATCCAGCCTCCCAACCGTGCCCGCTATCCGCCTGCGGAGGTCGTCGGTGGAAAGTGGAGCCGAGGACATCTGCGAGCCCTCCAAATCAACCCCCGGCTTCATCTCCGAGAGCGGCAACCGCCGCTCTGCCAAAAGAAGCACCCTTCGGCGATGGATGGCGGCGACCACCCCCACAGCGGTGAGCCCCCCATCTCGTAACCTCTGCAAGGCCTCCAAGAGGCTGGAGATTCTCTTGTTTCTCGCGCGTAGCCCCCCAACGCCAGTTGCTACCGGCGACGGTCACCACTCGTTGAGAAAACGACGGGAGCCTTCCGTCGTCGTTCCGGAGGTAAAACCACCGGCGCTGCCACCCCTTGTTCGAAGACTCAAGGATGGCGGGGATGTACTGCTGCGCGCGCCCCTGCCTCAGCTGGAGGGTGCAGCCACCGGCCCGCACCGCCATGTGGACCTTCTTTTCCCCCGTCGTCAAGGCGAAAAGCTCCGCAGAGAAGAGATGGGTCCTGAAAGGGAATTAGGCTTTCACTTATTTCCTAAGTGATTTTGGTGGTTGAATTGCACAACACAAATAATTGGACTAACTAGTTTGCTCTAGATTATATGTTCTACAGGTGCCAAAGGTTCATCTACAACTATACTAAAATCGACTGTCCGGAATACCGTAGATTATTCCGGACAGGAGAAGCTTTTTGGAAAAACAGGCCAATCGCGGACCGTCCGGGCCCTTGCGGCGGACCGTCCGCGACACGAGGATGACACTCGGACAGAACCAATGCAAAAATCCAAGTCTGCACTATGGACCGTCCGGAGGAAAAGAGCGGACCGTCTGAGACCTCGCGCGGACCGTCCGGCCTCTAGCGCGGACCGTCCGGTAGGCAAGAAACCGAAAAACCCGAAGGTGACGGGTTCAGAGAAATGAATTATAGCGGCCTCGCGGACCGTCCGGGCCAGGCGGGCGGACCGTCCGCGACTGGCTTTATCTGACATCTGTCGACGCATTAAATGCTATATAGCCGTTGATATAGCCGTTACTGCTGACCGTTGTGTTTTCAGCCGTTGATCTACAGGCGCGGACCGTCCGGGCCAGGCGGGCGGACCGTCCGCGGTCGGCAGAATGGAGTAACGGCTAGGAAGTGGTTGGTGGCTATAAATACAACCCCAACCACCTCCATTCAAGTCATCCAAGCATTCCAACCTTCAACATTCAATACAAGAGCTAGCAATCCATTCCAAGACACATTCAAAGCCTCCTTCTCTCCAAGTTTCACAATTGAGAAAAGAGATCATTAGTGATTAGTGGCTTGAGAGAGAAAGTGATCCGTGTGTTATTTGACGCTCTTATCGCTTGGCTTTTGCAATCGTGCTTTCTTTCAATCCTTCTTGCGATCAAAACTAACTTGTAATTGAGGCAAGAGACACCAATCTTGTGGTGGTCCTTGTAGGAACTTTGTGTTCCAAGTGATTGAGAAAAGAAAGCTCACTCGGTCCGAGGGACCGTTTGAGAGAGGGTAAGGGTTGAAAGAGACCCGGCCTTTGTGGCCTCCTCAACGGGGAGTAGGTTTGAGAGAACCGAACCTCGGTAAAACAAATCCGCGTGTCTCACTTGATTATTCGCTTGTGATTTGTTTTGCACCCTCTCTGGTAGAGTCTATTATATTTCTAACGCTAACCCGGCTTGTAGTTGTGATCATTTTTGAGAATTTCAGTTTTGCCCTATTCACCCCCCCTCTAGGCGACTTTCAATTGGTATCAAAGCCCAGTGCTTCATTAGAGCCTAACCGCTCGAAGTGATGTCGGGAGATCACGCCAAGAGGGAAATGGAGACCGGCGACAAGCCCACTACAAGCCAAGGGAGCACTTCATCGGAAGAGTCCCGCACCAAGAGGAAGGAGAAGAAGAAGGACTCCTCCAAACGGAAGGAGAAAAGATCCTCTTCCTCACATCACAAAGAGAAGAAGGAAAAATCTTCTTCTCACAAGTCGCATCGGAAAGGCGACAAGCACAAGAGGATGAGGAAAGTGGTCTACTACGAGACCGACACTTCATCAACATCGACCTCCGACTCCGATGCGCCCTCCGTAACTTCTAAACGCTAAGAGCGTAAGAAGTTTAGTAAGATTCCCTTACACTATCCTCGTACATCTAGACATACTCCATTACTTTCCGTTCCATTAGGCAAACCGCCAACCTTTGACGGTGAAGATTATGCTAGGTGGAGTGATTTAATGAAATTTCATCTAACCTCACTCCACAAAAGTATATGGAATGTTGTTGAGTTTGGAGCGCAGGTACCATCCGTAGGGGATGAAGACTATGATACGAACGAAGTGGTCCAAATCGAGCACTTCAACTCCCAAGCCACAACCATACTCTTGGCCTCTCTAAATAGAGAGGAATACAACAAGGTGCAAGGATTGAAGAATGCAAAGGAAATTTGGGACCTCCTCAAGACCGCGCACGAGGGTGATGAACTAACAAAGATCACCAAGCGGGAAACGATCGAGGGGGAGCTCGGTCGCTTTTGACTTCGCCAAGGGGAAGAGCCACAAGACATGTACAACCGGCTCAAGACTTTGGTGAACCAAGTGCGCAACCTCGGGAGCAAGAAATGGGATGACCACGAGGTGGTTAAGGTTATTCTTAGATCACTCATTTTCCTTAACCCCACTCAAGTTCAATTAATTCGTGGTAATCCTAGATATACTCAAATGACCCCCGAGGAAGTTATCGGGAATTTTGTGAGCTTTGAATGTATGATCAAGGGCTCCAAGAAGATCAACGAGCTTGATGAACCCTCCACGTCCGAAGCACAACCGGTGGCATTTAAGGCGACGGAGGAGAAGAAGGAGGAGTCTACACCAAGTAGACAACCAATTGACGCCTCCAAGCTCGACAATGAGGAGATGGCTTTAATCATCAAAAGCTTTCGCCAAATCCTCAAGCAACGGAAGTGGAAGGATTACAAATCCCGTTCCAAGAAAGTATGCTACAAATGTGGTAAGCCCGGTCATTTCATTGCAAAATGTCCTATATCTAGTGACAGTGACAGGGGCGATGACAAGAAGGGAAAGAGGAGAGAAAAGAAGAAGTACTACAAGAAGAAGGGAGGCGATGCCCATGTTTGCCGGGAGTGGGACTCCGACGAGAGCTCCACCGAGTCCTCCTCCGACGAGGACGCCGCCAACATCGCCGTCACCAAGGGACTCCTCTTCCCCAACGTCGGCCACAAGTGCCTCATGGCAAAGGACGGCAAAAGGAAGAAGGTTAAATCTAAATCCTCCACTAGATATGAGTCCTCTAGTGATGATAATGCTAGTGATGAGGAAAATAATTTGCGTACCCTTTTTACCGACCTAAACATGCAACAAAAAGAAAAATTAAATGAATTGATTAGTGCTATTCATGAGAAGGATGATCTCTTGGACTCTCAAGAGGACTTCCTTATTAAGGAGAACAAAAAGCATGTTAAGGTCAAAAATGCTTATGCTCTACAAGTTGAAAAATGTGAAAAATTGTCTAGTGAGCTAAGCACTTGCCATGAGACTATTGATAACCTTAGAAATGAAAATGCTAGTTTAATTGCTAAGGTTAATTCTCATGTTTGTGATGTTTCAATTCCCAATCTTAGAAATGATAATGATGATTTGCTTGCTAAGATTGAAGAATTAAACATCTCTCTTGCTAGCCTTAGGATTGAAAATGAAAAAGTAATTGCTAAGGCTAAAGATTTTGATGTTTGCAATACTACCATTTCTGACCTTAGAACCAAGAATGATATGTTGCATGCTAAGGTTGTTGAATTAAAATCTTGCAAACCCTCTACATTTACCGTTGAGCACACTTCTATTTGTACTAGATGTAGAGATGTTGATATCAATGCTATTCATGATCACATAACTTTAATTAAACAACAAAATGATCATATAGCAATATTAGATGCTAAAATTGCCGAGCATAACTTAGAAAATGAAAAGTTTAAATTTGCTAGAAGTATGCTCTATAATGGGAGACGCCCTGGCATCAAGGATGGCATTGGCTTCCAAAGGGGAGACAATGTCAAACTTAATGCCCCTCCTAAAAACTTGTCTAACTTTGTTAAGGGCAAGGCTCCCATGCCTCAGGATAACGAGGGTTACATTTTGTACCCTGCCGGTTATCCCGAGAGCAAAATTAAGAAAGTTCATTCTAGGAAGTCTCACTCTGGCCCTAACCATGCTTTTATGTATAAGGGTGAGACATCTAGCTCTAGGCAACCAACCCGTGCTAAGTTGCCTAGTAAGAAAACTTCTAATGCATCAAATGATCATGACATTTCATTTAAGACTTTTGATGCATCTTATGTGCTTACTGACAAATCCGGCAAGGTAGTTGCCAAGTTTGTTGGGGACAAACACAAGGGCTCCAAGACTTGTGTTTGGGTACCCAAAGTTCTTGTGTCTAATGCCAAAGGACCCAAAACCATTTGGGTACCTAAAGTTAAGAACTAAACTTGTTTTGTAGGTTTATGCATCCGGGGGCTCAAGTTGGATCATCGACAGCGGGTGCACAAACCACATGACAGGGGAGAAGAAAATGTTCTCCTCCTATGAGAAAAACCAAGATCCCCAACGAGCAATCACATTCGGGGATGGAAATCAAGGTTTGGTCAAAGGATTGGGTAAAATTGCTATATCACCTGACCATTCTATTTCCAGTGTTTTTCTTGTAGACTCTTTGGATTACAATTTGCTTTCTGTATCTCAATTATGCAAAATGGGCTACAAATGTCTTTTCACTGATGTAGGTGTCACTGTCTTTAGAAGAAGTGATGATTCAATAGCATTTAAGGGTATGTTAGAGGGTCAGCTATACTTAGTAGATTTTGAAAGAGCTGAACTCGACACATGCTTAATTGCTAAGACTAACATGGGTTGGCTCTGGCACCGCCGACTAGCCCATGTTGGGATGAAGAATCTTCACAAGCTTCTAAAGGGAGAACACATTTTAGGATTAACAAATGTTCATTTTGAGAAAGACAGGATTTGTAGCGCATGCCAGGCAGGAAAGCAAGTTGGAGCCCATCATCCGCACAAGAACATAATGACGACCGACAGGCCACTGGAGCTCCTACACATGGATCTATTCGGCCCGATCGCTTACATAAGCATCGGCGGGAGTAAGTACTGTCTAGTTATTGTGGATGATTATTCTCGCTTCACTTGGGTGTTCTTTTTGCAGGAAAAATCTCAGACCCAAGAAACCTTAAAAGGATTCTTGAGACGGGCTCAAAATGAGTTCGCCCTAAGGATCAAGAAAATAAGAAGCGACAACGGAACGGAGTTCAAGAACTCACAAATTGAAGGCTTCCTTGAGGAGGAGGGCATCAAGCATGAGTTCTCTTCTCCCTACACGCCACAACAAAATGGTGTAGTGGAGAGGAAGAATCGAACTCTATTGGACATGGCAAGGACCATGCTTGATGAGTACAAGACTTCGGATCGGTTTTGGGCCGAGGCGGTCAACACCGCCTGCTACGCCATCAACCGGTTATATCTTCACCAAATCCTCAAGAAGACATCGTATGAACTCCTAACCGGTAAAAAGCCCAACATTTCATATTTTAGAGTCTTTAGTAGCAAATGCTTCATTCTTGTTAAAAGAGGTAGAAAATCTAAATTTGCTCCTAAGACTGTAGAAGGCTTTTTACTAGGATATGATTCAAACACAAGGGCATATAGAGTCTTTAACAAGTCCACTGGACAAGTTGAAGTTTCTTGTGACGTTGTGTTTGATGAGACTAACGGCTCTCAAGTAGAGCAAGTTGATCTTGATGAGATAGGTATTGAAGAGGCTCCATGTATCGCGCTAAGGAACATGTCCATTGGGGATGTGTGTCCCAAGGAATCCAAAGAGTCTCCAAATGCACAAGATCAACCATCCTCCTCCACGCAAGCATCTCCGCCAACTCAAAATGAGGATGAAGCTCAAATTGATGAAGTAGAAGATCAATCAAATGAGCCACCTCAAGATGACGGCATAGATCAAGGGGGAGATGCAAATGATCAAGACAAGGAGGATGAAGAACAAAGGCCGCCACACCCAAGAGTCCACCAAGCAATTCAACGAGATCACCCCGTCGACACCATCCTCGGCGACATTCATAAGGGGGTAACCACTAGATCTCGTGTTGCACATTTTTGTGAACATTACTCGTTTGTTTCCTCTATTGAACCACACAGGGTAGAGGAAGCACTACAAGATTCGGATTGGGTGGTGGCGATGCAAGAGGAGCTCAACAACTTCACTAGGAATGAGGTATGGCATTTAGTTCCACGTCCTAATCAAAATGTTGTAGGAACCAAATGGGTTTTCCGCAACAAGCAAGATGAGCATGGTGTGGTGACAAGGAACAAAGCTCGACTTGTGGCCAAAGGATACTCTCAAGTCGAAGGTTTGGATTTCGGTGAAACCTATGCACCCGTAGCTAGGCTTGAATCAATTCGTATATTATTGGCCTATGCTACTTACCATGGCTTTAAGCTTTATCAAATGGACGTGAAAAGTGCCTTCCTCAATGGACCAATCAAGGAAGAGGTCTATGTTGAGCAACCTCCCGGCTTTGAAGACAGTGAGTACCCTAACCATGTCTATAAGCTCTCTAAGGCGCTTTATGGGCTCAAGCAAGCCCCAAGAGCATGGTATGAATGCCTTAGAGATTTCCTTATTGCTAATGGCTTCAAAGTCGGAAAGGCCGATCCTACACTCTTTACTAAAACACTTGAAAATGATTTGTTTGTATGCCAAATCTATGTTGATGATATTATATTTGGGTCTACTAACGAATCTACATGTGAAGAGTTTAGTGGGATCATGACACAGAAGTTCGAGATGTCTATGATGGGGGAGTTGAAGTACTTCTTGGGATTTCAAGTGAAGCAACTCCAAGAGGGCACCTTCATTAGCCAAACAAAGTATACTCAAGACATTCTAAACAAGTTTGGGATGAAGGATGCCAAGCCCATCAAGACACCCATGGGAACTAATGGGCATCTCGACCTCGACACGGGAGGTAAGTCCGTGGATCAAAAGGTATACCGGTCGATGATAAGTTCCTTACTCTATTTATGTGCATCTCGACCGGATATTATGCTTTCCGTATGCATGTGTGCAAGATTCCAAGCCGACCCTAAGGAAGCTCACCTTACGGCCGTAAAACGAATCTTGAGATATTTGGCTTATACTCCTAAGTTTGGGCTTTGGTATCCTAGGGGATCCACTTTTGATTTGATTGGTTATTCGGATGCTGATTGGGCGGGGTGCAAAATCAATAGGAAGAGCACATCGGGGACTTGCCAGTTCTTGGGAAGATCCTTGGTGTCTTGGGCTTCAAAGAAGCAAAATTCGGTCGCTCTTTCCACCGCCGAAGCCGAGTACATTGCCGCAGGTCATTGTTGCGCGCAATTGCTTTGGATGAGGCAAACCCTGCGGGACTACGGTTACAAATTAACCAAAGTCCCTTTGCTATGTGATAATGAGAGTGCAATCAAGATGGCGGATAATCCCGTCGAGCATAGCCGCACTAAACACATAGCCATTCGGTATCACTTTTTAAGGGATCACCAACAAAAGGGAGATATCGAGATTTCTTACATTAACACTAAAGATCAATTAGCCGATATCTTTACCAAGCCTCTTGATGAACAAACTTTTAACAAACTTAGGCATGATCTCAATATTCTTGATTCGCGTAATTTCTTTTGCTAATTTGCACACATCGCTCTTTTATATACCTTTGATCATGTCTCTTTCATATGCTATGACTAATATGTTTTTCAAGTCTATTTCAAACCAAGTCATAGGTGTATTGAAAGGGAATTGGAGTCTTCGGCGAAGACAAAGGCTTCCACTCCGTAACTCATCCTTCGCCATCGCTCCATGTCACTCTCCATCTTTGGGGGAGAGAACAAAAGGACTTCGTCTTTGGTATAATCTTAACTCATTTATTTTTGACCAAAGGGGAAGAGAGTACTTCAAGGGCTCTAATGATTCCGTTTTTGGCGATTCATGCCAAAGGGGGAGAAAGTATGAGCCCAAAGCAAAAGGACCGCACCACCACCACAAATTTCAAAAACTTAGTTTTTCCAAGAGTGGGAGAAAGTAGTATTGCAAAATGATATATCAAAACCCTCTTGAACTCTAAGAGGAGGATCTCATTTAGGGGGAGTTTTGTTTAGTCAAAGGAAAAGCATTTGAAACAGGGGAGAGAATTTCAAATCTTGAAAAATGCCTCTCAAAATCTTATTCATTTACCTTTGACTATTTGCAAAAGGACTTTGAAAAAGATCTACAAAAGAATTTGCAAAAGCAAAACATGTGGTGCAAGCGTGGTCCAAAATGTTAAAAATAAAGAAACAATCCATGCATACTTTATAAGTATTTATATTGGCTCAATTCCAAGCAACCTTTGCACTGACATTATGCAAACTAATTCAATTATGCACTTCTGTACTTGCTTTGGTTTGTGTTGGCATCAATCACCAAAAAGGGGGACATTGAAAGGGAATTAGGCTTTCACTTATTTCCTAATTGATTTTGGTGGTTGAATTGCACAACACAAATAATTGGACTAACTAGTTTGCTCTAGATTATATGTTCTACAGGTGCCAAAGGTTCATCTACAACTATACTAAAATCGACTGTCCGGAATACCGTAGATTATTCCGGACAGGAGAAGCTTTTTGGAAAAACAGGCCAATCGCGGACCGTCCGGGCCCTTGCGGCGGACCGTCCGCGACACGAGGATGACACTCGGACAGAACCAATGCAAAAATCCAAGTCTGCACTATGGACCGTCCGGAGGAAAAGAGCGGACCGTCTGAGACCTCGCGCGGACCGTCCGGTCTCTAGCGCGGACCGTCCGGTAGGCAAGAAACCGAAAAACCCGAAGGTGACGGGTTCAGAGAAATGAATTATAGCGGCCTCGCGGACCGTCCGGGCCAGGCGGGCGGACCGTCCGCGACTGGCTTTATCTGACATCTGTCGACGCATTAAATGCTATATAGCCGTTGATATAGCCGTTACTGCTGACCGTTGCGTTTTCAGCCGTTGATCTACAGGCGCGGACCGTCCGGGCCAGGCGGGCGGACCGTCCGCGGTCGGCAGAATGGAGTAACGGCTAGGAAGTGGTTGGTGGCTATAAATACAACCCCAACCACCTCCATTCAAGTCATCCAAGCATTCCAACCTTCAACATTCAATACAAGAGCTAGCAATCCATTCCAAGACACATTCAAAGCCTCCTTCTCTCCAAGTTTCACAATTGAGAAAAGAGATCATTAGTGATTAGTGGCTTGAGAGAGAAAGTGATCCGTGTGTTATTTGACGCTCTTATCGCTTGGCTTTTGCAATCGTGCTTTCTTTCAATCCTTCTTGCGATCAAAACTCACTTGTAATTGAGGCAAGAGACACCAATCTTGTGGTGGTCCTTGTAGGAACTTTGTGTTCCAAGTGATTGAGAAAAGAAAGCTCACTCGGTCCGAGGGACCGTTTGAGAGAGGGTAAGGGTTGAAAGAGACCCGGCCTTTGTGGCCTCCTCAACGGGGAGTAGGTTTGAGAGAACCGAACCTCGGTAAAACAAATCCGCGTGTCTCACTTGATTATTCGCTTGCGATTTGTTTTGCACCCTCTCTGGTAGAGTCTATTATATTTCTAACGCTAACCCGGCTTGTAGTTGTGATCATTTTTGAGAATTTCAGTTTCGCCCTATTCACCCCCCCTCTAGGCGACTTTCAGGTCCACAGATCCCAGTGGGGGTCAACCCCCAGAAAACCCTCGCAAACCGCCGCGAAGATGGCCGCTTGCGCAATAGAGTTGGGGTTGAAGTTGTGCAGCTCCACCCTGTAATAGTGCAGGAGCGCCCGCATGAAACGGCTCGCTGGCACTCTGAACCCCCGCTCGTGGAAGGAGACAAAACTAACCACATACCCCCGCGGCGGAGTTGGGACGACCTCGCTCATAGGGACCACCCACTCCGGCTGCGTGTCACCGGAGAGGGGACGGAGCAAACCATCGGCGACGAGGGCCTCCAGATCATCCACCGTGACGGTGGAGAGAGGCCATGGATCGCGCGACGGAACGACGGTCACCCTGTCGGCCATCATCGAACAAAGGGGGTGGAGGCGGAGGGAACAAGGTGCACGGTTTTCTTTTCTCTAGCTATTCTCTTAGGTTGCGGAAACCAAAGCAGAAGGCGAGCAGCAGAGTAAAGAACCACCGCCGGGCCCTCTTCCGAGTATATAAAGGCCCGGGCGAGATCCGTTCAACACTTCGCCCGAACCCGCCGCGAAATTCAAACTCAAAGGCGAAAAGCCCTTGTTCCGTTCCTCGAACGGCTCGTGCAACGACGGACCCGCGAACCACTCGTCCCATCGCATTAACTCCGCGGCAAGGCAAACGACGCCTTTGGCAGGCGAAGAGGGCGATGTTTCACCTCCGCCATGATGACCACATCAAAAAAGGTGTGCCACACCGTTTAAATTCATACCCTTTTCCTTTTCCCCTTTCTCTCTCTTGCTACAGGGACCGGGAAAGGGGATATTTCGAAAGGGATCCTTCTCCGCGAAGGAAGCGGGCCTCGAGCCCTCCTACTGATCAGGGGTTCGAAGGCTTGCCCCTCCGAAGGGTTCGACAGCCGCCCCAGAGCACTCGAGCTTCAGGCTCATTACTGATCAGGGGTTCGAAGGCTAGCCCCTCAAAAGGATTCGACAGCCGCCCCAGAGCACTCGGGCTTCAGGCTCATTACTGATCAGAGGTTCAAAGGCTGGCCCCTCGGAAGGGTTCGACAGCCACCTCAGAGCACTTGGGCTCCGCGCCCACTACTGATCAGGGGTTCGAAGGCTGGCCCCTCGAAGGGTTCGACAACCGCCCTAGAGCACGTAGAGCGAGAGATGACTGGGTATGTCTGATACATGGCCGAGGCTCGGGCTACGCTCCCGAGGTACCCTAGGACATTTCTGAGACCAGCAGGAGCGATTTTGTAACAGAATCCCACCAGAGGGAGCCATCGAGCCCTCGGACCCTATCGAACGGGACCGGGTCTGGCAAATCACCTGCAGGTACTTTTGGAGCGCGCCTCTGGGCCACTAGCCGACCCTTATCGAACGGGGCACGGGCGTCCACTCGGATCACCCGTTAGCAACTCACTGGAGACACCATGTTCGGTGCCCTCCGAGGGCAACATGGCGCTTTCCCCCCTCCTCCTTGCGGAAAGGCGACGAAGGGGCGTATGATAAAAGTCAAGTCAGTCCTTGATCGTCCTCTCGCTCCGTGCAGAGGCTCGGGGGCTGCTCTCGCAAACCTGGCTACGGCCAAACCGTTGACAGCGTCAACAGACCAGCCTGAAAACTCGGAACCCAACCATGCACTCGGGCTACCATCAGATCACATGAGGGAACAACCAGACCGGCCAAGGCATCACGAAAGGCATTAAGACCTCAGAGGAGTCAAACCACTCCTCCGAGGCCTCGGGGGCTACACCCGGCGGGTGCACTCGCGTGCACCCACCGGAACAAAATGTAACCGAGAAAGGCCGGCCCCCTTGCAAAAAAGTGCGATAAAACCTCCAAGCGAGTACCAACACTCCCTTTGAGGCTCGGGGGCTACTATCGGGTACCATAATTAGGGTACCCCCAACACTCCTAAACTCGGCTTGTAATCACCATCAGCACAAGCTACAAAGACTGATGGGCGCAATTCAGGTCAAGGCTCCGTCTACTCAAGGGACGCGATCTCGCCTCGCCCGAGCCCAGCCTCGGACAGGAACAGTAGTCTCAAGCAACGGGCGCACCCTCGACTCGCCCGAGGCCCAGCTCGGGCAGGCTTCGCAGTGAAGCAACCTTGGCCAGATCGCCTCGCCAACCGACTGTATCGCAGGAGCATTCAATGCGAGGATTGCCTGACACCTTATCCTGACGCACGTTCCTCAGTCGGCAGGGCCAAAGTGACCGCAGTCACTTCGCCCTTCCACTGGCCGACCTGACAGGAAAACAGCGCCGCCTGCCCCGCTCCGACTGCTGCGCCACCCGCCATGGTGAGGCTGACAACAGCTAAGTCCAGCCTCAGGCGCAACAGCAAGCTCCGCCTCGCCCGACCTTGGGCCTCGGCCTCAGAAGGAGGTCTCCGCCTCGCCCGACTTCAGGGCTCGGCCCCCGCCTCGGCCTCGGAAGGTGGTCTCCGCCTCGCCCGACCCTAGGGCTTAGCCTCAACCTCGGCCTCAGAAGACGATCTTCGCCTCGTCCGACCCCAGGGCTCGGCCTCAACCTCGGCCTCGGAAGACGGTCTCCGCCTCGCCCGACCCCAGGGCTCGGCCTCAACCTCGACCCCAGGGCTCGGCCACGGCCTCAGCCTCGGAAGGTGGTCTCCGCCTCGCCCGACCCCAGGGCTCAGCCTTAACCTCGACCTCAGAAGGAATCGTGTCCTCACCCCACCCCGGCCTCGGCCTCAGGAGGAGTCTCCGCCTCGCCCGACCTTGGGCTCGGACCGACCACGCCACAGGGGGTACATCATTACCCTACCCCTAGCTAGCTCAGGCTACGGGGAATAAGACCGACGTCCCATCTGGCTCGCCCCGGTAAACAAGTAATGATGGCACCCTACGTGCGTCCATGACGATGGCGGTTCTCAGCCCCCTACGGAAGCAAGGAGACGTCAGCAAGGTCCCGGCAGCCCCGACAGCTGTGCTTCTACAGGGCTCAAGCGCTCCTCCGACGGCCACGACACCGCGTGCTTAGGGCTCTAGCACCTCTCTGACAGCCACGTTGGCATGTACATAGGGCTCTGGCTCCTCTCTGCCGGACATGTTAGCGTATAGCTACACCCCCATTGTACACCTGGACCCTCTCCTTGCATCTATAAAAGGAAGGTCCAGGGCCCTCATACAGGAGGGTGGTCACGCGAGAGGACGGGCCGACGAACAGGCTCGCACACTCTCTCTCTCTCCCTCGCGAACGCTTGTAATCCCTACTGCAAGCGCATCCGCCCTGGGCGCAGGATAACACGAACCGCAGTTCTCCCCCTTGTGTTCCATCTCGCGCCAACCCATCTAGGCTGGGACACGCAGCGACAATTTTACTCGTCGGTCCAGGGACCCCCAGGGTCGAAACACCGACAGCTAAGTAAAGCTTGCCGTCTAATACACCCTTAAAAGCTAATGAACCATCACTTCTTCTAAAGACAGATACATCAACATTTGTAAACAAGCAATTGTAACCCATGTGACACAATTGACTTACAGACAGAAGATTGTATCCAAGCGACTCTACTAGAAATACATTCAATATTGAGTGCTCGGTAGTGATGGCTATCTTGCCCAAGCCTTTGACCTTGCCTTGGTTCCCATCTCCAAAGATGATCGTATCCTGGGAATCCTTGTTCTTGACGTAGGAGGTGAACATCTTCTTCTCTCCCATCATGTGGTTTGTACATCCGCTATCGATTATCCAGCTAGAGCCCCCGGATGCATAAACCTGCAAGGAATTTAAGCTTGGGTTTTAGGTACCCAACTCTTGTTGGGTCCTACAAGGTTAGTCATAATAACTTTTGGAACCCAAATACAAGTCCTTGCATTTGGATCCCAACTACTTTTGTGTTCTTACATGAAAGTACAAATGAAGTATTGCAAGCATGATAAATGGTAGACGGTTCATTGCACATTCTCCTAGGCGCATGAGACATAACATGATTTCTCCTAGGCCTACTTCTATCATTAACAAAGGTGGAGCTAGAGGCAAACTAGCATGTGAATCATTATAAGTAGCATGAACATAACTCCTATTATAATGAGGACGACTAGCAATTTTCCTATCATAAATAAAAGCATGGTTCCTTTGAGGGCTACTCGCCATAGCGGCCTTCCCTTTCTCCTTGTTGAGAATGGGAGTCCTTTGGCTTGTTAAGTTCTTGGTTTCCTTTCGAAAACCAAGTCCATCCTTAATTGAAGGGTGTCTACCAATAGTGTAGGCATCCCTAGCAAATTTCAATTTATCAAAATCAACCTTGCAAGTCTTAAGTTGAGCATTAAGACTTGCCACCTCATTATTTAATTTAGTAATAGAAGCAAGATGTTCATCACAGGCATCAACATCAAAATCCTTACATCTATTACAAATAACAACATGCTCTACACATGAACTAGCTTTATTAACTTCCTCTAGCTTATCATTAATTCATTATTTAAATTATTTAAACTAGAGACAGATTCATGGCAAGCAGACAACTCAGAGGATATCTTTTCATTTCTTTTAATTTTTAAAGCAAGAGATTTTTGAACATTAACAAACTTGTCTTGTTCCTCATACAAAATGTCCTCTTGCTTTTCTAGCAATCTATCCTTTTCATTTAGAGCATCAATTAATTCATTAATTTTGTCTACCTTTGCTCTATCTAGTCCTTTAAACAAGTCAGTGTAATCTACTTCATCATCGGAAGAATCCTCATCACTAGAAGAAGAGTACTTAGGGGAATCTCGAATACGTACCTTCTTCTCCTTAGCCATGAGTCAAGTATGGCATTCGTTGGGGAAGAGCGAAGACTTGTCGAAGGCCGAGGCAGCCAATCCTTCATCGTCGGAGTCGGATGAAGAGCAGTCAGAGTCCCACTCCTTTCCAAGGTGTGCCTCGCCCTTTGTCTTCCTGTAGTTCTTCTTCTTCTCCTTCTTCCAATATCTTTCTCGTGTCTGGTCATTTTCATTATCGGGACATTGAGCAATAAAGTGACCAGTCTTACCGCATTTGAAGCAGGAGCGCTTTCCCCTTGTTTTATTTTTGTTGGGGTACTCTCTGCGTCCTTTGAGTGCGGTCTTGAAGCGCTTGATGATAAGCGCCATTTCTTCCTCATTGAGCCTGGCAGCCTCCTCTTGTGCTACCTTTCTTGGTAGCGCATCCTTGCTGCTTGTTGCTTTGAGAGCAACGGGCTACGGCTCATAGATGGGTAGTGGATCATTTAGCGCATCATCCACGTATCGTGCCTCCTTCACCATCATGCGCCCGCTCATGAATTTTCCAAGGATCTCCTCGGGCGTCATCTTGGTGTACCTGGGATTTTCATGAATAAGGTTGATAAGATGGGGTCAATTACTGTAAATGACCTGAGCATGAGTCGGACGACGTCATGATCCGTCCATCTTGTGCTCCCGTAGCTTCGGATCTTGTTGACCGGGGTCTTGAGCCTGTTGTAGGTCTGAGTTGGCTCCTCTCCCCTGATCATCACGAACCTCCCCAGCTCGCCTTCCACCAACTTCATTTTGGTAATCATGGTGGCGTCGTTCCCTCATGAGATATCTTGAGAGTGTCCCAGATTTGCTTGGCGTTGTCTAAGCCGCTCACCTTATTATATTCATCCCTGCAAAGAGATGCTAGCAACACAATAGTGGCTTGGGCATTTTTGTGAATTTGTTCATTTATAATCACAGGGTTATTAGTGCTATCAAAATGCATCCCATTCTCTACAATTTCCCAAATGCTGGACTGGAGAGAAAATAGATGACTACGCATTTTATGGCTCCAAAATGAGTAGTCTTCTCCATCAAAGTGTGGAGGTTTTCCAAGGGGAATTGATAGTAAATGCGCATTTGAATTGTATGGCATGCGAGAATAGTCAAACGAGTAGTTCTGATTAACCGTTTTGTTTTTCAATGAAGAGTCGTCGTCATCGTCGTCTCTTGGTGAAGAGGAGGAGGCATCGCTGTCGTAGTAGATGATCTTCTTGATGCGCCTCTTCTTCTTCCCGTCCCTCTTCTTGTGACTCGAACCTGAGTCAGTGGACTTGTTGTCCCTTGGCTCGTTGAAGAGGGAATCCTTCTCCTTGTCGTTGACCACCATCCCCTTTCCCTTAGGATCCATCTCTTCGGGCGGTTAGTCCCTTAGATGAAGAGTACGGCTCTGATACCAATTGAGAGCACCTAGAGAGGGGGGTGAATAGGTGATCATGTATAATCAAAGACTAGATGGCCACAGACTTGATTATTAAAGTGTTAGTTAAATCAAGTGGCTATGGAACTTGCTCGTGCGAACAAAACAAATCACAAGAAGCAGCACACGAGACACACGATTTTTATCCCGTCGTTTGGCCAAGTAACACTTGCCTACTTCCACATCGTGGCATCCCAATGGATGAGGGTTGCACTCAACCCCTTTCAAGCGATCCAATGATCAACTTGAATACCACGACTTTCTTCCTTATAGTCTTTCTCCCGTTTGCGAGGAATCTCCATAAGTTGGAGCCTCTCGCCCTTACAGTGATGATCACAAAAGAAACACAGAAGTAAGGGAGGGAAAAACAACACACAAGATTCAATCCGCAGCACACATGCACACACAAACCAAGACTTGAGCTTGAAACGTAGCACAGTGAGTTCACAACTCAAACGAAGCTCAAATCACTAACACAATCTGTTGGGTACCGTAATTAGGGGTACCCCAACACCCCTAAACACGGCTGGTAACCACCATCAGTGCAAGCTGCAGAGACTGATGGGCGCAATTCAGGTCAAGGCTCCGTCTACTCAAGGGACGCGATCTCGCCTCGCTCGAGCCCAGCCTCGGGCAGGAACAGTAGTCCCAGACGAAGTCACGCCTCGCCCGAGGGCCTCCTCAAGCAACGGGCGCACCCTCGACTCGCCCGAAGCCCAGCTCGGGCAGGCTTCGTTGTGAAGCAACCTTGGCCAAATTGCCTCACCAACCGACCGTGTCGCAGGCGCATTCAATGCGAGGATCGCCTGACACCTTATCCTGACACGCGCGCCTCAGTCGGCAAGGTCGAAGTGACCGCAATCACTTCGCCCTTCCACTGACCGACCTGACAGGAAAACAGCGCCGCTCGCCCCTCCCCGACTGCTGTGCCACCCGCCAGGGTGAGGATGACAACAGCTAAGTCCAGCCTCAGGCGCAACAGGAAGCTCCACCTCGCCCGACCTTGGGCCTCGGCCTCAGGAGGAGGTCTCCACCTCGCCCGACCCCAGGGCTCGGCCCCCGCCTCGGCCTCGGAAGGTGGTCTCCGCCTCGCCCGACCCCAGGGCTCGGCCTCAACCTCGACCTCGGAAGGTGGTCTCCGCCTCGCCCGACCCCAGGGCTCGGCCTCAACCTCGACCTCGGAAGGTGGTCTCTGCCTCGCCCGACCCCAGGGCTCGGCCTCAACCTCGATCTCGGGAGGAATCACGTCCTCGCCTGACCCCAGCCTCGGCCTCAGGAGGAGTCTCCGCCTCGCCCGACCTTGGGCTCGGACCGACCACGCCACAGGGGGTACATCATTACCCTACCCCTAGCTAGCTCAGGCTATAGGGAACAAGACCAGCGTCCCATCTGGCTCGCCCCGGTAAAACAAGTAATGATGGCACCTCGCGTGCGTCCATGACGACGGCGGTTCTCAAGCCCCCTACGGAAGCAAGGAGACATCAGCAAGGTCCCGGCAGCCCCGACAGCTGTGCTTTTATAGGGCTCAAGCGCTCCTCCGACGGCCACGACACCGCACACACAGGGCTCTAGCACCTCTCCGACAACCACGTTGGCATGTACACAGGGCTCTGGCTCCTCTCTGCCGGACACGTTAGCATATAGCTACACCCCCATTGTACACCTGGACCCTCTCCTTGCATCTATAAAAGGAAGGTCCAGGGCCCTCATGCGAGAGGGTGGTAGCGCGGGAGGACGGGCTGACGAACAGGCTCGCTCTCTCTCTCTCTCTCCCTCGCGAACGCTTGTAACCCCTACTGCAAGCGCATCCCCCTGGCGCAGGATAACACGAGCCGCGGTCTTCCCCCCTTGTGTTCCGTCTCGCGCCAACCCATCTGGGCTGGGACACGCAGCGACAATTTTACTCGTCGGTCCAGGGACCCCCCAGGGTCGAAACGCCGACAGTTGGCGCACCAGGTAGGGCCTGCTGCGTGTTGACGAACAACTTCCCGTTGAGTTCCAGATGGGTAGTCTCCAGCAACCTCTTTAGCCCAGGACGATGCTCCGTTTTGGGAGTCTCGAGTTCATGTCCCTCGACAGCAGCTACGACATGGTACTCCTTCCCCCGCAGCGCGGCAGCGACAACGACGACCGACAGCTCGCCCGGAGGTGGCTGACTCGACGACGTCTTCCCCCCGTGGCGGAAGAGCAGCATTCGGGTTTGTCCTGCCACCTTCCTCATCGTAGGAGGAGGAGGCGGGGCAACCGTGGCCAAGCAGGAGGCGGCACCTCGTCGGCTGTCGAGCGAGTCGACGACGCCGGCACCCCAGTTGGGGACATGTCGGGCGTTGACCTCGCGCCTGAGACGACGGTGAGTGTCGTTTCCCCGCAACGTGCCAACCCCAAGCGGATAAATGACGCCAGCACTCTCGTGGAGGGCTTGCAGGGCGTTAGCCTCGTACCTGATATAACGGTGCAGTCCGTCCCCGACGAGACTTTGTCACCGTCCATCGATCGAGAGGTACCGTCTGTTTTCCACCCTGTGCCTTTTAAATTCAGCTTCGATCCACCAAGCGACCCTGCTTCGGTGAGCGCTTTCATAAAGGCATATCCTAACCTTCCGGGGTACCATATGTGGTCAACCTGGGACCGACTGATGGTCGTCTCGACCTACGGCCCCCGGGTTCCGAGGAAGAGGACGAGCCCGACTCTGGTTGGAATTTCTCTGGGCTCAGTAATCCCAGTGCCATGTGAGACTTCATGACCGCATGTGACTACTGCCTCTCCGATTGCTCCGATGATGGCCACAGCCTTGACAACGAGGGTTGTGGCCCAAGTCGCGAATGTTTCCACGTCGATCTAGAGGGTCTCGACGAAGGCAACCACCTTGGTATGCCAGAGGATGACGATCCCCCTAGGCCAGCGCCTCGCGTTGACATCCTGCGGGAGCTAGCTGTGGTCCCAGTCCCTGCGGGGGGTCAGGACACACAGCTCGAGCAAATCCGCGAGATGCAGGCCAAGCTCGACGAGGAGGCAGGACAACTTGTGCAGCTCCGACAAACATCGAGCAGGAGTGGGCAGATCGAGCACTCGCCGGAGAAGCGCGTCATCAGGCCCGGGACGTCCAGCGCCGTATCATTGACGATGCCAGGGCAAGGCTGCCCCCGGCTTCCAGTGGGGTCGGCCAGAATCTGGCCGCAGCGGCAATACTACTCCGAGCGATGCCGGAGCCATCCACCACTGAGGGGCGGCGCATCCAAGGAGAACTCAAGAATCTCCTGGAGGACGCTGCGGTCCAACGGGCCGAGAGCTCTGCCTTCCGAAGGCAAGGGTGCCCCCCGGAGCATCGCGTAGCCACTTCCCGGTTCATGCGGGAGGCCTCGGTCCACACCGGGCGCACGCAGGACGCGACGCCTGCGGCCCTGGGTCGCCTCAGCAACGAGCACCAACGCCGCGACCGTCGAGCCCGCCTCGACGAGAAGGTGCGCCGAGGCTACCACCCCAGGCGTGGGGGACGCTACTACAGCGGGGAGGATCGGAGCCCCTCGCCCGAACCACCAGGTCCGCAAGCCTTCAGCCGGGCCATACGACGGGCGCCGTTCCCGACCCGGTTCCGAGCCCCGACTACCATCACTAAGTACTCGGGGGAAACGAGGCCGGAACTGTGGCCTGCGGACTACCGGCTGGCCTACCAGCTGGGTGGAACGGACGATGACAACCTCATCATCCACAACCTCCCCCTGTTCCTCTCTGACGCCGCCCATGCCTGGCTGGAGCATCTGCCCCCTGCACAGATCTCCCACTGAGATGATCTGGTCAAAGCCTTCGCTGGAAACTTCCAGAGCACATACGTGCGCCCTGGGAACTCTTGGGATCTCCGAAGCTTCCGCCAGCAGCCAGGGGAATCCCTGCGGGAGTACATCCTGCGATTTTCGAAGCAGCGCACCGAGCTGCCCAACATCACCGACTCGGATGTCATCGGGGCGTTCCTCGCCGGCACCACTTGCCACGACCTAGTGAGCAAGCTGGGTCGCAAGACCCCCACCAAGGCGAGCGAGTTGATGGACATCGCCACCAAGTTCGCCTCTGGTCAGGAGGCGGTCGAAGCCATCTTCCAGAAGGACAAGCAGCCTCAGGGACGCCAGCAGGAAGACGTCCCTGAGGCGTCCGCCCAGCACGGCACGAAGAAGAAGGCAAAAAAGAAGTCGCAAGCAAAGCGCGACGCCGCCGACGCAGATCTTGTTGCTGCCGCCGAGCACAGGAACCCTCGGAAGCCTCCTAGAGGGGTCAACCTGTTCGACAAGATGCTCAAGGAGTCGTGTCCCTATCACCAGGGTCCCGTCAAGCACACCCTTGAGGAAATGTGTCATGCTTCGGCGCTACTTCCATAAGGCCGGGCCCCCGGAGGAAGGTGGCAAAAGCCAAGACAACGACTAGAAGGAGGGCGACAAGGCAGAGGAGTTCCCCGAGGTCCACGGCTGCTTCATGATCTATGGTGGGCAAGTGGTGAACGCCTCGGCTCGGCACCGCAAGCAGGAGCGCCGGGAGGTCTGCTCGGTAAAGGTGGCGGCGCCAGTCTACCTAGACTGGTCCGACAAGCCCATCACCTTCGACCAGGGCAACCACCCCGACTGCGTGCCGAGCCCAGGAAAGTACCCGCTCGTCGTCGACCCCGTCATCGGCAACACCAGGCTCACCAAGGTCCTCATGGACGGAGGCAGCAGCCTCAACATCATCTATGCCGAGACCCTCGGGCTCTTGGAGATCGATCTGTCCACGATCCGGGCTGGTGCGGCGCCCTTTCACGGGATCATCCCCGGGAAGCGCGTCCTGCCCCTTGGACAACTCGAT
The DNA here is from genome assembly GCF_902167145.1 of Zea mays. Lineage (NCBI taxonomy): Eukaryota > Viridiplantae > Streptophyta > Magnoliopsida > Poales > Poaceae > Zea > Zea mays. The sequence goes on from NC_050097.1 coordinate 5,013,198, forward strand.
CTGCCCGTCTGCTTCGGAACTCCCTCCAACTTCCGAAAGGGAACCCTCAAGTTCGAGGTGGTCGGGTTCCGAGGAACCTACCACGCGGTACTGGGGAGACCATGCTACGCCAAGTTCATGGCCGTCCCCAACTACACCTACCTTAAGCTCAAGATACCGGGGCCCAACGGGGTCATCACCGTCGGATCCACGTATCGAAACGCGTACGAATGCGACGTGGAGTGCATGGAGTACGCTGAGGCCCTCGCCGAGTTCGAGGCCCTCATCGCCGACCTGGAGTACCTCTCCAAGGAGGTGCCTGATGCGAAGCGCCACGCCGGCAACTTCAAACCAGCAGAGGCGGTTAAGTCCGTCCCTCTCGACCCCAGCAACGACGCCTGCAAGCAAGTCCAGATCGGCTCCGAGCTCGACCCCAAATAGGAAGCAGTGCTCGTCGACTTTCTTCGCGCGAACGCCGAGGTGTTTGCGTGGAGTCCCTCGGACATGCCTGGCATACCGAGGGATGTCGTCGAGCACTTGCTAGATATCCGAGCTGGAGCCCGACCCGTGAAGCAGCCTCTGCACCGATTCGACGAAGAAAAGCGCAGAGCCATAGGCGAGGAGATCCACAGGCTGATGGCTGTAGGGTTCATCAAAGAGGTATTCCATCCCGAATGGCTAGCCAACCCTGTGCTTGTGAAAAAGAAAGGTGGGAAATGGAGGATGTGCATAGACTACACTGGTCTAAACAAAGCATGTCCGAAGGTTCCCTACCCTAGGGATAAAAATGGGATGGATACAACCGGATACAGTGTCATCCCGTATCCTACCCTAATGTATTTATCTCGGATACGAGACCGGATACGGGTAGTTAAGATTCGGGACGGATACAGGACAGGACCGGGTAATAATACGGGCGGATAAGGAACGGATAACAGATACTAATCGGGTAGGTACCGGATAGTTGTCGGGTAGTTCGTACCGATGACATTAATTGCCTAACCATCCAACAAACACATAAATTAAGCAATACATGTTGGTATTACTGCCCTCATCGTGCTTATGAGATGAGTGAGTGATCATTAACTAACAGGAACAAGCTAAAACAAATAAAGACGGGAGAAAATGGCAAGTAAAAGAAGGTCCAGCCCAAATCTTTTAAGTATTCCAACCCTAGCACTACAATGCATGAGCTCTCCGTCTCGTCAACCCAGCACCGCCACCCTTTTTCTTGCTTCCCTCAAAACTTCATGAGGCCACAGTAGACGCTGCCACTGCCAGGTACACTGGCCACATAACTCATTTGCTAATGTGCTTTCCCCATCCTCCTCGGCTCCTGCTTGTTGCGTATGCTCCCAACACCCTACTTTCCAGCTGCTGCTGCACTCTCTCACTGCTACCAAGCCACACCATTAATCAGATGTCAACGCAGGCAGCAAAGATGGTAGCCACAATGTCCTCAGCGTCTCACTATCACCCAGCCCCTTGAATACCCACTGTTACCAGTGATTAATAGAAAACATGTTATTGAGCAGGGCCCAGGGGTGACCGGCGTGTGTGCCGTTCCACGCTCTCGCGGCCCCAGTGCCAGCGGTGAGCCGGTGACCGGCGTTCGTGCTTGTCCACCAGGCGCTGCTCGGCTGTTGTGCTGTGCGCGCTGCGCGGTGCGCCTGTGGCCTGTGCGGGTGTGCGGCGGCGGCAGCGGCGGCCGGGAGCACGGGATGGCGGGCTGTGCGTGTGGCTGGGCGGCTGGCTGTGGGTAGGGTAGCTGTGCTGTGCGGCCAGTACTCCTTAGGTTTACTTGATGGGCCGGCCGATCAAGCAGCCCAACAGGAAGTAGGTCCAAGCCGAATCCACAATTCGGGTACCCGCCCGAATAGTACTGACCGGGTATTAGTGATTCCGTATCCTACCCGTATCTGAGGTTCAATATCCGGGAAGTACCCGTATCCGTCCCGACAAATAAAATACCTGTTTCCGTATCCGAAATTTTGTCCCGTTTTCGTACCCGTATCCGGTACCCGTTTTGGGTACCCGTCCCGTTTTCATCCCTGCCCTACCCTCTGCCTCGCATCGACCAGATTGTGGACTCCACTGCTGGGTGCGAAACCCTGTCATTGCTCGATGCCTACTCAGGTTATCACCAAATCAAGATGAAAGAGTCCGACCAGCTCGCGACTTCTTTCATCACACCTTTTGGCATGTACTGCTATATCACTATGCCATTTGGTTTAAGGAATGCAGGTGCGACATACCAAAGGTGCATGAACCACGTGTTCGGAGAGCACATCGGCCGAACGGTCGAGGCTTACGTCGAAGACATCGTAGTCAAGACGAGGAAAGCCTCCTACCTCCTCTCTGACCTTGAAACGACATTCAAGTGTCTGAGGGCGAAGGGCGTGAAACTCAATCCCGAGAAGTGTGTCTTCGGAGTCCCCCGAGGCATGATCCTGGGGTTCATCGTCTCCGAGCGAGGCATCGAGGCCAATCCGGAGAAAATCGCGGCCATCACCAACATGGGGCCTATCAAAGACTTGAAAGGAGTACAGAGGGTTTTGGGATGCCTTGCGGCTCTGAGCCGCTTCATCTCACGCCTTGGCGAAAAAGGCCTACTCTTGTACCGCCTCTTAAGGAAGACCGAACGCTTCACTTGGACCCCCGAGGCTGAGGAAGCCCTTGGAAACTTAAAGGCGCTCCTTTCAAACACGCCCATCTTGGTGCCCCCCGCTGCGGGAGAAGCCCTCTTGATCTACGTAGCCGCAACCACTCAGGTGGTCAGCGCCTCGATCGTGGTCGAGAGATGAGAAGAAGGGCATGTGTTGCTCGTCCAGAGGCCGGTCTACTTCAGCAGTGAAGTGCTATCCGAGACCAAGATCCGCTACCCGCAAATTCAGAAGCTACTGTACGCATTAATTCTGACGCGGCGAAAGTTGCGACACTACTTCGAGTCTCATTCGGTGACTGTGGTGTCATCTTTCCCTCTAGGGGAGATCATCCAGTGCCGAGAGGCCTCGGGTAGGATAGCAAAGTGGGCAGTGGAGATCATGGGCGAGACAATATCGTTCGCTCCTCGGAAGGCCATCAAGTCCCAAGTCTTGGCGGACTTTGTGGCTGAATGGGTCGACACCCATCTACCAACAGCTCTGATCCAACCGGAACTCTGGACCATGTACTTTGATGGGTCGCTGATAAAAACAGGAGCAGGTGCATGCCTGCTCTTCATCTCACCCCTCGGGAAGCACCTCCACTACGTGTTGTGCCTCCATTTCCCGGCGTCAAACAACGTGGCCGAGTACGAGGCTCTGGTTAATGGGTTGCGCAACGCCATCGAGCTAGGGGTTCGGCGCCTCGACGCTCATGGTGACTCGCAGTTTGTCATTGACCAAGTCATGAAGAACTCTCACTGCCGCGACCGGAACTTGGAGGCCTACTGCGACGAGGTTCGGCGCCTGGAAGACAAGATCTGCGGGCTCGAGCTCAACCACGTCGCTCGACGGTACAACGAGACTGCGGATGAGCTGGCTAAAATAGCCTCGGGGCAGACAACGGTTCCCCCGGATGTCTTCTCCAGAGACATACATCAACCCTCCGTCAAGACCGACGACACGCCCGAGCCCGAGGATGCCTCGGCCCACCCCGAGGAGGCCTCAGCCCAGCCCGAGGTATCCTCGGCCACCGAGGGTGAGGCACTGCGCGTCGAGGGAGAGCGGGATGGGGTCATGCCTAATCGAAATTGGCAGACCCCGGACCTGCAATATCTTCGCCGAGGAGAGCTTCCCCTCGACAAGGCCAAAGCTCAGCGACTAGCGCGACGCACCAAGTCGTTCGTCTTACTGGGTGATGAAAAGGAGCTCTACCACCGCAGCCCCTCAGGCATTCTTCAACGATGCATATCCGTCACCGAAGGACAGGAGCGATTGCAAGAGATACACTCGGGGGCTTGCGGTCACCACGTAGCACCTCGAGCCCTCGTCGGGAACGCCTTCCAACAAGGCTTCTACTGGCCGACCGCGGTGGCCGACGCCACTAGGATTGTACGCTCCTGCCAGGGGTGTCAATTCTACGCGAGACAGACGCACCTGCCCGCTCAGGCCCTGCAGACAATACCCATCACCTGACCATTTGCTGTGTGGGGTCTGGACCTCGTCGTTCCCTTGCAGAAGGCACCCGAGGGCTTCTCGCACCTTCTAGTCACCATCGACAAATTCTCCAAGTGGATCGAGGTTCGACCCCTAACCAGCATCAGGTCCGAGCAGGCGGTCACGTTCTTCACCAACATCATCCATCGCTTTGGGGTCCCGAACTCCATCATCACCGACAATGGCACCCAGTTCACTGGGAAAAGTTCCTGGACTTCTGCGAGGACCACCACATCCGTGTGGACTGGGACGCCGCAGCTCACCCCATGATGAATGGGCAGGTAGAGCGTGCCAACGGTATGCTTCTGCAGGGACTAAAACCGAGGATCTACAACGACCTCAACAAGTTCGACAAGCGATGGATGAAGGAACTACCCTCGGTGGTCTGGAGTCTGAGGACGACGCCAAGCCGGGCCACGGGTTTCTCGCCGTTCTTTCTAGTCTATGGGGACGAGGCTATCTTGCCCACAGACTTAGAATACGGTTCCCTGAGGACGAGGGCGTACGACGACCAAAGTAACCAGACCAGCCGAGAAAACTCACTGGACCAGCTGGAAGAGGCTCAGGACATGGCCTTACTACACTCGACGCGGTATCAACAGTCTCTGCGACGCTACCATGCCCGAGGGGTTCGGCCCCGATACTTCCAGGTGGGAGACTTGGTACTTCGGCTGCGGCAGGACGCCCGAGGGCGCCACAAGCTTACTCCTCCCTGGGAAGGGCCATTCATCATCGCTAAGATTTTGAAGCCCGGAACATACAAGCTGGCCAACAATCAAGGCGAGGTCTACAGCAACGCTTGGAACATCCGACAGCTACGTCGCTTTTACCCTTAAGATGTTTTCAAGTCGTTGATATACCTCGTTTTCTATACATACACAAATAGAGTCTAACCGTCAAGGAAGGGTCAGCCTTGCCTCGGCAAAGCCCGACCCTCCCTCGGGGGCTAGAAGGGAGGAACCCCCTCTACGTCAAAATTTTCCTCGGAAAAGTTTTTCCACCAAAACGACTTTCGTGCTTTCCGACTATATCGATATCAGAATTCTGCAAAACGAGTAAGAGCGCACGTAAGCAGCAAGGCCGACCGAGCCGAGGGACTCCTACGCTTTCGGGATACGGATACCTCACTCGTTACCTTCCGCGAAAAGTAACTCTTACTCGGATAAGTGATTCTGCTACTGACGAACAAGTCCGGATACTCGAAACAAGAGGAAAAGAAACGCAGCTTTATAGCACGACAACAAAGTGTTTAGGCCTCGGCGGTCGCGAAAGACACATGCATACTCCAAACAGACTGCTCCGGCAGAATCAGGCATCGCCCGGGGGAGGAGTGGCACCCCCGACTTCATCTCCGAGAGCGGCAACCACCGCTCTGCCAAAGGGAGCACCCTCCAGCGATGGATGGCGGCGACCACCCCCACAGCGGTGAGCCTCCCATCTCGTAACCTCTGCAAGGCCTCCAGAAGAGGCTGGAGATTCTCTTGTTTCTCGCGCGTGGCCCCCCAACGCCAGTTGCTGCCGGCGGCGGTCACCACTCGTTGAGAAAACGACGGGAGCCTTCCGTCGTCGTTCCGGAGGTAAAACCACTGGCGCTGCCACCCCTTGTTCGAAGACACAAGGATGGCGGGGATGTACTGCTGCGCGCGCCCCTGCCTCAACTGGAGGGTGCAGCCACCGGCCCGCACCGCCATGCGGACTTTCCTTTCCCCCATCGTCAAGGCAAAAAGCTCCGCGGAGAAGAGATGGGTCCACAGATCCCAGTGGGGGTCAATCCCCAAAAAAACCCTCGCAAACCGCCGCGAAGATGGCCGCTTGCGCAATGGAGTTGGGGTTGAAGTTGTGCAGCTCCACCCCGTAGTAGTGCAGGAGCGCCCGCATGAAACAGCTCGCTGGCACTCCGAACCCCCGCTCGTGGAAGGAGATGAAACTGACCACATACCCCGGCGGCGGAGCCGGGTCGGCCTCGCTCGCGGGGGCCATCCACTCCGGCCGTGGGTCACCGGAGAGGGGACGGAGCAAACCATCGACGACGAGGGCCTCCAGATCGCCCACCGTGACGGTGGAGAAAGGCCACGGATCGCGCGGCGGAACGACGGTCACCTTGTCGGCCATCGCCAAACGAAGGGGGTGGAGGCAGAGCAAAAAAGGTGCGCGGTTTCCTTTTCTCTGGCTATTCTCTTAGGTTGCGGAAACCAAAGCAGAAGGCGAGCAACAGAGTAAAGAACCACCGCCGGCCCCTCTTCTGGGTATATAAAGGCTCAGGCGAGACCCGTTCAACACTTCGCCCGAACCCGCCGCGAAATTCAAACTCGAAGGCGAAACGCCCGTTCCTCGAACGACTCGCGCACGCGTAACGGCCGCCCCGTGAATCGCCCGTCCCGTCGCATTAACTCCTCGGCAGGGCAAGCGACGCCCTTGGCAGGCGAAGCAGGCGTTGTTTCACCTCCGCCATGATGACCGCGTCAAAAAAGGTGCGCCACGCCGTTTAAATTCATATCCTTTTCCTCTTCCCCTTTTCTCTCTCTTGCTACAGGGACCGGGAAAGGGGATACTCCAAAAGGGATCCTTCTCCGCGAAGGAAGCGGGCCCCGAGCCCTCCTACTGATCAGGGATTCGAAGGCTGGCCCCTTGGAAGGGTTCGACAGCCGCCCCAAAGCACTCGGGCTTCAGGCTCCTTACTGATCAGAGGTTCGAAGGCTGGCCCCTCGGAAGGGTTCGACAGCCGCCTCAGAGCACTCGGGCTCCGCGCCCACTACTGATCAGGGATTCGAAGGCTGGCCCCTCGAAGGGTTCGACAGCCGCCTCAGAGCACGCAGAGCGAGGGATGACTCTGGGTACGTCCGATACATGGCCGAGGCTCGGGCTACGCTCCCGAGGTACCCTAGGACATTTCCGAGACCAGCAGGAGCGATTTTGTAACGGAATCCCACCAGAGGGAGGCATCGAGCCCTCGGACCCTATCGAACAGGACCGGGTCCAGCAAATCACCTGCAGGTACTTTTGGAGCGCGCCTCTGGGCCACTAGCCGACCCTTATCGAACGGGGCACGAGCGTCCACTCGGATCACCCGTTAGCAACTCACTGGAGACACCATGTTCGGCGCCCTCAGAGGGCAACATGGCGCTTTCCCCCCTTCCTCCTTGCGAAAAGGCGACGAAGGGGCGTATGAAAAAAGTCGAGACAGTCCTTGATCGTCCTCTCGCTCCGTGCAAAGGCTCGGGGCTGCCCTCGCAAACCAGGCTACGGCCAAACCGTTGACAACGTCAACAAACCAGCCTGAAAACTCGGAACCTGACCATGCACCCGGGCTACGATCAGATCGCATGAGGGAGCAACCAGACCGGCCGAGGCATCACGAAAGGCATTAAGACCTCGGAGGAGTCAAACCACTCCTTCGAGGCCTTGGGGGCTACACCCGGTGGGTGCGCTCGCGCGCACCCACCAGAACAAAATATAACCGAGAAAGGTCGGTCCCCTCGCAAAAAAGTGTGGCATAGCCTCCAAGCAAGTACCAACACTCCCTTTGAGGCTCGGGGGCTACTGTCGGGTACCGTAATTAGGGGTACCCCCAACACCTCTAAACACGGCTGGTAACCACCATCAGTGCAAGCTGCAGAGACTGATGGGCGCGATTCAGGTCAAGGCTCCGTCTACTCAAGGGACACGATCTTGCCTCGCCCGAGCCCAGCCTCGGGCAGGAACAATAGTCCCAGACGAATTCACGCCTCGCCCGAGGGCCTCCTCAAGCAACGGGCGCACCCTCGACTCGCCTGAAGCCCAGCTCGGGCAGACTTCGTTGTGAAGCAACCTTGGCCAAATCGCCTCACCAACCGACCGTGTCGCAGGCGCATTCAATGCGAGGATCGCCTGATACCTTATCCTGACACGCGCGCCTCAGTCGGCAAGGTCGAAGTGACTGAAGTCACTTCGCCCTTCCACAGACCGACCTGACAGGAAAACATTGCCGCTCGCCCCTCTCCGACTGTTGTGCCACCCGCCATGGTGAGGATGACAACAACTAAGTCCAGCCTCAGGCGCAACAGGAAGCTCCGCCTCGCCCGACATTGGGCCTCGGCCTCAGGAGGAGGTCTCCGCCTCGCCCAACCCCAGGCTCGGCCCCCGCCTCGGCCTCGGAAGGTGGTCTCCGCCTCGCCCGACCCTAGGGCTTGGCCTTAACCTCGACCTCGAAAGGTGGTCTCCGCCTCGCCCGACCCCAGGGCTCGGCCTCAACCTCGACCTCGGAAGGTGGTCTCCGCCTCGCCCGACCCTAGGGCTCGGCCTCAACCTCGATCTCAGGAGGAATCGCGTCCTCGCCCGACCCCGGCCTCGGCCTCAGGAGGAGTCTCCGCCTCGCCCGACCTTGGACTCGGACCGACCACGCCACAGGGGATACATCATTACCCTACCCCTAGCTAGCTCAGGCTACGGGGAACAAGATCGGCGTCCCATCTGGCTCGCCCCGGTAAAACAAGTAATGATGGCACCCCGCGTGCGTCCATGACGACGGCGGTTCTCAAGCCCCATACGAAAGCAAGGAGACATCAGCAAGGTCCCGGCAGCCCCGACAACTGTGCTTCTACAGGGCTCAAGCGCTCCTCCGACGGCCACGACACCGCGCACACAGGGCTCTAGCACCTCTCCGACAGCCACGTTGGCATGTACACAAGGCTCTGGCTCCTCTCTGCCGGACACGTTAGCATATAGCTACACCCCCATTGTACACCTGGACCCTCTCCTTGCATCTATAAAAGGAAGGTCGAGGGCACTCATGCGAGAGGTTGGTCGCGCGGGAGGACGGGCTGACGAACAGGCTCGCTCTCTCTCTCTCTCTCTCTCTCCCTCGCGAACGCCTGTAACCCTTACTGCAAGCGCATCCCCCCTGGCGCAGGATAACACGAGCCACGGTCTTCCCCCCTTGTGTTCCGTCTCACGCCAACCCATCTGGGCTGGGACACGCAGCGACAATTTTACTCGTCGGTCCAGGGACCCCCGGGGTCGAAACACCGACACAATCGATCAAATGCGCGGAGGCGGAGACTGGGAGTCTTAGAATGCTTAGAGATTGCTTGGTGCGCTCCTCCATGCGCCTAGGGGTATCTTTTATAGCCCCAAGGAAGCTAGGAGTCGTTGGAGACCAACTTGGAAGGCAATTCCTTCCTTCTGTCGAGTGGTGCACCGGACAGTCTGGTGCACCACCGGACATCCATTGTTCATGTCCGGTGCGCGATCTCCTTCCATATCGGGCGCATACGACCGTTGCTCCTCGGGGCTGGTTGGCGCACCGGACAGTCCGGTGTGCCCAACCGACCGTTGCTGTGGGCCACGCGTCGCCCATGGATTACGCAATCGACCGTTGGCCGCGAGCGCCTTTGGCTCACCGGACAGTCTGGTGCACCACCGGACAGTCTGGTGAATTTTAGTCGTACGCCTCTGTCGTTTTCCCGAGAGCAGTCGGTTCACCGTCGGCCAGCCTGGCACACCGGACACTGTCCGGTGCACCACCGGACAGTCCGGTGTGCCAGGCCTGAGCTGATGTTGGCTGCTCACAGCCAACCTCTTTCCAATTCGAATCTTCTTGTCTTGGCACTGTTTCTAGCACTTAGATGAACATGTTAGTATTCAAAAAACTAATTTACTAAGTCTAGAAACATACCTTGTTATATGATTTGCACTTCTCAACCACTTAGCACATATGAACTAAAACAATATGTGTTGGGCATCTAATCACCAAAACATTTATAGAAATGACCCAAGGGCACATTTCCCTTTCAATTTATTTTTATGAAGCCGACACAACAATTCGGGTAGTTTGGGAATACCCGAACCCGAAATTCTGGGTATCCGAATTTTCGGGTATTATAAAATTCGTTGTAATTTCGGGTATCGATCCTCAAAACCCGAAATTTTAAATACCCGAATTACTTGACCCAAAATTTTCGGGTAACCCGAACGCCCACCCCTAAGGAGGAGAGGCTCCCATTTCTCTTGTTTGTGGTGGAGGTGGTTACAAAGTGGGGTCTTAGCTAAGTCTTGGCTTGGCGGCGGGGCTCTGGCCTCTGGGTCCTCCTATTCGTTAGTCTTATGGACGTCGTCTTGTCTCGGGCTCCCCTGTCTGTCCTAGGGTCGGCCTCTTCCTTTTATAGGATAAGGAAGGGGTCGACCAGCAGTGGCTTACTTAAAAGGAGCCACCTGGTGAAGGTAGAACCGGACATTCTTACCATGGGTTAAAGCCTTCTTATTATGGACGGCGTGGGCGACGTGGGTCCGGGTGCCATCATTTGGACTATGCTGACCCCCGATCTTCGTAGCCTAAGGCTCGGCATGGCTCGTCGTGTTACGACGTGCCAGTGGCCTGTGCACTCAGGCCTAGTCCCGATAGGTCATAAGTGTGTCGTCGGTTGGGGAACGTGCGGGCCATACATGTGCCACAGTTCGAGGGGTTTGTAGGTTATGAGTGCTCTGTGGAATGAGAGGTTTGTAGGTCATGAGTATAGGTGTATATTCTGGCCGCCCGGCCTGGCCCGGCCCAAGCTCGAAAAGGCCCGTATTGTTTGAATTTCGGGCCGTGCCGGGCCGGCCCACGGGCCTAGCCCTCGGCCCACGGCCCAGCCCGTAATTGCTTAAACGTGTCGGGCTCATTTCGGGCGGCCTGAAATTATAAAAGCCCAAAATTCATTTTTGGCCCGAAATTCACATTAGGGCCCGAAATTTATTTTTTGGCCCGAAATTCAGTTTTTGGCCCAAAATTCACATCATATCCCTAAATTCAAAAAAAATAATAAAACAAATAAAAGATAAGACAAATAAATTTGAACAAAAGCAAACTTAATATTTGTATTAAAGTTACCACAGCTATGCAATGACTACCTCATTTACAAATCATTTTGTTAGAAGGAAAAAGAGTATAATCAGCTCTATACAAAGTTCGTAAGTTCAGTTTATTGTCTAATGTTCATAACAAAAGTAAAATTACATCACATACTCTAATTCAAAGCTACAAAAAACATCTAACTAGCATTATCTCTAGCTTTGTGTTCTTTATCAAGTATATGAAAGTGTGAAATGAAAGCGTGGTTTTAATAAATATATGGGCCTTTTCATGCCTCTATATGGGCCATTTCGTGCCGGTCTTAAACGGGTCGTGCTCTTGCCCGCCCATGGGCCATGACCTGGGCCCAAACCCGGCCCGATATAACGGGCCGTGCTGGCCCGACACTAAAATATTTCGGGTCGTGCCGTGCCTGGACCGTGCTTTTTTCCGTGCTTCGGGCCGGCCCATCAGGCCCGGCCCAAATGTACACCTATAGTCATGAGTGGGAGGCAGATCGGTGTCCCTGCTGTGGCTCGACGCAAGGCACAGTTTAATGTGGTCGGTTATTTATGACAGATCGGTATTGAACCAGGCTTGGGATCCACTAGAGTGGTTTCTCTTTGCTACGCTCGGACCCCTATTCGGTTCCACCACGCCCACCCCCGGGCTCTGTGTCGCGGGGTTCATCTGGTGGCGATTCTTTCAGGGTACATGTTGCCTTTCTCCCCTGGTTGACCAGTGGGCCTCAGTTGCTAGAGGTCTTTCAAGAGTAGCCCACGAGCCCCGGGGGAGTACCTCTCCTCGGGGGCTTTTTCTCGATTTGGGAGACGTCTATCTCTCTGCCTTTTAAGCCATTGTGGTGGTCATCCCTTCGCGAGGCATGCCATCTTTGGGCGCAATCAATTTCTACTTAAGGCGTGTGATACAAACTTCTTAGGGTCGTCCACAAATTTGGAGTCTCCCAAGCAACCCCAATCCATCAAGAAACTCGAAAGTTCTAAGAACAACAAGTTCGCACAAGAGGTGTTTGCAACAAGCTCGAGAAATGAGAACGAGAGGGGAGAGTAGAACCAAATCTGAAGGTCACAAGCACAAACATCACACCAAGGGCTCCTTCAATCAATCGATTTGAGAGCTAGATCGGGTGCGAGAGAGGTAAAGGAGGAGTGCTATGTCTCAAGTTAGGTAAGCAATAATTGTGGGAGGTGACCAGCATAAATGAGGAGAAAGGTATGTGGGGTATTTATAGAGTCTTCTCAAAAAGAGTTATTGGGCTGAACTTTTCTGCGTGGGACCGGTTGAACCGCCACCAACCCCCAGTTGATCCGGTTTCGGACCATAGAAAAACCTAGTTCAAAATGAAGCAGTTTGACTAGGGTCAAAGTGCCAGGACCGGTTGAACCGCCCCTAGGGCTGGTTCAACCGTCTTGCGGTCAAACTAGCAATCAGTCTGGCAGTCAGACTGGTAGTCAGAAAGACAGACTAGTCAACTGACCCCGACATCGGTTGAACGACCCCTAGGTCCAGTTCAACTAGTTTTGACCAGAGAGGTTCGAAGAGAAAACCCAAGTTGAACTAGCCCTGTGGCAGGTTCAATTGGTTTTGACCAGAGAGCTTTAGAGTCGAAGTCAAGTTGAGCTGTTCTGGAGAAAGACTCAACTCAGCTCAAGTTAAGTTGAAATGTCGTGAAGACAAGTTCAACTCAGCTTAAGTCAACTGCTTTTGAGCAGGAAGGATCTTCGTCTCACAAACCTCACTTCAGTCGAACCCACAGAGTGTTCAAAGAATTTGGTTTTCAAAATAGCTTTTGAATTTAGAGACTTGAGCAATAACAAACACCATTACCTGTGCGAAAACTATTAAGGAAGAAATAAACCCTGCGAATCAAGAAATATAGAAAGTTTTGTATGATTGTCGCATGAAATATTTTCAAGGCACCACATGATGTATTTCCTTTGTCCTCGATACTTCCTTTTCCCTTTCTCAAATAAAGTTGTTACACCCTTTATATTTACAGAAGCTGAATATACATTAGGAGCAATATTTGTTAGAAACCTTATTTGTTTTGTCGTTTAATCACCAAAACCCTCAATTAGGGTTGATTGCATTTACAGAGTCGGAAAAACACACTTTTCCCTTAAAATAACCTTTTTTGAAATTTTTAGCAGCGTTATTGGAGTTGCTCTTAGGACCATTGCGACACCGAAGTTTATTTCCCTTGGCCCCTGATTAGAGGTAGTTGTAGAGGAAAGAGACTGACAACAACATAGACGAAATTGTAAACATCGCAAGAGTTCTGAGGTGTCACGCCTCATGCCTCCACCACCGCCATCTTCTTCGATGGCAGCTAGGCTATGCGACTCTCCTACGCGAAAGTGATAGGGTCAGAGGCGACGACCACAAGAAACTTTCCTTGTTATACGCACGTGCGGGATATCGTGCCCGGACACACTGCACTCTACAAAAACATCAGATCTATTGTGTGCCCGTCGTGGTGGGGCGCATGGGGACGCGTGGCCACACTAGATGGTTTGGAAGCGAGAGGGCCGAGTGGGCGGTTTGGTCGTGTTGGGTCTGGGCGTTTGACGAGGTTCACAAAAAGTTTTCTTTTGAAGATCGCAGGATGAACACTAGAGGCCCTATAATGAAGTTTTATTCATTTCTTTGTTTTTCAATCTTTAGAATCCGAAATTATAAAATAATAAGAGCATACTGTTTGTCGGCGGCGAGACAACATCACTATGGACGAATGAAAACGCTTGTGGACGTGGAGGTAGCTAGCAGAACAAATTATCATTGAGAATTTAGATTAGACCAAGGCGCTTGACGCCAGTCAGCCGTCCCATTGTCCGTAGCTTATCACGGCGGTGCACCACTTTGCTTTAAAGCCGCGCAGAAGCGAAATTTGGCCAAAGAGGCCACTTTGCTTTGCCGAATCCGTATAAATGATCCGCGCGACATGCACAGGCAACACAGAATCGAACATCGAAACCACAGAACCGGAACCGAAAAACCGGAACAAAAAAACCGGAACCGATTAAACCTGACTAATTTTCGGTTATCAATCTGCAGAAGCCGAACTAATTTTAGTTTTCGGTTTTTTATTCGGTTTAAACCGGAAAACGGAAACATGTGGGCCATCATTTGAAGTAGGACTTTTTAGCCCATCACGCTCTCTCAGTCCATCATGAGCTGCTCGTGGCCTCAGGCCCTCAGCTAGTCAGCCTCACGGCCCTCCAGCCTCGGCTTCACCTTGTGCAGCACTTGCAGCGATTTGCAGAGATCCGGTTGCTGTCGTCTCGTGCAGCTAATTGCCACTGCAGTAAAGAGTAGACACGCCAAGTAATATGCTTCTTGCTCTGTTGCGGCTGCACGCTATTACGAGTGATGACGCACTCCACATTGCCGTCGAGCAAGTACTGCTGCCGCCTGTATACCCTTACCTAGCAAGTTCCTCTGTTTAGACAATGTGGGAATCGGTTTTTTTCGGTAAACCGAAAACCGAACTATATGGTTAACCAAAGGATCGGTTTTCACTTTTCTAAATAAAATTTAGGTTACCGTTTTCCAGAAACCGAACCGAAAAACGTCGGTTATCTGATTACTCAGTCCTAGGCACGGGGCAATCCCCTCATAATACTATAGGAGCTATTAATTTTTTAACTAATTCTCATATATATAATGTAAAAATTCGGAGAAAGGAGAGGATTGAGAAAAATGCGAAGAAAAAAAAAAGAAGGGGCGGAGCCCTACTTCTCCTGCGTGGCGTTCCTGTTCATCGTCGGCCCGTAGCGGCTCGCGCGCGGATCTTGGGCCGCCCCCTTCGCATCCGTCTCCCGCGGTGTCGTCTTCGCGCGGCCCAGAGCGGCAGGAAGTCGAGGCGGCGCGGGATGGACGATTTCCTTCAGGTACGCGTCTAGGGTTTCCGTCTGATTACGTGGGTTCGCATTCTTTCCCTCATCTCGCGTCGCGTCTCTCTCGTCTCTGGTCGCTCCCGTGTTCGTCGTGTGCTAGTTTCTGCGGTGGTTGGTTTTCCTCTCCGTTTCGTCCGTCGACGATTGCCGAGGAGTGGCCTCTCCTGGGTCTCTTGGTGGCTCCGCTCCAGATGGATCCGAAGAATCGCAACCCTAACTGGGACCGTTGGGGACCGAAGGAAGCTCCGCAGGGTTCCCAATCTTGGGGAAAAAACCGAAGCCTCAGCTGGCGTTTGAAGCCGGGGTCTGGAAAGCCTGAGGGCAAGGATGACATCCCTATCTCTTCTTCCAGCGATGGCGGCCAGCCAGGTATTCTTAAAACCCCTCCCCCTACCATTCTGAAAGTAGAGAATGAAATGGTGCGTAGGGTTTTCTGCCAAAAAAGCGGTATGGATGGCCATCATGCTAGGGAGTGCTTCAAATCTTTGTGGTGTGAGATCTGTCGCAAGGAAACGCACAACACCGCTCGGTGCGTTCTCCCCAAACAGAACAAACCCAGCATGCCTATTGTTGGGATGGCGGGGGATGGACTAGGGTTTTACTCTTCTCATTTCTCCAAGCCGTTATCAAACAAACCGAACCATAGTTTTATTGGTCTGGTTAAATTGTTAAGGGTTTGATCTCGGCTGAGGATCTTGAGAAGGATTTCAGTTTTCATTTCCCCTGGGGCCGTACTTGGAAAGCTACCAAGTGTCACTCTAGTTTTCTAATGCAATTTCCTTCTCAAGAGAGGTTGGATGAGATGATTAATTTCCCGGAACTGAAAATGAAATTGTCGGGTGCAAAAATCTTTGTATCTTCTTAGAGCTCTCAGGCTAAGCCTGTGGGGGATAGATATCCCCTGGGTCCACTAAAGAAGTAAAAGGCCTCACGAAAGGCCCAAGGGCCCAATAATTCGTAAGGTCATTCTTTCGTGGGCCTAGGGAAAGACAACCAACAAAGAAAAGAAGACGTGAGACTGATTAGTGCAAACCCAGACGGCCCACAACGTCGAACGAATGAATCGCAACAGAGACCCGACTTTCCCGCGCTGAAGCCCACATGCAACAGAGCCATGCGAGGATAAGTCGGCAAGGGTTACGTAGGGATAAACTCAAGAGGTTCACTATCTTTTAGCTACTTGTTGTTATCATACTCACGTGTACTGCCCCACGGTCGAGTATATAAGACCTAGGGGGCACCCCTTCAGAACGATCGCCCCTGTTCTACTTAGCCACCCACATAAACTCTCTGCGTCCTCTATCCGGAGAACCCTCTTGTAACCACGCTCATATACTCACCAGGACGTAGGGTGTTACGCACTTCTAAGCGACCCGAACCTGCAAATCTTGTCCACTGTCCCTCGTGCGACCAGCACGAACCATTTTGCTACAGTCGTTGACACCGTCCTACTCCTAAAAACACCTTGAGGGGCAACCCCGGGTGTGCGGTCGGACCCAAAACACCGACAGCTGGCGCGCCAGGTAGGGGTGTGTCGACGATCCAAGCTAGCTCAATGGCCGTCACCTTCCACAGCAAGATCGTCGTGCGTCCCGGATCTGTATTCTGCTTCGGGACAATCTCGTCCGTAGCAGATGAAGAAGGAATTCTACACCGCCTCGCAGATCTGCCGGAACAGAAGTCTCCTCCAACAAACTCCGAAAATGCTGGAAAGACACTACCTCCGGCTCTTCGGAAAAAGATCGTCTCCGGGGAGGCTGGAGCTAGAAGTTCGCCGACCCGGAAGACTCCGCTGTCTACTTCCCCGACGAAAGAATGGACACGGGTCGTGAGAAAGAAGGAGACCAGGGAGAGGCAAGTCGTTCTTCCCGTTCCTCCGACCTCAAAGGAGAACGGAAAGAAAGTCGCCGCGGCAGCAATACCGTTCTACCCCGACGTCCTCTTCATCGGGAGAGCAGAGTCGCCCGCCATCTCCGACGATGAACCGACCGCGCCTGGAGAAGAACCGCCTCAGCGAGAATCCCGCCGACGAAGGAACCGACGCAGGAACGTTCGACGACATCACGCAGCTGGAGAAAGGGATCCGGAGCAGCCTGTCTCGCGAGACGAGGTCTCAGAGATAGGAGAAACTCCGGAAGAACGCGTCTTCAGGGAACGAAGGAACTCTCGACGACGTGATCGCCGTCGGACTCAGGAGCAAGCCGAGCAAGATGCAAGGCAACGACGCGAGAATCCGCTCTTCGGGCGCAATTTGAACCCCGACTTCGCCCGAGCTATGAACACGCCGAGCGAAGTCGGAGGCGTTCTAGCTCGGATAGCTGACGGACTTCCTCGGACTCCCGACGCCGAGGGATACCGACGCCTGTTCACTCAGGCAGCCAACCATCTTCTACCGCTCGCTCACCCGCCGAACGATTTGCGACACGCCATCAACAGTCGCCGAGACGCGCGAAGCTCTATCAATGCTTCGCGCGAACGGCGGCACGAGAACGAAATTCGCCGTCGGGAGGAGTATGACCGAGATCATGGCTTCCCGACTCAAAGCCAGGCCACCCAGACTGAGTCGGCAACAGCTTCAACTAGTGGTACCACCTGGGGACGGTCGAGGAACCACCACCGCCACTCCCCTCCCCGGGACAGACGTCATCCCCGACGACAGGAGGACACGTGCGGAGTATCCGCCCTTACTCCGCGCCTTAGGGCCATCCAATGGCCTCCCAACTTCAAGGTATCCAATGTCGACAAATATGAACCTAAGCAGGATCCAGGGGGTTGGTTAGCCGTTTACACCACCGCTGCTCGGGCTGCCGGAGCATCGGAAGACGTTATGACCGCGTACCTGCCCATCGTCCTTGGGCAAGATGCGCTGCAGTGGCTACGACATCTACCCCGACACTGCATCGACGACTGGGGAGACTTCAGTCGGCGCTTCACTGCCAACTTCCAGTCTCTCTCCGACAAGCCAGCGCAACCATGGGACCTCAAATCCATCAAGCGCCGGGGAGACGAGACTCTCCGGTCATACCTTAAGAGGTTCCAGACCATGAGAAACCGCATCCCCGAGGTCACGGAGGCGGCCGTGATCGAGGACTTCTACAGAGGATCTGACGACTCGGCTTTCGTCCGAGCCATACTGCAAAAGGCGCCGACTACCTCCGAGGAGCTGTTCCGGGAAGCCGACCTCTACATCACCGCCGACGAGCGGGCCCGGGACCTCATCGGAGGAGCAAAACCCGCACCGACAGCACCACGACATGACGCGAACCAGCCACCCGACAAACGCTGGGAGAAGAGGCCTCGCGAAGAAGTACACGCCGCCGGACCGCCTGCCTCTCGCGCCCGAGGAGGACCTCGCGGAGGCGAGCGCACGCTGGACGACATCCTCGACGCCCAGTGCCCGTACCACAAGGACATGCGCCATACTCTACGTAACTGCCGGGACTTCAAGCACTCCGTCGGACATGGTCGACCCTTCCAACCCCTACCGCCTCCTCCGCCGAGGGGAGGACCAGGTGAACCACGACAGCCCCATCAGCCGGAGGAGGGGGGAGGAGGAGCTTTCCCGCGCGTTGACAGGGAGGTCAACGTCATCTTCGGCGGACATGGGTCGCAGGAGAACAAAAGACAACAAAAGCTCAACGACCGCCAGATACTGGTGGCGACCACCGGCCCTCCCGCCCCGTACCGGTGGTCGGAGCACCCAATCACTTTCACTCGGGAGGATCAATGGCTCAACTTTGACCATCCAGGCAAATACCCGCTCCTCGTCGATCCGGTGATCCGAGAGAGCCGGGTAAAGAAGGTGCTAGTGGACGGGGGGAGCAGCATCAACGTCACCTTCCCCCGTACGCTCCAAGGCTTGGGAGTTCACCTCAAAGAGCTCCACGAGTCAGACACTCCCTTCTTCGGCATCGTGCCGACGGAAGGGGAATACCCGCTGGGCCACATCTACCTGCCGGTCACCTTCGGGACTCCGGATAACTACAGAACCGAGTTCCTGAGGTTCGAGGTGGCGAACTTCGACTGCGGTTACAACGCCATCATCGGAAGGCCGGGGCTAGCCAAATTCATGGCCATCCCGCACTATACCTACATGATACTGAAGATGCCAGGACCGCAAGGAATCATAACTGTGCGCGCCGATTTCCAAGGCGCCGCAGAATGTTTCCGAGTGGCCATCCAAGCAGCCCTCACCACCAAGCCGTCAACGGTTCCTTCTACACCGGCGAACTCTAAGCCTGAGGAAGACCTCGCCGTGCCCGCAAACGAAGCTCAGGCCGCGACCTCTATGCGGCCGACTGAAGAAACCAAGCGGATCAACCTGGGGTTTGCCGATGAGCGCAAGGCGGCCATCATCAGCTCCAGTTTGAATGACAAATAGGAAAGCGCGCTCGTCCAGTTCCTGCAAGATAACCGAGACGTATTCGCATGGCAACCTGCGGATATGCCGGGAGTCCCGAGGGAGTTGGCCGAGCACAAATTGAAAGTCTATCCTCAGGCGAGGCCGATCCGGCAAAAGCTGCGTCGTTTCACGCCCGACAAGAGAGAGGCCATTCGTGCCGAGTTAGCTCGCTTGGTCGCGGCCGGGTTTATTAGAGAAGTATTACACCCCGAGTGGTTAGCCAACCCTGTTCTTGTACTCAAAAAGAATAAAGTGGATTGGCGCATGTGCGTCGACTATACTGATCTCAACAAACACTGTCCGAAGGATCCCTTCGGGCTCCCGAGGATAGATCAGGTGGTGGATTCCACCGCTGGATGTTCTGTGCTGTCTTTCTTAGATTGCTATTCCGGGTATCATTAGATTAGTTTGGCAAAAGAAGACGAGGAAAAAACGGCGTTCATCACCCCGTTTGGTGCTTTCTGTTATACCTCCATGCCGTTCGGCCTCAAAAACGCTGGAGCGACTTATCAGAGAGCCATTCAAACATGCTTAGCCGATCACTGGGGCAAGCGTGTGGAGGCTTACGTAGACGACGTGGTGATTAAAACGGAGAATCCGGAAAACTTCATCGAAGACTTACAGCTGGTTTTCAACAGCCTGAGAAGATATAGATGGAAGCTCAATCCTGAGAAATGCGTCTTCGGGGTACCAGCAGGAAAGTTACTCGGATTTATTGTCAGCCACCGGGGAATTGAAGCTAATCCAGATAAGATTGAAGCTATCATGAAGATGGAAGCCCCTCGGTCGCAAAAGAAGGTTCAGCGACTCACTGGATGTATGGCAGCCCTGAGCAGATTCATATCCAGGCTAGGAGAAAAAGGTCTGCCATTTTACAAACTGCTCAAGAAGGTGGATAAGTTTCAATGGACGTCAGAAGCACAAGAAGCTCTAGACGCACTGAAGAAATTCCTGACAACACCACCAGTACTAAAGCCACCCCGGCGAGCTACGCCAACTCAACCAGCTGAAGATTTGCTGCTATATATCTCTTGCACGACTCACGTGGTAAGCACTGCGTTGGTAGTCGAGCGAGTGGAAGAAGGGCATGCTTATCCGGTACAACATCCTGTCTACTTCATCAGTGAGGTTCTGGGTCCATCGAAGAAAAAGTATCCTCAAGTTCAGAAGCTATTATATGCAGTACTTCTAACTGCCCGCAAGCTGCGCCACTACTTTGACGACCACAAAGTCATAGTAGTTACTGGTTTTCCAATAGGGGACATTCTTCACAACAAGGAAGCCATTGGCCGAATAGCCAAGTGGGCTTGCGAGTTGGGATCCCATGATATCGAGTTCCGACCTCGCACAGCCATCAAAACTCAAGCACTGGTTGATTTCGTATCAGAGTGGACAGAACAGCAAGTACCGGATAATCCAGAAACCGCAGAAGTATGGCGAATGTATTTTGATGGCTTGCTGAAACTGCAAGGAGCAGGAGCAGGAATTCTCTTCACTGCACCTGGAGGCGAGCACCTCAAGTATGCTCTCCAGCTGCTATTCCCGGCCTCTAACAACGCAGCCGAGTATGAAGCTTTGATACACGGATTAAACATCGCCATATCACTGGGTGTCAAGAGACTGATGGTGTATGGAGATTCTCTGGTAGTCATCAGTCAGATAAACAAGGAGTGGGATTGTTCAAGTGATTCAATGGGAAAATACTGCGCCGTCGTCCGGAAGCTAGAAGATAAATTCGAGGGTCTGGAGTTTCATCATATAGAAAGAGATCGGAACACGGCGGCCGATGTACTGTCCAAGCTCGGATCCGGTCGGACTCAGGTCCCGCCCGGGGTCTTCGTGCAAGAAATTCTCCAGCCGAGCATCTCGACGGATCAAATAGAAGAGTGCAACATCATAGATCAACTCGAGTCAGACTCTGATGACTGGAGGCAACCGATTATTAAGTATATAAAGAATGAAGAAGAACTAGATGACAAGAACTCGGCAGAGCGCATTGCTAGACAATCAGCTCACTATACACTCATTGGGGAGGTATTATACAGGAGGGGCGCGTCAGGCGTCCTCATGAAGTGCGTTCTCCCGTCCACCGGAAAGCAACTTCTGGAGGAAGTCCATGCAGGGCAGTGTGGAGTACATGCAGCATCCAGAACATTAGTCGGGAAGGTTTTCAGGTCAGAATTCTATTGGCCGACGGCGAAGAACGACGCAGCCGAGTTAGTTCAGAGATGCGAAGCTTGCCAATACCTGTCAAAGCAACAGCACATGCCAGCACAGCAGCTACAGACCATACCAGTAACTTGGCCTTTCGCATGCTGGGGATTGGATATGATTGGACCTTTCAAGAAAGCTCAAGGAGGATACACCCACGTATTGGTGGCAATTGACAAATTCACTAAATGGATAGAGTTCCAGCCCATTGCCTCTTTAACCTCTGCTAAAGCCGTGGAATTCATACAAAGCATAATATTCAGATTTGGGATACCCAACAGTATCATCACTGACTTGGGATCCAACTTCACCAGTTCAGAATTCTTTGACTTCTGCGAGCAAAAAAGCATTCAGATCAAGTATGCATCTGTAGCCCATCCGAGAGCCAACGGGCAGGTTGAGCGAGCCAACGGAATGATATTGGAGGCACTTAGAAAAAGGGTCTTTGATAAAAACGAAAAATTCGCAGGAAAATGGATAAGAGAATTGCCTTATGTTGTTTGGAGCTTGAGAACCCAACCTAGCCGGGCCCTGCATGGAAACACTCCTTTCTTCATGGTCTATGGGTCGGAGGCAGTGCTACCTGCTGATCTCAAGTTTGGGGCGCCAAGATTGATCTTCGAAAGCATAGCAGAAGCCAAAGCCACTAGGCTGGAGGATATTGACGTACTTGAGGAAGAACGACTGAATGCAGTGATTCAATCAGCACGATACTAGCAGACTCTAAGGCGCTACCACGACAAAGCTGTGCGGCGACGTTTCTTTTCGATGGGAGACCTCGTCCTCCGCCGAATTCTAACGGGGGAAGGACGGCACAAGTTATCACCCTTATGGGAAGGACCTTTCATAGTAGCAGAGGTCACTCGTCCCGGATCATATCGCCTCACCCAGATGGATGGCACAGAAGTTGGGAACTCCTGGAACATAGAGCACCTCCGAAAGTTTTACCCCTAGCTGTATCTCAAAACAGCCGGGGCGACCATGTATTCTGTATAATGGAAATACGTCATCAATAAAGAGAGATTTCAAAGATACTTGGCTCATTTATGATTGACTTGCACGCTTACTTAACTCGGGGTGACCACTATGCCCTACAAACGGAGCAATCGACTTAAGTCGGCAACGACTTAAGGCGGTGCAACATGCTCACGCTTACTTAACTCGGGGTGACCACTATGCCCTACAAACGGAGCAATCGACTTAAGTCGGCAACGACTTAAGGCGGTGCAACATGCTCACGCTTACTTAACTCGGGGTGACCACTATGCCCTACAAACGGAGCAATCGACTTAAGTCGGCAACGACTTAAGGCGGTGCAACATGCTCACGCTTACTTAACTCGGGGTGACCACTATGCCCTACAAACGGAGCAATCGACTTAAGTCGGCAACGACTTAAGGCGGTGCAACATGCTCACGCTTACTTAACTCGGGGTGACCACTATGCCCTACAAACGGAGCAATTGACTTAAGTCGGCAACGACTTAAGGCGGTGCAACATGCTCACGCTTACTTTACCTAGGGGGACCACTATACCCTACTAACGGAGTTATCGGCTAAAAGTCATTTACGGCTTAAACCGGTATAGCATACTCGCGCTTATGCAGTTCAGGGGATGATTTCCATATCCCACAAACAAACTTCATAATCATCATGTAGCGTTACCACAAATTCGAAATTCGGATACAATAAGAAAATGATGATGTCATTCGAATGATAAGCCGATAACCTCTAACGAGTACTTGATCATGCTAACTGCGCGCTCAGAGCACGCAAACTGTTTCTTTATTTTCCAATGTCTTTCTCAGGAACGACTGACGAAGAAGGGCGATTCGAGGAGTCAGGGGCAGCATTCACATCGGCTCTTATATCTTCAGGGACAACCACGCCAGGTCTTCTCATCAAGATTTGTCCCACCCGAATGGCCTTGTCCAGGGCCTTATCGCGCTGAGCTTTGAAAGTGACAGCAGCTTCTTCGGCAACTTTAACAGCCTGCTGGGCAGTTTCTAACTCTTGAGCAATGGATTTCTTAGAAGCTCGGAGTCCCTTGATGGTGGTATCCTTTGCTGATAGCAACTGTGTAAGGCGGGTCACTTCGTCCGAGGATTCCTGCAGCTTGCAACGCTGATTGTCCAGCTCCTCCATCGTGAAACGGTGGCTCCTCTCCAAGATGGTCAGCGAGTTGTTGGAATCTCGGTACAATCTGTCCAGGTTGTCGCGAGAAGCAGCAAGGATGCGTTTCTCCTCCTACAAGCAAAAATCAACTCATTCAGAATCCAAGAGCATGATAAGGCAAAGCACGGGTTCGTAAGCTACCTTCTCAGAGTCAAGCTGAGCATGAAGAGAAGAACTCAGAGCGTTGGCATCATCCAAAGCCGCAGAGACCTGACTCAACTCGATCTGACTCTGAGAATACTTCTCCTCGAAGTCAGCGCACCGTTGAGCCATTTCAGCTTGATCTTGGGAATGTTTTTCTTCAAGAACTGCAATCTGCCGAGTCATTCCTATCAAGGGGTAATCAAATGAAATAAGGTCAGAAGGTAAAACAATCCACGAGCAAAGGCAAAGAAGAAGAAGGAAAAGAGCACCGACCAGCATTTGTTGCCTCCAACTCAGACACACGACGTTGAAGCGACACTGGATTCCAGCATGCAAGAGACGAAGCCACTTCCGGGACAGAAGCACCCTGCAATCTCAGCTGGCTGGCCATCCCATTCACTAAAGCCTGATGAGAAGAACAGATGAGTAGAATGGCAACAGTTCATACAATGTAGGGATCAAGCTACAATACAGCACAATTACCTGGAGGTTGGAGAAGAACGAAGATATTCCCAAATCAGGAGAGATCAGTGGATAATTAGGTGCAAGACCACCACCCGAAGCAGCTTGCAGCAGACCAGCAGGAACGAGCTCAGTACATTCAGCAGAGCCTAACGCCAGACCAGTGGGGATGCTGCCCTCTAAAGCGACCCCCTGATCCGGAGTTTGAGCCACCACCATGCCGCCAGAGTGTGGAGGTGAACCCGCGTGAACGTCCATGGAAGTGCAGGAAGGAGACCCTGCTCGGGCACCCTCGGGGGCTGGGTCACAGTCGGCACTGCCCACTTGAGCCGGATCATCCCCGGCAACACCCTCGGGGGCTGGGCAGTGGCCTACACTCTTCGCCTGAGCTAAGTCACTCCCGACGACATCCTCGGGGGCTGGGCATATATCAGCGCCATTCTTGGGACCCAGGCTCTCTGCCGTGACCACCTCTAAGGTTGACGGGCCTTCAGCTACTTCCATGGAATCAGAACGATCCAGGTCAGCATCCCGACCCTCGAGATCATGCTCTAAGGTCGACGAGGCACGGGATGACCTCAACCCAGCATCTGGCACGGCTGCACAAGTTTCTGTCGCATCAGCATCTGCAGGTTCCAACAACAAGTTCTCAGGGACCATATCCTCTAGAGCTTGATCAAAATTGGCCATGGACAGTTCTTGCAGACCAATAAGGGCAGACAAGGCAGGAGAAGGAACTCCACTACTTCCACCGCTAGCGACGAACTGCCGACTGTTTTTCCGAGTTAATGGAGTTTCATTTTCTTCCTCCTCATCCTCCACAGTAACAGCACAAACAGCATCCTCATTGGGGTCAGCAGCAGGCGGAGCACACCCATTGGGATCAATGTCAGCAAGGCCAGTTGCAGTCATTTCTTCGGCAGCAGGAGCTAAGGTACTGGCATCCTCGTCAAAGCTGGATACTCGCCGGAGGCGTCTTCTCTTCTTCTTCTGCTCATCAGCAGAAGGCTCGGGCTGACTGGTTCGGCTAGGGCGCCTCGGGCGAGTACTGACAGGTTTCGGGACATCCAAAGTCGCATCAACCTCTGGAAGGGGCACCACTGCCAATGTACCATCAGGAGCAACATCAGATGAATCCTCAGCTAGCAGATCGAGCATATCATTTATGTCAGCATCACTGGGGTTCAGAGGCACTTCGAAATAAACCTGCCGTTCATCATCAGGAATTGCCCCGAGCGAAGCAACCAAAGCACTGACTTCCTCGGCAGAAGGTCGCACTCTAAGACCCAAATTGCTATCAGTCACGGGTGGATTGGACACAAAAAGGGTGAAAGCTTTGGGAGAAGGAAGGTTCCAAGCCGAGTAAGCCACTGGAGCACCAACGTTTGAAACTTTACCCCTGAGGATCAGTTCGAGTCGGCTTACCAAATCAACAGAAGGAATTCTCCTATTGGTAACTCGGGTTGAGTCGGCCAGCCCTCGGTAAAGATATGCCGGATAGGCCCTGTCTTTCAGCGGCTGAATGTTTTTGAAAACGAAATCTGTGACCACAGCTTCGGCAGTCAGACCTCTCTCTTTCAGTAATCCGACTTCAGTAAGCAACACGCCTGCCTCGG
The DNA here is from genome assembly GCF_902167145.1 of Zea mays. Classification (NCBI taxonomy): domain Eukaryota; kingdom Viridiplantae; phylum Streptophyta; class Magnoliopsida; order Poales; family Poaceae; genus Zea; species Zea mays. Next base: position 5,039,050 of record NC_050097.1, read on the forward strand.
CCACTTCTTGATCCGTGGGAGACTCAGTCCAACTCAGAGTACGAACGTCTAGCTGTCTTCCTGAGCGGGGAGGGAGAGAATTTCCATAATTATCAATTATAAACCACTCCAGACGCCAACCTTTAATGCTGTCCTTGAGGGGTATCTCGAGATACTCGGTCTTCCGCCCACGGCGCATCTCCAAACTGGCACCTCCGACCAACTGATGTTGCCCCCCGGCCATCCCAGGACGGCAGTGATACAGATATTTCCATAAGCCAAAATGCGACAGCACGCCGAGATAAGCTTCGCAAAGGTGAACGAAAATAGAGATTTGGAGAATGGAATTAGGGTTCGAATGAGTCAGGTTGATGTGATAAAAATCAAGGATGCCACGGAAAAAAGGAGATATGGGAAGGCCGAGGCCGCGAAGAAGGAAAGGAGTGTAAACTACTGACTCGTGGGTATCTTCGGTTGGGACAGTAGTCCCGTGGCAAGCCCGCCAAGAACAGAGTTCCCGCGGAGGAAGAACCCCGATGGAGACAAGGCGGAGAAGCTCAGCTTCAGAAATTACAGACATGTGGTTACCTGCGAAGGGTAACTGGCTGTTGGGGTCGATTGCGGGGATCACTGCAGCAGACGAGTTCGCAGTTTTTCTCTTGGGCGCCATCTTGCTTCTCACTGGCGAAACAGAGTAGGAGGCGAGTGGCAGAGAAGATTCAGATGCGGAAATGCAAGAACTAGGGCACGGAAAGCAAAGGCGGCTAAAAGCGCGACTCTTAGGGAATATTCTTGAGCCAGATACCCTTTCAAAAAGGCGCCCAGTCATCACCCGGCGGTCATCTCCGAAATCCCAGCATGCCACGTGGATATCCGACAGTTATTTCCAAGAAAGCCGACGTGCCACCTCATCATTCGGTTATTTTACTCAAAGTAACTTGAAAAGCTGGCTATCACTCGGCGTTGCCTCTAAAACGCCGACCACGTGTTCAATCGCTCGGCATTATTTCTAAAATGCCGACGCCGGCCTTCAATCACTCAGCGTTGCCTCTAAAACGCCGACCATGTGTTCAATCGCTCGGCATTACTTCTAAAATGCCGACGCCGACCTTCAATCACTCGGCGTTGCCTCTAAAACGCCGACCATGTGTTCAATCGCTCGGCATTACTTCTAAAATGCCGACGCCGACCTTCAATCACTCGGCGTGTCCTCTAACACGCCGACCACGTGTTCAATCGCTCGGCATTACTTCTAAAAGTGCCGACGCCGACCTTCAATCACTCGGCATCGTTTCTAAAACGCCGACCCCGTATTCTGTCGCTCGGCATTACTTCTAAAATGCCGATGCCGACCTTCTATCATTCGGCATTGCCTCTAAAACGCGGGTCTTGTGTTCGATTGCTTGGTGTTACTTCTAAAACGCTGATGTCAACCTCCACATCGCTCGGCGTTGTTTCTACTATGTCAAAAGAATCGGTTCAACACTCAGGAAAAGCAACGACAAGTCATCGAAAAGGGGGGATCAACGACAGTCCTTCGTTAAAGGGAAGTTAACGAGTTTACAAACCAACTCTTCACGAGTTGGTACTTCCCTACTTCTACTCTACATTACTACTACTACTAAACTACACTAATTACTACTACATTATTCTAGCTATACTAAACTATACTAACATCTAAGAAGACCAGTGGCATCTAGCCACTGGCCCTGCCGCTGCCGCTGCCGCCGCCCTTGGTGCTGCCTTCGCTGCTGTCGCCCTTGGTGCTGCACCTGCTGCCGTCGCCGCCGCCCCTGCCACTGCCGCTGCCGTCACCGTCGCCGTCGTCGTCGTCATCGTCGTCGTCGCCGTCGTCCTCATCCTCGTCGCCGCCGTCCGAGTCCTCCTCATCCGAGGAGTACTCCGACTCATCCGAGCCCTCGAGCCCGGAGCGCTCGACGGCCCGGATGTACGTCCAGACCTCCGCGGCTATCCCCTGGGAGTCGTCCGAGTCATCGGACGACGCCGGGGGAGAGACGGGAGCCGGAGACCCCTCGGACTCGGAGGAGAACTCCTCCTCCGAGTATTCCGAGTCACCGAAATCCTCCGATGGAGGAGTCGGCTCGCGCTTGCGCTTGTTGTTCTTGCCCATGGTGGAAACAGACAAAGGGGAGGAAAAGAAGGCAGTAAGGAGCAGCGAAGAGATGTGAAGAAACCAGAGGAGCAAAGGGGTTATTTATAGAAGGGAAAGGCAACCGCTCACTTCTAACCGCGGTCACTGAACAGTCGCAAGGCATTCAATAAGCACTTCCACCCATCTGAAGACACGTCAGACGGCGGACGCCGTTTCATGCAACACTACACCCATTGGGACTCTAGTCAACAGCGCAAAGGATATAATTACACTAGCCGTCCCATCGCATAACTACTCAGAGGCAACCGGCTAAAACACTCAGCGTACCAAGCCGTCCCTTGCCCACACCCATTGGGGGGGGACGCCCAGGAATTATCAGTATATTTTTCAAAACGGTCACATCCGTGCAGGGCACGCAGTGAATACCTCAAGACAAAAATGAGATATCAGTAAGGATCAGAGGAAAGCCAAATATAGCCAGCAAAGTACAAGATATGGCCGACAGAAGCGACGTGAAGACTAGACAGAGAACGTCTGTCAAACGTCCAATCAATCGCAGAAGCAAATAAATTGCACTACCTAGCAAGATATGGATGGATTGCAAACTCGGCTGCTAAAGACAAAATATACGCTGACCTCTACAGCAAAATATTGATGACATAATGCTGACCTCCAAAGCATAATGCAAAATAGCTTCATGCCAGTTTCCACAAGCGAAAGGAAGACCTTCGAATGGATTATCCTTAAAAAATCCATTTGAAGGTCGGGGGCTACACCCATTGGGTGCACCTCCGGTGCACCCCATGGAGTATTATTCTAAGCCGATATAGCGCCGACTTCTAAGGCGTAGAGCAAGACTGAAAAGACCGATCCTCAACCGAGATGCAGGAGCGCGAATGGAGATAACCTTGGGAAGAAGACCTTCGAGTATATTATCTTCTAAAATCTACTCAAAGGTCGGGGGCTACACCCATTGGGTGCACCTCCGGTGCACCCAATGAAGTCCAGAGTCTTACAATCCAAAATGCCAACCTCTAAGGCACAAGCACAAAACCAAACTTTGGTCAAACAAGTGATCAGAGCTAGAGAAGACAGCAGGAAGTCATTTTTTGGACCTTGGATCTTTGAGTTGATTACCTCTAAATCAACCCAAAGATCGGGGGCTTGTGGGGGATAGATATCCCCTGGGTCCACTAAAAAAGTAAAAGGCCTCACGAAAGGCCCAAGGGCCCAATAATTCGTAAGGTCATTCTTTCGTGGGCCTAGGGAAAGACAACCAACAAAGAAAAGAAGACGTGAGACTGATTAGTGCAAACCCAGACGGCCCACAACGTCGAACGAATGAATCGCAACAGAGACCCGACTTTCCCGCGCTGAAGCCCACATGCAACAGAGCCATGCGAGGATAAGTCGGCAAGGGTTACGTAGGGATAAACTCAAGAGGTTCACTATCTTTTAGCTACTTGTTGTTATCATACTCACGTGTACTGCCCCACGGTCGAGTATATAAGACCTAGGGGCACCCCTTCAGAACGATCGCCCCTGTTCTACTTAGCCACCCACATAAACTCTCTGCGTCCTCTATCCGGAGAACCCTCTTGTAACCACGCTCATATACTCACCAGGACGTAGGGTGTTACGCACTTCTAAGCGGCCCGAACCTACAAATATTGTCCACTGTCCCTCGTGCGACCAGCACGAACCATTTTGCTACAGTCGTTGACACCGTCCTACTCCTAAAAACACCTTGAGGGGCAACCCCGGGTGTGCGGTCGGACCCAAAACACCGACAAAGCCCAAATCCAAACTGCACTCGGTTTGGATTGTTGCTGAGAATGTGCCTGAAGAACTTCAGAATTACCAGGCTATCTGTGAATTGGGTTATACTATTAGAGCTGTGGAAGAAGTGGATATTACCTCTTTAAACTCTAAAGAAATTGTTAGATTCAAAGTTCATGTTAAGAGTGTGGCTATGATTCCCCCTATCATTGAAGTTGGTGTCAAACCTTTTTTGTATGACATCTTCTTTAAAATCGATAATATTACTGATGAAGGGTGGAATGACGAGTCTATTAACCTGGGTAAGAGGGCTTCTGTAGATAGACAAGGATTTGGTGACCTCTCTTTTGAAAAATCTGTTAAAAAGCCAAAAGTGGTGATGATGACTCTGGTAGGGATGTTAAGGGAAAATCTCCCTTGAAGGTGTCTTCCAGTCATGTCAATGTTGCTGGGTCCTTGTCTGAACAATCTGAAAGTATGAAGTTTGGGAAAGGTTCTGAAGGAACCAAAGGATGTCTTGATAGTCAGAGTAATGATGCTGATGATTACAATGAAAGTGATGATGATTTGTTGGATTCTCAAGAGTTGGAGGAATTCATCAAGGATGATGAACCTATTCCTTCTCCTACTCAAGAGAAAAAGAAAATGAATATAAATGTTTCTGATGTGGTTGGTAAGAATGCTGGAGTTAAGAAAGGAGGATCCATAGAAGGTGATCTGGCAGAAGGAGTGAGGAGGAGCAGCAGGTTGGAATCTACGGAGGAAATGAAGATTGCAGATAAAGCAGCTGCAAGAGTAATGGCTAAAGATGCATTCATCAACAAAGGTACGTCATACAATCCTGTCTCTGTTCTTAATACTGATAATGCTGTTCTTATGGATGTTGCTCATAAAATTGGTGTTGAATTAGGTTCTTCCTTTACTGATGCTGTGGAAAACTTAAACCTGATTAAATCTTTAGAGCTTTCTAGAAAAAATTTAGTTGTTCAATCTGTTAAGCTTAATGTTGATAATTCCAAAATAGATTGTATTGCTTCTGATGTGGATAATAATAGTCATAATGAAAGTGTGGATGATGCTTTGTCTGATCTTGATGATGTTATGGTTCTCAGAAAAGGCCGCAAAATTCGTCACAGGGAAAAAACTGTGAGAAAGAAAAAAAAAGGTTAGTAAATCTCCCAACAATAGGAACATCCCTATTAAGTGGAGAGGTCAGACTGAAGGGCATACCCAGAATTGTTCAGAATGATTGGTGTGATTTGGAATTGTCAGGGTCTGGGTAAAGAAGTGAAAAGTGAGTTCCTTTGGGATATTATCAGGAAAGAGAAAATTGATTTTATTGGTCTACAAGAAACCAACAAGAAAAACTTTGATGACTCTTGGTTGGACTTCATTAGTGGTAACAGGAATTTTGTTTGGGTCTGGTCTCCCCCTAATGGTAGGTCGGGAGGTTTGCTGGTAGGGTTTGATTCTGATATGTTTGATGTTAGAGAGAAAGAATAGGGTGAATTTATGATTCGGACTCTCGTGATTCAGAAAGAATCAGGATTTAATTGGAATTTTATCAATGTTTATGGGGCTGCTCAAAATGATCAAAAACAGAAATTCCTGAGTGAATTGTCCTCCTTCTGTTCCAATTGCTCTCATCTAATGTTGATTGGAGGCGACTTTAACATTCTTAGAAAAGATTCAGAAAAGAACAAGTCTGGTGGTACCAATAAGTGGAGTTCTGTTTTTAACTCTATTATTGATGTTCATGATCTGATTGAGTTGGATCTAAGTGGTAGGCTTTTACCTGGTCTAATAATAGAAATCCCCCCACTTATGAGGAGTTGGACAGATTTCTTGTTAGCCCGGAGTGGGATCTGCATTATAATAATGTGAATGTTTCTGGTCTTAGTAGATCCTTTTCTGATCATGTGCCTTTATGTCTTAAAACTGATTTTTCTCCACCTGCTAAGAGAGATTTTAGATATGAATTATGTTGGAGGCTGAGACCTGAGTTTAGGACTTTGGTTGAAAATAATTGGGCTCTGCCTGTTAGAGGTAAAAAGAGTATTGATATTTGGAAAGAAAAAACAAAGCGGTTAAAAAAATGTTGAAAGGCTGGAATATTAATGTTGAAGGTAGATATTTGAAATTAAAAAAAGAATTGATGGAAAAATTGACATTTTAGATAAAAAATGTGAAATTGTGGGTATTTCGGATGCTGAAAGAATCGAAAAGCTCGATATGGAGTGGAATTTGAAAAATCATGGAAGAAGAAATTTGCAAAAAAGCAAACTGCAAGAGAAAAATTCATCAATGAGGGTGACGAGAATACTAAATTCTTTCACCTTTTAGCGAAAGGTCGGAAGCGGAGGGTAAAAATCCCCTTCTTGATTCATTAAGGTGTTTCTGTGAATGATTCTGAAGGTATCAATAAAATTGCTTCTTCTTATTATAAAGATCTCTTTGGCCCTTCTGTGCTATCTAGTATTAATATTTCTAATCTCAATATGAATCAGTTGTCGGACAATGACAGGTCATTCCTGAAAGGGAAATGTGCCCTTGGGCCATTTCTAAGTATTTTGGTGATTAAGTGTCAACACATGTGCTTAAATGTGAATATATGCCCATGGATGAACAAAGTGCAAATCACAAGTAAAGGTATGTTTCTAAGCCTTAGTACATTGGTTTTGTGTACTAATATATTTATCTAAGTGTTAGAAACAGAGAGAAGAAGAAAAGGAGATTGTTGGCTGTGTACAGCCAACAGGCTGTTTCGGTCTGGGGCACCGGACTGTCCGGTGGTGCACCGGACAGTGTCCGGTGCACCAGGCTGCCTCGACCTGAAGTAGCCGCTCTCGGGAATTCGCCGACGGTGTACGGCTAAAATTCACCGGACTGTCCGGTGTGCACCGGACTGTCCGGTGAGCCAACGGTCGGCTAGGGCCAACGGTCGGCCGCGGAATCTGTGCGCGACACGTGGTCTGGCCAACGGTCGCAAGGAGGCACCGGACTGTCCGGTGTGCACCGGACTGTCCGGTGCGCCAGATCTGCAGCAGTCGGCAACGGTCGACTGCACTGTTTAAGGAAAGAAATCGGGCACCGGACAGTGTCCGGTGTGCACCGGACTGTCCGGTGCACCCGACGGCAGAAGGCAAGGATGGCCTTCCAGATTTGCTCTCAACGGCTCCTAGCTGCCTTGGGGCTATAAAAGGGACCCCTAGGCACATGGAGAAGAACACCAAGCAACCTTAGAGCATTCTTGATCATCCACACTCAGTCTTTGCGCATTCGTCTGTCATTCTTAGTGATTCGAGCTCGTTCTAGTGTGAACTTTGAGATAGTCTCTTGAGCTCGTTTCTTGGCCGTGTGTGTGCGCATTTTGCTGTGGATTTGTGTGTGTTGCTTCCCTCCCTTACTCCGTGCTTCTTTGTGAAAATCAATTGTAAGGGCGAGAGACTCCAAGTTGTGGAGATTCCTCGCAATCGGGATTGAGAAAAGAAAAGCAAGAACACCGTGGTATTCAAGTTGATCATTGGATCACTTGAGAGGAGTTGAGTGCAACTCTCGTCCATTGGGACGCCACAACGTGGAGTAGGCAAGTTTTTGTACTTGGCCGAACCACGGGATAACCACCGTGTCATCTCTGTGATTGATCTCTTGTGGTTATTGTGTTTTGACTCCTCTCTAGCCACTTGGCCATACTTGTGCTAACACTTAACAAGTTTTTGTGGCTTAAGTTTTGAAAGTTGACAGGATCACCTATTCACCCCCCCCCTCTAGGTGCTCTCAATTGGTATCGGAGCCGTTCTCTTCAAGAAAGGGACTAACCGTCCGAAGAGATGGATCCTAAGGGGAAGGGAATCGTGATCAACGACAAGGAAAAGGAGTCCTTCGTCAACGAGCCAAAAGATGATAAATCCAACGACTCTGGCTCGGGCCACAGACGTAAAGATGGGAAGAAGAAGAAGACAAGGCGCATCAAGGAGATCGTCTACTACGACAGCGACGAATCCTCTTCTTCCCAAAAGGACGACGACAACGACTACAGGAAGACGGTCAATTCGAACTTTTCATTTGATTATTCTCGTATTCCACATAGTTCGAATTCGCATTTGCTTTCCATTCCTCTCGGCAAACCTCCACACTTTGATGGGGAGGACTACGGATTTTGGAGTCACAAAATGCGTAGTCACTTATTCTCTCTTCATCCAAGCATATGGGAGATGGTAGAAAATGGAATGAAATTTGATAGCTCGGATAGTCCTATGCTTATAAATGAACAAATCCATAGAAATGCACAAGCTACTACTGTTCTTTTAGCATCTTTGTGCAGGGAAGAATACAATAAGGTGAGCGGCTTGGACAATGCCAAGCAGATATGGGACACCCTCAAGATCTCTCACGAGGGCAACGACGTCACCATGCTCACCAAGATGGAGTTGGTGGAGGGCGAACTTGGAAGATTTGCTATGATAAGGGGAGAGGAGCCAACTCAAACATACAACCGGCTCAAAACCCTTGTCAACAGGATAAGGAGCTATGGAAGCACGCGATGGACGGACCACGACGTCGTCCGCCTAATGCTAAGGTCCTTTACCGTTCTTGATCCTCATTTGGTGAATAATATTCGTGAGAATCCCAGGTACACCAAAATGTCGCCCGAAGAAATTCTTGGAAAATTTGTAAGCGGGCGGATGATGATCAAGGAGGCGAGATACGTCGATGACGCGTTGAACGGTCCAATCCACGAGCCTCAACCCATTGCTCTCAAGGCATCGAGAAGCAAGGAGGCACTACCAAGCAAGGTGGCGCAAATTGAGGCGGCCGGGCTTAATGATGAAGAAATGGCTCTCATCATTAAGCGCTTCAAGACGGCGTTAAGGGGTCGCAAGGAGCATCCCAACAAGACCAAGACGAAGGGGAAGCGCTCGTGCTTCAAGTGTGGTAAGATTGGTCACTTTATCGCTAATTGTCCCGATAATGATAGTGACCAGGAAAAAAAGAGTGGAAAATGGGAAAAGAAGAAGAATTACAAGAAGGCAAAGGGCGAGGCTCATATTGGAAAGGAGTGGGATTCAGATTGCTCCTCGTCCGACTCCGACAACGAAGGACTCGCCGCCACCGCCTTCAACAAGTCATCCCTCTTCCCCAACGAGCATCACACGTGCCTCATGGCTAAGGAGAAGAAAGTAAGTACTCGAAACTCTACTTATGCTTCTTCTAGTGAGGATGAGTCTAGTGATGATGAAATAGACTATTCATGCTTATTTAAAGGCTTAGATAGATCTAAGATTGACAAAATTAATGAATTGATTGATGCTTTAAATGATAAGAATAGGCTACTAGAAAAGCAAGAGGATCTCTTATACGAAGAACATGATAAGTTTGTAGAGGCTCAAAAATCCCTTGCATTAGAAATTAAGAGAAATGAAATGCTTGCTTGTGAATTGTCTACATGCCATGATTCAATTTCTAAATTAAAGAGCATTAATGATGACTTAAATGCTAAACTAGTAGAAGCACAAAAATCCAACTCTTGTGTTGAACATGTTGAAATTTGCACTAGGTGTAAGGATGTTGATATTAATGCTTGTAGTGAACACTTAGTTTCCATTTCAAAATTGAATGATGAATTAGCTAGTCTTAATGCCCAACTTAAGACTAGCAAGAGTGAATTTGAAAAACTAAAATTTGCAAGGGATGCCTACACTATTGGTAGACACCCCTCAATTAAGGATGGGCTTGGCTTCAAGAGGGAAGCCAAGAACTTAACAAGCCATAAGACTCCTATCTCCACCAAGGAGAAAGGGAAGGCTCCTATGGCTAATAGTGTTAACAAGAATCATGCTTTCATGTACTATGATAGAAGATACTCTAGAAATGCTTTTAGGAGTAATGATGTTTTTTCACATGCTTATGACTCTTATGCTATGACTGCTTCTAGTTCTCATGTTATGCATGGTAGAAATGTGTTTAGAAGAAATGTTGTTCACCAAATGCCTAGGAGAAATGTAGTTCATAATGCTCCTAGGAAAGTAGTGAATGAACCTTCCGAAATTTATTGTACTCTAAATGCTTCCTTTGCTATTTGTAGAAAGGATAAGAAAATTGTTGCTAGGAAGTTAGGGGCAAGATGCAAGGGAGATAAAACTTGCATTTGGGTCCCTAAGAATATTTGTGCTAACCTTGTAGGACCCAACATGAGTTGGGTACCTAAGTCCCAAGCCTAAATTTGCCTTGCAGGTTTATGCATCCGGGGGTTCAAGCTGGATTATTGATAGCGGATGCACAAACCATATGACGGGGGAGAAGAAGATGTTCACCTCCTACGTCAAGAATAAGGATTCCCAAGATTCAATCATATTCGGTGATGGGAATCAAGGCAAGGTAAAAGGGTTAGGTAAAATTGCAATTTCTAATGAGCACTCTATCTCTAATGTGTTTTTAGTAGAGTCTCTAGGTTATAATTTGCTATCTGTTAGTCAGTTATGCAACATGGGGTACAACTGTCTATTTACAAATGTAGATGTGTCTGTCTTTAGAAGAAGTGATGGTTCACTAGCTTTTAAGGGTGTATTAGACGGCAAACTTTATTTAGTAGATTTTGCAAAAGAAGAGGCCGGTCTAGATGCATGCTTAATAGCTAAGACTAGCATGGGCTGGCTGTGGCATCGCCGCTTAGCACATGTGGGGATGAAGAACCTTCACAAGCTTCTAAAGGGAGAACACGTGATAGGTTTGACTAACGTGCAATTCGAAAAAGATAGACCTTGTGCAGCTTGTCAAGCAGGTAAACAAGTGGGAGGAGCACATCACAGCAAGAATGTGATGACCACTTCAAGACCCCTGGAGCTGCTGCATATGGACCTCTTCGGACCCGTCGCCTATTTGAGTATAGAAGGAAGTAAGTATGGTCTAGTTATTGTTGATGACTTTTCCCGCTTCACTTGGGTGTTCTTTTTGCAGGATAAGTCTGAAACCCAAGGGACCCTCAAGCGCTTCCTCAGGAGATCTCAAAATGAGTTTGAGCTCAAGGTGAAGAAGATGAGGAGCGACAACGGGTCTGAGTTCAAGAACCTTCAAGTGGAGGAGTTCCTCGAGGAGGAAGGGATCAAGCATGAGTTCTCCGCTCCCTACACACCACAGCAAAATGGTGTAGTAGAGAGGAAGAACAGGACGCTAATCGACATGGCGAGGACTATGCTTGGAGAGTTCAAGACCCCCGAGCGTTTTTGGTCGGAAGCCGTGAACACGGCTTGCCACGCCATCAACAGGGTCTACCTTCACCGCCTCCTCAAGAAGACGTCGTATGAGCTTCTAACCGGTAACAAACCCAATGTATCGTACTTTCGTGTATTTGGGAGCAAGTGCTACATTCTAGTGAAGAAGGGTAGAAATTCAAAATTTGCTCCCAAAGCTGTAGAAGGGTTTTTGTTAGGTTATGACTCAAATACAAAGGCGTATAGAGTCTTCAACAAATCATCAGGTTTGGTTGAAGTCTCTAGCGACGTTGTATTTGATGAGACTAATGGCTCTCCAAGAGAGAAAGTTGTTGATCTTGATGATGTAGATGAAGAAGATGTTCCAACGGCCGCTATGCGCACCATGGCGATTGGTGATGTGCGACCACAGGAATACTTGGAGCAAGATCAACCTTCTTCCTCAACTATGGTGCATCCCCCAACTCAAGACGATGAACAGGTTCATCATCAGGAGGCGTGTGATCAAGGGGGAGCACAAGATGATCATGTGATGGAGGAAGATGCGCAACCGGCACCTCCAACCCAAGTTCGAGCGATGATTCAAAGGGATCATCCCGTCGACCAAATTCTGGGTGACATTAGCAAGGGAGTAACTACTCGTTCTCGATTATTTAATTTTTGTGAGCATTACTCCTTTGTCTCTTCTATTGAGCCTTTTAGGGTAGAGGAGGCCTTGCTAGATCCGGACTGGGTGCTGGCCATGCAGGAGGAGCTCAACAACTTCAAGAGAAATGAAGTTTGGACGCTGGTGCCTCGTCCGAAGCAAAATGTTGTGGAAACCAAGTGGGTGTTCCGCAACAAACAGGACGAGCACGGGGTGGTGACGAGAAACAAGGCTCGACTTGTGGCAAAAGGTTATGCCCAAGTCGCAGGTTTGGATTTCGAGGAGACTTTTGCTCCTGTGGCTAGGCTAGAGTCTATTCGTATCTTGCTAGCATATGCTGCTCACCATTCTTTCAGGTTGTTCCAAATGGATGTGAAGAGCGCTTTCCTCAACGGGCCGATCAAGGAGGAGGTGTACGTGGAGCAACCCCCTGGCTTCGAGGATGAACGGTACCCCGACCACGTGTGTAAGCTCTCTAAGGCGCTCTATGGACTTAAGCAAGCCCCAAGAGCATGGTATGAATGCCTTAGAGATTTCTTAATTGCTAATGCTTTCAAGGTTGGGAAAGCCGATCCAACTCTTTTTACTAAGACTTGTAATGGTGATTTGTTTGTGTGCCAAATTTATGTCGATGACATAATATTTGGTTCTACTAACCAAAAGTCTTGTGAAGAGTTTAGCAGGGTGATGACGCAGAAATTCGAGATGTCGATGATGGGCGAGTTGAACTACTTCCTTGGGTTCCAAGTGAAGCAACTCAGGGATGGCACTTTCATCTCCCAAACGAAGTACACGCAAGACTTGCTAAAGAGGTTTGGGATGAAGGACGCCAAGCCCGCAAAGACGCCGATGGGAACCGACGGACACACAGACCTCAACAAAGGAGGTAAGTCCGTTGATCAAAAAGCATACCGGTCAATGATAGGTTCTTTGCTTTATTTATGTGCTAGTAGACCGGACATTATGCTTAGCGTATGCATGTGTGCTAGATTTCAATCCGATCCTAAGGAATGTCACTTAGTGGCGGTGAAGCGAATCCTTAGATATTTAGTTGCTACGCCTTGCTTCGGGCTCTGGTATCCAAAGGGGTATACCTTTGACTTGGTTGGATATTCAGACTCCGACTATGCTGGATGTAAGGTCGATAGGAAGAGTACATCGGGGACGTGCCAATTCTTAGGAAGGTCCCTGGTGTCATGGAATTCTAAGAAACAAACCTCCGTTGCCCTATCCACCGCTGAGGCCGAGTATGTTGCCGCAGGACAGTGTTGCGCGCAACTACTTTGGATGAGGCAAACCCTCTGGGACTTTGGCTACAATCTGAGCAAAGTCCCACTCCTATGTGATAATGAGAGTGCTATCCGCATGGCGGAAAATCCTGTTGAACACAGCCGCACAAAGCACATAGACATCCGACATCACTTTTTGAGAGACCACCAGCAAAAGGGAGATATCGACGTGTTTCATGTTAGCACCGAGAACCAGCTAGCCGATATCTTCACTAAGCCTCTAGATGAGAAGACCTTTTGCAGGTTGCGAAGTGAGCTAAATGTCTTAGATTCGCGGAACTTTGATTGAATTGTAGCATACATGTAGTTATGCTTTTGATCATGTTCCTTTCTGCATTTTGTTGCTTATTATGGTGCTCAAGTTGTACAAACACTCCCTGGACCTCACAAGTCCGTTGCAAGTGATGCACATGTTTAAGGGGAGATGTGTTACAACTTGACCCTTTGAGACTAACCATTTGCTTGAGTTTGCTTGATTTAGTCTCGAAGGTGGATTGAAAGGGAAAGGTGAACTTGGACCATGCAAGACTTCCACTGCACTCCGATGAGAGGGTAACTTATTCCAAGTTCATCTCTATGATTTTATTGCCTTTGTACTCTTAATTGAAGATTTTGGTGAGGCAATGGGGTTAGAGGGCCAAGATTGATCCCGTTTTGGTGCTTGATGCCAAAGGGGGAGAAAATAAAGGCCAAAGCAATAAATGGATCAGCTACCACTTGAGATATTTTGAAAATAGTAGAGAGTAGAGTAGAGCTTTTTGGTTTGTCAAAACTCTTTTATTGTGTCTCCTGTCAAAAGTTGGTTTCTTGTGGGGAGAAGTGGTGATTATGGGAAATAGGGGGAGTTTTTGAAATCTTTGATCAATCTCTTTTGGAATGACTCTCTTTATGCTTCAACATGTGTGTTTGACTTAAAGATAGAGATTTGAGTTTGATTTGCAAAAACAAACCAAGTGGTGGCAAAGGATGATCCATATATGCCAAAAATGAATCAAAATAGATTTGTGTTTTATTTGAAGTGATTTTGCACTTGTTCTAGTTGCTTTATGTTGTGTTGGCATAAATCACCAAAAAGGGGGAGATTGAAAGGGAAATGTGCCCTTGGGCCATTTCTAAGTATTTTGGTGATTAAGTGTCAACACATGTGCTTAAATGTGAATATATGCCCATGGATGAACAAAGTGCAAATCACAAGTAAAGGTATGTTTCTAAGCCTTAGTACATTGGTTTTGTGTACTAATATATTTATCTAAGTGTTAGAAACAGAGAGAAGAAGAAAAGGGGATTGTTGGCTGTGTACAGCCAACAGGCTGTTTCGGTCTGGGGCACCGGACTGTCCGGTGGTGCACCGGACAGTGTCCGGTGCACCAGGCTGCCTCGACCTGAAGTAGCCGCTCTCGGGAATTCGCCGACGGCGTACGGCTAAAATTCACCGGACTGTCCGGTGTGCACCGGACTGTCCGGTGAGCCAACGGTCGGCTAGGGCCAACGGTCGGCCGCGGAATCTGCGCGCGACACGTGGTCTGGCCAACGGTCGGAAGGAGGCACCGGACTGTCCGGTGTGCACCGGACTGTCCGGTGTGCACCGGACTGTCCGGTGCGCCAGATCTGCAGCAGTCGGCAACGGTCGACTGCGCTGTTTAAGGAAAGAAATCGGGCACCGGACAGTGTCCGGTGTGCACCGGACTGTCCGGTGCACCCGACGGCAGAAGGCAAGGATGGCCTTCCAGATTTGCTCTCAACGGCTCCTAGCTGCCTTGGGGCTATAAAAGGGACCCCTAGGCGCATGGAGGAGAACACCAAGCAACCTTAGAGCATTCTTGATCATCCACACTCAGTCTTTGCTTCGTCTGTCATTCTCAGTGATTCGAGCTCGTTCTAGTGTGAACTTTGAGATAGTCTCTTGAGCTCGTTTCTTGGCCGTGTGTGTGCGCATTTTGCTGTGGATTTGTGTGTGTTGCTTCCCTCCCTTACTCTGTGCTTCTTTGTGAAAATCAATTGTAAGGGCGAGAGACTCCAAGTTGTGGAGATTCCTCGCAAT